>NC_089259.1:63743458-64084083 GCF_963930625.1 Muntiacus reevesi
AAATTTTACTTTACAATGGTTATAAATATAACTGTGAACTTCAATGTGTGTAATTTATTTTAATACAACTGCATCATATTTCTTTAAAAAATAAAATTACTGCTAAATTGATGCTTTTGAACTATGGTGTTGGAGAAGACTCTTGAGAGTCACTTGGACTGCAAGGAGATCCAACCAGTCCATCCTAAAGGAGATCAGTCCTGAGTGTTCATTGGAAGGACTGATGCTGAAGCTGAAACTCCAGTACTTTGGCCAACTCATGCAAAGAATTGGCTCATTGGAAAAGACCCTGATGCTGGGAGGGATTGGGGGTAGGAGGTGAAGGGGATGACAGAGGATGAGATGGCTGGATGGCATTATCTACTTGATGGTCATGGGTTTCGGTAGACTCCAGGAGTTGGTGATGGACAGGGAGGCCTGGTATGCTGCGATTCATGGGGTCGCAGAGTTGGACATGACTGAGCAACTGAACTGAATTGAATAGTGATACCAATATTCATAATTTATGCTAGGCAGATGGACAGTAAGAAACAAAATTTTAAGGTGTTCCAAACAATGGCACCCCACTCCAGTATTCCTTCCTGGAAAATCCCATGGATGAAGGAGCCTGGTAGGCTGCAGTTCTGGGGTCACTAGGACTTGGACACGACTGAGCGACTTCACTTTCACTTTTCACTTTCATGCATTGGAGAAGGAAATGGCAACCCATTCCTGTATTCTTGCTTGGAGAATCCCAGGGGGAGCCTGGTGGGCTGCCATCTATGGGGTCGCACAGAGTCAGACACAACTGAAGTCACTTAGCAGTAGCAGACCTTGTTGGTTTTTTGTTAAAAAAACTGGCTAAGGGGCCATGAAGAACATGGAATTATATAAAATGGTAGAGCCCTATAAAATAGTTTGGAACCTTCCGAAAATTAGCAAGAGAATTGGTTAAAATTATTTCAGCTAATTATGAAATAATTGTGAAGGGTGCATGTAAAGAAGGAACTTACTTGATATAAAGTAAATCAGGACAAGGAAGTCAGAAATAAGTTTGAAAGATGCATTCAGCGATTATTGATTTTATAGTCAAAATAAATGATTACCAAATTAAGAGGTACCTTTATTACAGATATTTGGGTATTCTGATGAGAAAGAAATGCTCCTTATTAGTTTTTTCATTTTTATTATTATTTTTTTTTCTCTTTTCATTTTTAGAATTCCCATTTGCTTCTTGGTTAAAGTTTCCATTTGGCTCCTGAGGTTCCCTCCTTACTTAAGAAAAACTATGCTGTAGTATTTATACAGTATTTACATTCTAGAGTATTAAGCACAAAAGAAATACAAACCTGAAGCTGAACCAGTTTTACGTCTTGATGGCAGCAATCTTTTAAGGCAAAGTCTAGCTTATTAAGAATGATTGTTCTTGTGAACTAGAGAGAAAACTGATAGTAATATAATTTCTAGTTCATGATCACATTAGCAATGGTCAAAAGACAACAGCATCTAAATGATTTTTATCTCCTGTGTTTTCTTCTACCCTGCTACCCTTTTCCTATTTTACACAGGATCCAACTCCTGATTTGTCTAGGAATTCTAGCAGTTTTAGCATTGAAAGTCCTGAGTCCTGGTAATTTAGTTCCTTAACTCCCAGTAAACTAGGGGAATTGATTATCCTGATTATCTATATTCTGAATTGAGTCACTTAGTAACCACAGTATTAGCCTATAATTATCTCAAGTGCTAGAGTACTTTGTAAAATGTAGCAGTGTTGGTCAGTAATAATAACTATGTACATCCAGTCTTTACTGAACAATTATAAGACTCTAAACTCTACTGGCATGGGCTTCCCAGGTGGCCCAGTGGTAAAGAAACTGCCTGCCACTACAGGAGACACAGGAGATACGAGTCTGATCCCTGGATCAGGAAGATTCCCTGGAGGAGGAAATTCAGCCTGCTCCAGTATTCTTGCCTAGAAAATTCCATAAACAAGGAAGCCTGACAAGCTACAGTCCATTGGGTTGCAAACAATCAGACGCAACTGAGCATACACACAAGCTCTACCGGCAATGTATAGCATAGAATCTTTTCTAATTCTCACAAAAACACAACCTTATTTTATCAATGAGTTACTTGAGGGACAAAGATATTAAGTAATTTGACTATGTCTTTGGTCTGTGAAGTAACAAAGCCAGAATTCCTTTAGATGGTTGACTTCATTACTTGTTTCATTGTCTGCATCTTGTGTTACTGTCTTGGGAAGTATCTTAGAATGAACATCTTTTCCTTTTTAACTTCAAGTCAATTTTGCAAACAATAAAGGGTGTGTGTGTGTGTGTGTGTGTGTGTGTGTGTAATTATTGGTACAGATTAATATTGAGGGTGCAAGGTTGTATTGGAAGGGGAATAGGATATCCATTCATTGTATATTAGAAACTTTAAACAGGTGTCTTTGACTCTAGGGATCATGGTATTACTTCTACAATTCAAAGGACAAAAATATGAAAAAAACATTCTCTCTCTTGAATATAAAGTAGTATACCTATTTTTATTATGCTCAATAAAGTTTCCTAGGTTGGAGAGAAAATATGAAATCAAACATTTTCAAAAGCACTGAGTTAAAAATTCTCATTTCCAAGACAATTTAGAGAGTAAAATTGAGCTTTTAAATTACTTATAAGCCAATTCACCATGCTGTCAGAGTTATTTTTCAATCCCTGACTTGCTTCCATATGTATGTTTTAAGGGTGTGTTGAGGTAGGTATTT
The DNA here is from genome assembly GCF_963930625.1 of Muntiacus reevesi. Lineage (NCBI taxonomy): Eukaryota > Metazoa > Chordata > Mammalia > Artiodactyla > Cervidae > Muntiacus > Muntiacus reevesi. The sequence goes on from NC_089259.1 coordinate 63,746,205, forward strand.
AGGAATTTAAGTCCTTGGCAAAGGCAAGTAAATCAAGGATTAACATGTTTATAGTATTTTTAGTTCTATGGCAGTGATTAAAGTGTTAAATTTCATTTTATCCTCTCTAAATGAGTAAGACATGGCATGAACATATTTGCAGAAAATTAAGAATTAGTTAACTTAGTTTTATAAAACCATAGTCCTGTGAATCTGGAAGGATATATCAATTCAAGCTTTGTCCTTGAGAGTCAATCTGTTTGTTCAATCTGTTCACATTTTGTAGTCATTGCATACAATTTACATCTTAGGATTCACCTCTGGGAAATTCTTCTGCTCCTTTTTAAAGCTATCTCTAGATCTGGACTTGGCATGAGAGATGCTAAAGAAGAATATAAATCTGACTACTTTGCAAAACTCTTTGAACTCATTAAAGACAGTCTACTAGGAGATCACCTTCATTTACATTCCTCCCTTTAGAGGGAACTTGACAGGTGCTACTTCTGTTTATTATTATTTTTTCTTTAAAATGAAGCACTGGCAGGAGTGTATTAAGTTCTATGACACAACTCTTGACCCACCTGACATGAGTGAAAATGGAAAACAGCTTCCTTTCTCCTATGTGAGCAAGGGTTGTATTTTACTTACAGAAATATAGCACCTTATATACAATGAAAAGTCTATGATTTGATCTTGATTCTATGGCTCACTAACTCAAAAATTTACTGGACATCTCTGAGAATTGGTAAACTCATCCGTAATGTGGACAAACAAAAATGCCCACATGAAAAAAAGATGGGTGAAGGTAATATGAGCTAAAGCACATGACAAATATTTTGTAACTGAAATGTGGTGTATTAATTAACTTTTCCTTTTATCAGCTTCATTTGAATCTGAGGGAAATGGGACACATGAAGGCTGTATAACTTCCAAAGGAAGCAGTGTAATTGAGACCGGTACCTTGGTCTTGCTACAAGGCTCTACGGAAGGCCGGGTGAAAGAAAGATCTTTTTTTTTTCAACCACTGAGAAAGAAATGGGATCAGGTTTACTGCTATCTGTAGGAGAAATTGTGCTGAGTGTGTAGTAAGTGAAATTTGTGAGTGTCATAAGAATATGCTAGTCAAGGATTTGGGGACAAGGGTCGAAAGTTATTGTGATAGATTAATTCTCTTAGAAAAATGACTGTCAGGTAGACTTTGGTCATAGCTTGACCTTCGAGGAGTATGTCTGATAATGAACTGCTTTATTTTTTTTTCAGTTTTATTTTTTTTAATTATTGGAGAAGAGTTGACTTACAATGCTGTGTTAGTTTTGTACAGCAAAGTGAAGCAGTTATATATATATATATTTATTTTTTTCATTCCTTTTTGGATTATTTCCCACATAGGTCATTGCATAGTATTCATTAGACTTCCCTGTGATATACAGTAGGTCCTTATTAATTACCAATTTTCTGTATAGCAGTGTATATATCAGTCTCAGTCTCCTAATTTCTTTCCTCCTCTTATCCCCTGGAAGCCATAAGTTTGTCTTCTACACATATGACTCTGTTTCTGTTTTGCAAATAAACTCACTTGTGCCTCTTCTCTGTCTGCCTTACTTCACTCAGTCCTTCACTCTAGGTCCATTCATGTTGCAGCAGATAGCATTATCGTGTTCTTTTTAATAGCTTTAGGATGGTCTTGCATGAAGGAAGAAAGTGAGGGACCCTGTATGTTTCAGGCAACCCCAGTGTCCTTTTGGGTCTGGGCTGGGCATTTTTTAATGTGAATGATGCAGATGGAGAGTGGCTATGGTTAGTTGTAATCAAGACATTTGCTTTGCCCTAACAGAACCATTTAGGTTACTGCCAATCCCCAAAGCTGTTCAGAAAGCCGTCCCTGTATATTCTCATTGGTCTGACATCACATATGTGAGGCTAAAGTCATATATCCAACTCTGTGTCTGCTCTTAGGCCCCAGGCTTCTGCTCAGTTCTTTTGAATTTAAGATATATTCCTTTTCCACATTCCATTTAGAATCCTCAGTCATTCATAAATACTTAAGTATCTGGAATGACCCACGGCATTTGTCTTTATACCTTGTAGTCACCTGGGCTAATGTGTTCTCACTGAAAGCTGATAGTACCTTGTGGTGGAGAAGGAGGAGGGCAGGAAGATAGAAAGATATTAAAATATTTCCACATCTTATATGGAAGTTATATTTTAATTTGAAATGTCACTTTGAGTGTATTTACCACCAGGGATATGTCCCCCAGCAGTAGTTCCTTATTTGCTTGTGTCTTATAATATCTTGAATTTGATATCCTTAGAGGAATAGCTCCTAAAGTGACACAGGATAATCAAGAAATAGAACCACATGGATATTAAAAATAAGCAAACCAAAAAAGCAAGAAATAGTCTTAGGCATGTGCCCTGATTAATCAAATAGAGTTCATCAGAATTCTGGTGATCAGGTGGAAGTTTCACTATTTTTCATGTTAACCAGGTAATTTTAATGTATAATATATTGCCCAGCTAAGAATCATTGTACAGGAAGGAGAACATTAGGTAGGAACTCATTCATCTAGGCCTTTGACAAAAGTTTACTAGGAAAATACTCTACCCCAGGGACTGGTTACAAAAGGAATCTCTGTCTTTGCAGAATTCAGAGACTGACAATACAGAATAGAAAGCAAGTATGTGAAAAAGCTCCTGAGACTTACAATAATGTTTTTCCTGGTGAGTTTCATAAAGCAGTGCAGGTTATGACATAGAGCGGTTTGGCTCGCAAGATCCCATCATTCCTTTGCAGTAGGATCTTTGCTTTGAATTGCAATCCTGTGTAAGTTCCTAGCATAGTAAGTACCTCAGGCAGAAGAATTTCCAAACTATTTGCCAACTGAATGGCCATATATGAAGCGATTTTCTTCACAGCAAATTCTTTACGAAAAAAAATCAACATGAAATATGTTAATAAAGTCTTGTTAAACAGATGGACTTAATTTTTGTGCTTTAGCCTTTCTACTGACCTCTTTTCTGTCTGATTATATAAATCTGGCTCTAAGATAACCTTGTCTCTAAATAATGCTGTTGTTGTTTAGTCGCTAAGTCTTGTCTGACTGTTTGCTACCCCATGGACTGCAGCCCACCGAGCTCCTTTGTCCATGGAATTCTCTAAGCAAGAATACTGGAGTGGGTGGGTAGCCATTCCCTTCTCCCGGGGGTCTTGCCAACCCAGGGATTGAACCTGGCTCTCCTGCATTGGCAGGCAGATTCTTTACCCACTGAGCCACTGGGAAGCCCCCTCTAAATAATACTGGTCTTTAAAAGTTGGCCCAAATCATTCTTATGTCTGAGAATTCAAATGAAATGACACCAGTTTCTCTGGTTATTGTAAAATTGTACTATACCCTCTACTTTTCAAGTGGTGAAAACACAACCGCTAGCCCCGGGGTTAGGAAACATGATCTAGTGTCTGCCCTGCTATGAAGAATTTGTGAGGAATTTGGCAAGTGACTTCATTTTTCTTTTAAGTGTAATGGTTCATTAATAGCAAAGATTCTGCTGGAGGTGTCGATAAAAATGCACTGAGGCCCTAAAGGCAAGATTTCAGTTCCCTCTTTACCACTTTCTAGGGACCGTTTGCTTTCACTTGAGCCTGCCTTTGTGCCCTTTTTAACTTAACGAACAGAGTTACGCTGGTATTATATGTGTATAGTTACATTGCATTTGCAGACTAAATTACCATGTTGTGAAAGTTTGTGTTTTTATTTATTTTCCCTTTTTCTCTTTCATTTTGTCATTTTTTTTTACTCTTTTTTTTTTTTTTTTGGTTTTGTATAAGAAAGAGGTTAAAAAGACTCTCTCTGAGCATTAGTTGTTCTTTTGGAATATAGCATTACTTATATGTCTCTTTGTGAATTGATTGAAATGTTTGTACATCATTTAGCAAATAAAAAGTACTTGGCTACACACTCAAAAATGAGAAATATTTGAGGAGGTATCTTATTTCACTTATTCTAAATAAAATATATTTGAAATACTAAAATAATGTGGAGAGCCATTCTTAAATTACAGAATTTGTAAGAATCACCTGTGTGATTATTCAGGTATGTAACCTATATTTTTGTTTGTACAAGGTCACGCTTTAAAAATCCCAATTAACCTAGCTACAGGCCTATGAAGAGTGCCTGGGGTTCAGCATCTTTTTTATATTTTTTAATTTAGAAGTGTTTTTAACATAAAATATGCAGTATTTATTTTTTATTAATAATTGGAGTATAATTGCTTTACAATCTTGTGTTGGTTCCTGCCATACAACAACATGGATACGTCTTTTGTGTGTGTGTGTCTGTGTATATGTGTGTGTATATATATATATATCCATCCTCTTGAACCTCTCACACCCCTCTAGGTTGTCACAGAGCACTGAACTGGGCTCCCTATGTCATTTGGCAGCTTTACACTGCAGGGCGGGAATAGAGACATAGATAAAGAGAAAGAACTTGTGGGTACAGCAGAGGGAGGAAGGATGAGATGAATTGAGAGAGTAGCGTTGACATATATATTCTACTTGTGTAAAATAGCTAGCTAGCAGGTATTTGCTGTCATGTAGACTATTGAGTTTTGTTGGAAGTCAGAGTATTTTCCTTGTTATGAGAAATTGATTTGACAAATACAGTAAAGATAGAAAGACACTACCATGGGATAAAGGCAAGTAAGTAAAACAGAAATCATGTTTGCGATGTCATCAAAATATAAATGCTCCTATCATTGGCACCATCTTTATCTACTACACGCTGCACTCAGCCAGTTCACTGAAGGTTTTTCTTTTCCCTTGGATTTGGTGGTGACAGATATTCTGAATTTGAAAGTTCATGCGTTACTCTGTGGAGTGAAGATAAGGTCATGATTTTCAGAGAGCCATTCAAGGTGGAACACACACATACACACAAACACACATATATGTTCACATGCATACTCAACTCAGGAATTTACTTTTGGAATTTTTCCTAGGTATAAACTGACATCAATATGCAAACATATAAGGATCAAAAACTTGATTACGTTATTTTTTGTAATAGCAAAAACCTAAGAACATATAATTAATCAATGGGTGAAAATAGTAAATAAATTATGGTATATCCATACTGTGATATGCAGTCATAGAAAGGAATTGTGCTGATTTGATGTGAGACTCAAGCTATATTGATAAAGGTACAAATCAATTCACAAAGAGTATGTATTATATAATTCCTCTTGCATTTTTAGGAATATGTATGTGCACATATATTCATAAATTAATATACAAAGATAGTCTCATATACACAGATGTTTCTGGGACAATTTGAAGAACCATTTATGTGTGTATGTAAGAGCATGTGTTAATTTATTAAAGGGCTTTCTGCACTTCTTTTTTTTTTAATTGAAGTGTAGCTGATTTACATGTTGTGTTAGTTTCAGGTATATAGCTTAAGTGATTCAGTTACGTATGTATTTTTCAGATTGCTTTCTATTATAGGTTATCACAAGATATTGAATATATTTCCCTGTGCTATATAGTAAATCCTTGTCACTTATCTATTTTATGCATAGTATTTGTATCTATTAATCTCATACTCCTAATTTATCCCTCTCTAACTTTCTCTTTGGTAGTCATAAGTGTGTTTTCTGTGTCTGTGAGTCTTTTTTTATTTTGTATACAGATTCATTTATATTATTTTTAAGATTATGCATATAAGCAATATCATATATTTGTGTTTCTCTGATTTGTTTCACTTGGTATGTGATAATCTCTAGGTCCATTCATGTTGCTGGAAATGGCACTATTTCATTTTTTATGGCTAAGTAATTTTCCATTGTATGTTAATTTAAAAACTGACTTGCAGTAAGCTGTTACTGAGAAAAAAATAAGTATTATAAGAGTAGGAAGATGAAGCAACCATTAGGAGAGCTAGTCTCAGCCATTTTCAATTGCTAAAGTATCAATGCTTCCCTGGTGGTTCAGATGATAAAGAATCTTCCCTTAATGAAGAGACCCAGGTTTGACCCCTGGGTCAGGAGATGCCCTGGAGAAGGGAATGGCTACCCATTCTAATATTCTTGCCTGGAAAACTCCATGGACAGAGGAGTCTGGTGGGCCACAGTCCATGGGGTAGCTGAGTTGGGTATGACTGAGCAACTAACACTTTGTCTTCAAAGCACTGGTGCAAATTTTTTCAGTATGTATTAGAAACCTACTAAGAGCTCAGTGTTATGCCCCCAAATCAGGACCTGCCTAGTAAGTAGGCGAGTGGCTTACTCTCTAAGTGTAAAGATTAAATGCTTTAAAGAAAAAGAAAAAAGGCAAGCACTACACATATAGTGCGTGTTGAGTGAGCTGGAGGTGTCATTAGTGTAGTTTTCCATGTGGCTTCCCTGGTTGACCACGTCTGGCTTTGGAGGAGAGGGTCAAGTGCTGGAGAAAGCTTTTTTCTTATTTGTACTTTTTAAGAAAAAAAAAAATCCATATAAATGGATCCTCAGTGATACTTTTAAGTTGCAAACCTCTTTATGAGATTCTTGCCTCCACATTTTCCTAATGCACAATATTTTTATATCTAACATTTCTAATTTTCTGAGCCTTTAAATTTGATTTTAAGCCTATCATGTTCTCGTAGGACTGAATGCAGAATCAGTGAGATATTTGTAGCCATAGCTGTGGTTAATGATTTTTTTTTAGATTCAGTGAATTCCAAACTGGAAAAGCTGATCATTGGAATCTCTCAGAATTCCATTGAAAATCTAGTTGGGTAAGTCAAAATTCACTGTGAGCATTCACTTTATCAGTGAGGATAAAAATGCTTACTTCCCTATGTTATCATGGGGCAATGTCCTTCAAGAGTGGACTGTAAATAAGCCATCTAGCAAAGTGCCTCAAAGAGGAAACACTGAAAAAGTGATAGCTATTGTAGTGATAATGATGATTTCTGAAATAGTCATGAAAAAGTCAATATCTTCCATTCTTTTACTGTGTTTTTTTTTTCATTTATAAATGAAAAGCTTAGTAATTTTCTCCCACTGAAATCAATACATCAGAGTTAGATCAGCATGATGTTAAATATTTATTACCAACAATAGACATATTGTAAATCAGTTTTAGAGGAAAATGATTCTGACCCACCAGAAAGTGCCAGTACATTGTGGGTTTATGCTATCTGCTAACTGTTAACTCTGTAAATTTAGCTGTGAAATCTGACTTAAATTATTCATAGTCATTTCTTTTAATAACCTATAATAATATAGCTTCCTTTCAAAGATATTACAAATAGGGAAGGATGTAGTCACAATAACTGCTTTGGAATAGTGCTATACTTGGGGAAAAAAAAGAGAAAAACAAACATGCAAACAATTTGCATGTACTCAATCCCTCTTCATCTCTTGGCTTCTTTCTTGTAGATACAGGAAACATAAATCATTTTTTCAAACAGGTAGTTTTAAATCTTTTATTTATTTTATTTTTGACTGTGCTGGGTCTTTGTTACCGCACACAGGCTTTTTCTAGTTGCAGCGACTCTCTACTTGTGGTGTATGGGCTTCTCATTGCAATGGTTTCTCTTGTCCTGAAGCACAGACGCTGGGTGCATGGGCTTAAGTAGTTGTGGTGAACAGGTTTATTTGCTCCTAGGCATGCGGGATCTTCCCTGATCAGGGATCGAACCCGTGTCCCTTGCATTGTCAGGCAAATTCTTAACCACTGAACCACCAGGGAAGTCCAGCATAAGTCATTTTTGGTCAAACTTTCATGTCTATTTGAGTATATACCCTGAGATTAGCTTAAATAAAAGCTGCTTGTGTAGCTACACTATACCTTTCTTGTCTCTTTAAGGGTTATTGAAATATGAATATATTCCAGGTATAGATATAGAAGAGGAAAACAATTTCCCAAAGTCGCATTATGTAAAGTTGTTAGAATACCTCTAATTGTTAGTGTTGAAACCCATACAATTTCAGGTGACTTAAAGTGAAGAGGAAAATAAAATCCATCATTCTGGAAAAAAATGTATAGAACTAATGCCTGCTTATATGAAGGGTGAGTCCTATCCTTTTGTGTAAAGTTCTGGAATTTTTAAATTAAATTAATTTATTTATTTTCATTAGAGGCTAATTGCAATATTGTGGTGGTTTTTCTGACCATTTTCTGAGCTTTGCCACCTATTCACGTAAATGGTTTTAAGTTATATAAGGCCCCATGAGCCACGTCTTGATATCAGTGAAAACTCAGCTATTGGAGTTAGAATTGACCAATTAAAAGACTTATGCAAAATTATAATTTTTCACTTTTTAAAATTTTTCGCATTTCCAAAACTTTTCTAGAATCTCTGCTTCTAGAATTCATAGCAGCTCTCACCAGTTCATATATATTCTGTGTGAGAAATGGAGAGTGAAAAGAGAAAGTAGTAAGCAAGCAGTCTGTCAATTAGCAAATACGGTTTCACCAAGTACCTTTGTACACCAGGCCCCGTGAACACAGACATTTCCACAAATCGTTACTTTAAGGTAGAATTGTGAGAGCTCTATGGGAAAAAGAAAAAAAAAAAAGAAGGGAGGGAGGGGGAGAAAGGAAGGAAGGAGGGAAGAAAAGAAAGAGAGAGAAAGAAGGAAAGAGACAGAAAGCAAGGAAGGAAGGAAGAAGGAAAGAAAGGGCATATATTGATTAGTTTACTTAGAGACTGATACAGATGCTAATTCACGATTAGCAAAAGATGCTTGCCTACTCTAAAGTATTTAGCAAGATGTTTGTCTGGTAGGCTGTTTTTAATTTCAAGGAGGGAAGGCTGTGGTTACCTGATTTGTTGCTCTCAGCTTCAGTAGTTTGGACACTCTCTTCGAGTTTGCACAATGAGACTAAATTGGAAGTGTAGCCAACAGGTGATCCATTAAGGACTTGAGTGCAGCTAAGCCTTCCTTTGGGATGTATACTTTTACAGCCAATAAACCTGGCCTTACTAGCTCCTAGTCGCTTTGCTTGCCAATAATAAAGCCTTATAATGTAACAGAGTGTCACCCAGTAGAGCCACTCCTCTTAGGTTTCCACCCTGATTATTGACTCTGCAAAACCTTTTAAAATGGCAAAGGATTTAGTGTTCACCTAGACTCCCTTGTGGGACTCAGGAAAGAGGTAATGGTATAGTTGCTATGGTTTAGTTAGTTTGAGACAAGTTCCTGCAGGTAATATTAATTTTAAAGATATTTAAATTATTACCTGAAATCCTTTAAAAATCATGTTCAAAAATATTAATTGTCTGACAATAATGAATATATGTTACTGAGAGTTATAACTATGACTTGGTGTTAGTCGCTCCATCATGTCTGACTCTCTGTGACCCCATCAGGCTCCACCATCCATGGACTTCTCCAGGCAAGAATACTGGAGTGGGTTGCCATTCCCTTCTCCAAGGGATCTTCCCAACCTGGGGATGGAACCCATGTTTTCTGCATTGCAGACAGATTCTTTACCATCTGAGCCACCAGGGAAACCCATAACTATGACTTAAGTCCTGAACAATTGATTGAAGCATCATAAAAACTATGTCTGACAGTGAATATGACATTTGCCAGCAGGATATAATGATGAATAATAGTCTGGGAAAGATAAATGAAAGAACAGTGATAATAATCTGTATGAAAGGTAATTCAACATTAATATTTTAAGTATGTTGTGTGATTTTTAAGGATATGTCTCCAAATGTAATAAATGCTTGAAAGTCCTGTGTTTCAGTAATGGTTTTACAATCTCTGCTTGCTTCATTAGAATAGCTCAAAATACGGGAACCTTTTGAAAAGACTAAATGGACTTCAAAGATCAAAATGTTTATTATGTATTTGTAGCAGTTGCTTCTAATGATTATGAGATCAATCTGTTAATGATTTTATTTGTATTTTTAGGGATGGTGACACAGAGGATCTTAGAAAACATTCCCTCTGGCTCTCTGATTTTAAAGAGCAAAGCCTTTGCCTGGCCCCCTTACCTGCAGTGTTATTCCCTTCCCATTCTTTCTTACACTGTTGTGGTCCAACATAAGCGGTCCATTTAAAGCCCTCCGCTTACGGTCTTTCAGTTGCTTCTCAGTGACTCTTGCATCGTTTGTCAAAGTGTGTTCCCTAAAACAGGTAACTCAGCCTGTTGTAATTGCATTGTAATTAAGGATGGGGGTTCCAAAAATCATATGTGTTTGACGAGTTGAGTGAATCATAAGTTGTTAGCTGTTCTGTAGGACTTCTCAGTTCCTTTCTTAGTAGGCACTGTTGGCCAAACAGGCACAAACAAAAAAAGTTTTGTTTTGATTTTGTTTTCATTATTCCCTCAAAGCATCTCCTAGGACTTGTGATACAAGTAATGCGTTGCCTTTTGGCAAACACCGGCCTAAGGAATAAAGTCCACAGTTCTAAACATGAAACACCTCTGCCTTTTGTTCAACTTCACTCAGACTCTAGAGTGGTGGTGGTTGTTTTGTCTCCCAGTTGTGTTCAACTCTTTTGCGACGCTATGGACTGTAGCCTGCCAGGTTCCTCTGTTCATGGGATTTTCCAGGCAAGAATACTGGAGTGCGTTGCCATTGCCTTCTCCAGGGGATCTTCCCAACCCAGGGATCCAACTTGGGTCTCCTGCATTGCAGGTGGTTTCTTTACCACTGAGCCATCTGGGAAGCCCAGATCATAGCTACATCCAACCAAACTCAACTTTTCTGAAAAGCTTCTTTGCTCTGTCCTCTCTCTGGGAAGTTGCTTCTGCTTTGCTGGGCTGTCTCCTCCTTGGCCCTCCCAGACTCAGCTCAAGCATCACCACTAAGCAGCCTTTGTTCTTCCCTTCTCCTGTGTTACCTGTCACACCTGATCATCATAACATCTTACCTTCATGTCTCATTGTCATAATTATCAAACTGGGCTGCCACCCATTGACATGCAGGTCTCCACTATCAATACAAGATCCCCATATCCTTTTATTTTTTTTTTTCCATTTATTTTTATTAGTTGGAAGCTAATTACTTTACAATATTGTAGTGGTTTTTGTCATACATTGACATGAATCAGCCATGGATTTACATGTGTTCCCCATCCCACTTCCCTCTCCACCCGATCCCTCTGGATCTTCCCAGTGCACCAGGCCCGAGCTCTTGTCTTATGCATCCAACCTAGGCTGATGATCTGTTTCACCCTAGATAATATACATGTTTCAATGCTGTTCTCTAGAAACATCCCACCCTCGCCTTCTCCCACAGAGTCCAAAAGTCTGTTCTGTACATCTGTGTCTCTTTTAGTCAAGTGTGTATTTCATCATCTCTTCCAGCCTGCTGCCTAGTACATCGAGGAGGGCATGACGACCTACTCCAGTACTCATGCCTGGAGAATGCTATGGACAGAGGCACCTGGCGGGCTGTGGTCCACAGGGTCGCAAAGAGTCGGACATGACTGAAGCGACTTAACACACACAGGCAAGCATGCCTAGTACATGTAGGCACTCAATAATTAGTCATGGACAAATGGGAGTGTGGCTTAAGGTGGCATGGCTGCGTGGATGATCTTCCTGCCCACGGGGTCTCTGCACTGACCTATGGGCATCTAGTCTTCAGCTCACTGTGAAGAGATCCAGCAAGATGAATACTGTGGCACTCTGATTACTTTAATTAATTAATTTAATTAGCTCTATGATTAATTTAGTAAAGCCCTTAAGGAGCTAATAAAAATGTATCTTGAAGGGAAGAACAAGGAACAAGCAATGTAAAAGATCGAGTGTTAGAGGCTATGCATTTAGCTGATAGAAGTGGGTTCTTGCTATTTTTATTCCCAAGTAGCTGGTGGTATGCAAGCACATTTTAGCAGCCGCATATGAGCTTAAGAGAAACCTTGAATATATTCCAGCTAATATTTGGAGATAACTACTGAGTCTGTAGTGTCTGAAGCTGCTTTTTCATGAGTCCAAGAAACATCGGAAATGATTTTACCATGGGTATTAGTTATCTGGCCTCTGCCGGAAAAGCTGCTATTCAGTTAAGCAAGCATGTCAGCTCACTGAGAGGCAAATTAAAGTATGTTTCTTTGATGATATGAGGGGGGAAAACTAAAATAAGTGAAAATTGAATTTTTCCTATAAAAAATGTATAGAGTTTCCTGTGTTATCTGCTTCTTTTTATATAGCACATTAATATTGTAAACAAAAATTGAATTGGACCTCTCCCAAACAGAGCATTGTCAGTGTCTGATTATATATATATATATATATATATATATATATATGTCAAATTATATAAAATCAAATATATATACATGTATATATGTAGTATATATACATACATACACACAGTTTCTCAATAGAAGGTGGTGAAATGAGATGTTGGATACTAAAGTCATTTAATTTATTTTAGTATAATTGCATCATACAGGCTCATGACTCTGCTAAAATGTTGACCCCAGGATATTTCCAATGAGGTAAATTCATTAGACATCTTCTCTACTTTTTGTGTTCTGTTCCCAGAAAGCAGTATTAGAGAAAAGGAGTGACCTTTCCGTAGTTTACTTTGTTAATTTGGTTTTAAAATTGCATCATGCCTAGAAAAGTTGAAAGTGTTTTTGCAAATCAAATATAGAAAAGGTAAATAGATCCCAAATTCTAAGATGCTGAGAGTAGACTGGAGGAGCGAGCAATGAGTGTGAGAAGTTTTGGTGTAGTTAGCTGGGGAGGTGTGCAGTCCAGGCGGCAGGCAGGCAGGCAGTCTTAGTGGGTGATTTTTACACCAGGGGTTGAGGTCAGAGTCCAGTTCTCTAAGGGAAAATGCAAGGAAAGTGGGAGACTTTGAATTCCAGATCATTTCTCACCTAAGTTGTGGCTAGTTGTTATTTTCCCAAATCACGTTGCTTCTGGGCTTTTAGTTTTTCAATTCCGGATAGCAGAATATCGCAGACATGAAATGGTTTTAGAAAAGGACAAGTTCATATTCACCACGGACTTTTAATATTGCCTTGTCCCGGGACCAAGCAGTGATTTAATGACCTCTCAAAGTTCCTTCCGTATCGTATCCCTCCCACTTCTATTATTCTAGCCCAAGCTAAAGTGAATTTTCTTTGAATGTAACACTATTTTTTAATGTTTAAAAATGCAAGCATGGTGGTTGTGGTCATGAAAGAGGAAGTTATCCCTGTAATTTCTATCAACAGAAGACAAGAAAGATTAAGAAGACATGTCAGAGCTTCTCCTGACTTTTTCCAGGTGATACCTGTGTAATTTTTCACTTTTTGATTTTTATGCGAACTTTTGTTTCTCCCACAACATGGGAACAATTTGATTATAACTTGGACTCAGCAACATTGGAGTAAGCCAATCCTAAAAATGTTACATGTAAACGTTTATTGTCTGCCTGCTTTTCAGGTTTTTCTTTTTTAAATGTAAATACAGAGTTAAAGGTAGGAGGATGGGGTTTGCTGGGAAGATGAATTACAGGATAGAAGCTGTAGGTGCATGATCTGGTACTGTGGGGCATGAAGCCTAGACAAGAGACCATGGTGTGAAATGGAAATATTGAAACATTGTGGTCACTTATGAATCAATCAGGATTTAGTTCATCAGGCTGAATGTGGAAGAAAAATTTCACGTTTCATATACACTGATCTGGGGGTAGGGGGAAAGATTGCCTTTAAACAATGTCCTACTATGATGTCTATAATTGTTTCACAGAAGCCCTGAATCAAGATTTGTATCTTGGGACCATGGTTTATTGTATTCTTTCTGAAGTGAATTGGGTCTCACCGTCTGGTGATGGACCTGATTTTATGCCCTATCTTTGGATTTAGGGTATTTTTCTTAAGTGTATCAAACATCACTGTTTCTGGAGAAATGAGCAATCAGATAAATGCAGTCTCCTCTTATCTGGTGCTTATTAACTATAAACCATGCTGGTTTAAAATATGAAGTGGTTTATGGTATACTAAATGGAAACCATCTTGGCTAAAACACATTTGAAAGACACAACACGGGCATGTATCACTTTATTTCCATTTCTAGCTGTCAGCAGAAATGGGAGGAAACCCTCTTCCTTTCTGTTTGATTATTCTCTTATTGACAGGATGAGACTGTGGGGGCCATACATGTTGATTTAGTGTTGCTCTGATGAAACCATCCAGGTTGTGTGATGTGTCATTTGTCGCCGCTGCCTTATCAAGGTGCTTCAGCTGTGCCCAAACCAGCCCTAGTAATTGCTGTAGTTGCTTGTGGCAAAGTTATGTCAATGTCAGTCACTTAATGACTTTTGACTGCTTTATGTCAGATGTTGCCTCTAAAGAAAGACAGGGTGGGGGAGTTTTTATACCCAGGTATGGGTATAAATCCAAAGTCTAAATAGGCAGGTTCATCTTTTTCCCTAATCAGAACTTAAATGCAAATGCTGGCATTTTATGTTTTAAAATGAAGGGATACAATTAAGTTTATGGTTCACCTCAAGTGAAATCTTCTGTTATATTCATAGCTTTCCTTCTCTGGTCCTAAGGGTAAATTCAAGTCAAGTACAGCTTTGAACACGTGCACTGAAATAATTGTAATCATTTAAGGTGTACAGTTTCTGCTAGAAACATCCTTCTAGTTAATGCAACTCAAGGGCCTTCTCTAAACTCTTTATAGTCTCCAATTTAGTTTTCTTTTTTTATTATTATTATGATGTTTGGATTCAAGGGAGATATACAATTAAAGGGATTGACAGAGTTTCATTATAAAAATAAGCACCTACAACTTCACTAGCTGGCTTGCAAGTTCATGTCAGTTAAGAATTGGAGACACATATGTATATACACACTGTGTACACATCACACACATGGACAATATAACCTGTTCTGTGTACATTCTTCACAATACATGGCAATACTCTTTCTATATTGATTGATTTTAATTGTTATGTAGTAGGCCATTGTATTGATGTGTCATAATTTAATCCAACTCATCTTAGTGGGCATTTATTTTGTTTCCAGTCTTTCGTATTAACAGCAATGTTGTGATCATCCTTATCCACACATCTTAGCTTGTCAGTTGAACAATTATTTCAAAATCTCGTTCTACAAATGTATTTATTGGATCCAAAGGTACATCTGATTTTAAGATGCTTAGACATATTGGCAAACATGCCCCCAGAATATTTTTTCTAATTTATAGCATTGCTTAGAGCATAAAGGAGTAGTGTTGACTCTCCATTATAACCAAAACTGAAGTGTTTTCCAAATCATATCAATACAGTAAGTGGATAAAATGCAACTCATAATTGTTTGATTCCTTTGGATACCAAGAAGTTTGACTATATTTTTCTACATAATTTGATTCTTTCTAGTACTATAAGGTATCAATGGAAGGCAAAGTAATTAATGAAGATTTGAAATGGGCCTCAAGGAATGGCACCAGGTTTTGGGGGAAAGGGTAGGAAATTCAAAAGGTTACGAGAGGAGAGCCCTTTGAGAACTAGAAAGTCCATTTGAGTTACAACCAAGATAGATTCTGAGCCCTAGTCAGTGGGTAGTTAACTTCATGGAATAGAGACCCAATATTGTCAGAGCTCCCAAACTATGAAGATACATACCCTAGAATCAGGGTCTCTCTTTTAAACATCTTCCTGGGAAACATGCTTTGCATATTTTGTCAAAATTCGTCTGCTGGTTGGATTTGGTTCACAGGTGTTGAGTATTAAGTCATTGATTTGTGTAGGTCTGTATGGCATTCCAGGGCTTCCCTGTAGCTCAGTCAGTAAACAATCTGCCTGCAGTGAGGGAGACCCAGGTTCTATTCCTGGGTTGGGAAGATCCTTCGGAGAAGGGGATGGCAACCATTCCAGTGTTCTTGCCTGAATAGTCCCAAGGACAGAGGAGTCTGGTGGGATACAGTCCGTGGGATTACAAAGAGTCGGACATGACTGAGGGACTAATGCACATATGGCATTCCAGAGCAAGGGAACAAAATGAATCAAAGCCAAGGACCCTGGGAGAAGTTCAATGTAGAAGGAACAAGTTAGAAATCTAGATTGTGGAAGAGGAGAGGAAAAGAGAAAGGTTATAGGGAATTCAGGATAGAGCGAGTTGGTATGTAGAGGTTTTTATAGATAAACAGAGGAGTTCCTGTGGACTCAAAAAAAATGATAAAATTGTTCGAGTGTGTTTTTATTTTGTTTTTCTTCATTTAGTTTTGTTTCTGAAGGAATAGCATCAGTACTAAGAGATGTGAGGGAAAAAATCCAGAGAAGTTTTGGCCCAGTGCTATAGGCAGGAGGTGGTGATGAAGTGCTTCATTGAAGTGATGGGCTTCAGAATTTAAAAACAGGAAGTGACTTAAAAGATTTAAAGATTTGAGGGTTACATTGTACAACATGGGGATCATGGCCAATATTTTAATAATAACTATAAATGGAATATAACCTTTAAAATTGCAAATTGCTATATTATATACCCGAACTTATATTGAACAGCAACTATACTTGAATATCATTTATTAAAAAAAGACTTAAAGAGGAACTCAACGATTATGTGTCAAGCCATTGCATAAAACAGACCCTTCCTCCCTTGTCTTTTTGATTTCCATACTTGTAAGATTTAAATTTTATATTTTTCTTCTTAGATATAGGTACCCCTCTAGGGGACAGTCTCTCTAGGTGATAAATGAATAGTGAATTCTTAGCTCCATTTATTATTGGATTATTGGGGTAAACAAGTGATTCAGGTTATGTATTAATGTTAATGATTAAAGAAGATAACAGTTGGTACCAATAAACCTTTGTAAAATGATTAATAATGTAAAATAATTATTCAAAGATTCTCCAAATAACTTAGGATATTGGTAGTCTGGGAACAGTATATTATTAGCTGAGATCTGAAATAATCAGCTGAGACTAACCCACGCTGAAACTGTATAAACAAGTCATTAGGAGTAACTAGAAGGGGGCAAGAGAGCGATATAAATCACTTTTAGTCTTTCAAATAAAGCATTGGCGATTAATTGCAGAACAAAGGACTGGTCATAAGAATTAAAGCAGAAAGAAGGTATAATACTATTTAGGTTTCAAATCTCTGGTGCCTAGGATAACTTATTTCTTGGGGTAAGAAATGTTTAAAATATTCCAATTTCCTTAACAATCTCTGAACTGCAGCACTCACTAGAATGAAACAAATACATTGATATACCGAAATGAATTTGTTTAATTTTTCAATTTTTATTTTTGTTAGATAATTTATCTAGATGGATCAAAAATTTAAAATAAACATCAAAACTAGAAGGAAAAGTTTTTTCTGTCTCTGGCCAAAAATTTCCCAGTTCTCATACTGCTTTTAGTTTCTACATGCATAGACAGACAGATATGAAAATATAGCTATTATCCTGGTTTATCCCCTTTTTTTCTGATTTTACAAAAAACACAGCACGTGTCTTATGTATACCCTTTCACCACTTGGTTATTTTGCTTGTTTGTTTGTCTCAGTTTGGTAGTATCTCAGAGATGTTTACACACTAGCATAGAGAACTGATAGAGAAAGAAATTTATATATGCTTCCTTCTGGGTGCATATTATTCCACTCTACAGGTATGGCCACTACTGATACAGGCTTGCTTGTTTTCAGCATTTTGCTGTTACACACAGTGATGTACAAGTATGACTGTTGTTGCTGTTTAGTCGCTAAGTTATGTCCAGCGCTTTTGTGACCCCATGGACTGTAGTCCACCAGGCTCCTCCACCTATGGCATTTCCCAGGCAAGAATACTGGAGTGGGTTGCCATTTTCTTCTCCAGGGGATGTTCCTGACCCAGGGATCAAACCCACATCTCCTGAATTGGCAGGTGGATTCTTTATCCCTGAGCGAGGAGCCCACAAGTATGAATATAAGTTCAGTTAAGTTCAGTTGCTATGCCAACTATAGCTGTAGGATAAATTCCAAATGTACTTTGAGTCGTTGCCATATTTGTGAACTAATTTTAGCATGTCTTTCTTGCTCCAAGTCTGAACACAATTTAACTGTAAATAATGGATGAAGAAGATTAGGTACCTATATACAATGCCATACTATTAGCCATACTAAAGAATGAAATAACGCCATTTGCAGCAACATGGATGCAACTAGAGATTATCATACTAATGAACTAGGTCAGGAAGAGAAAGACAAATCCCATGATGATATCACTTATATGTGGAATCTCAAATATAACACAAACGAACTTATCTATGAAACAGAAACAGACTCACAGACATAGAGAACAGGGGGATGGGAGGGTGGGGGAGTGATGGTTTGAGGATTTAGAATGAACAGATGCAAGCTATAATATACTGAATGTATAAACAACAAGGTCATACTGTATAACTATATCCAATGCCCGGTGATAAACCATCATGGAAAATAATATGAAAAAGAAGCATTATATATACATATATAATATATAAATGAATCACTTTGCTATATAATAGAAATTAGCACAGCATTGTAAATCAGCTATACCTCAATAAAGTAAGTTAGAAAAACATTACAGTATTGGCTTAAGGTTGGTACAAATGTGTCCAGTGACACTCACGTTTGTACAACTGGACACCATCAGTAGAGGCTGCTGCCTGCAATCAGAGCCCAGCAGTTCTGCCCTTGTGCAGACTTCCTGATCATTTGACCTCTGTCACTGGTCCAGTATTTCCCACTCACCTGCATCCCCTTGGGAAGATTTGCCCCACACCTGCCAGCATTCTGAAATGATCGTGATCTCTAATTATACAAACCAAATGTCCCCCACACCAGCTTTAAGATGGAACAGAGTTTTCAGAGGAGCGGCTTATTACACATATTTTAGACTTTCTGAGCTGCTGCTCAATGCATCAGAGCCAGAAAGGAGTGGACTATCTGGGTACATCCATCAGGGTCCATCTCTTGTCCCCAGAGGAAAGGGGGTTTCACTGGGCCCCTTTCAGTAATGTCATCTCTGCCCTACCTTCTGACTCTTCCCCAAGACAGGGAGCTGCATTAGACCTCAGACCTGGCAGCAGCTGTCTGTGTCCTCCTGAAACTCTGTTCTGATTTCCAAGTTTGAGTCATTGAGAAAGTATCCTTTGGAAAGAAATTGAGAAGACAGTTTTGTATGTAGTGTTTCATGGCATATAGATGCTGTGGGTAGTACCTGTCTAGATAGCTGCTAATAAGAATAATTTGAGGCTGTATTATGAGGCTCCCCTTTTGTTAAATAGAACCAGGAGAAAATTCTCCTTTAATGGTAGATGAATACTTGATTCAGCCTAGTGACCTGTGGGCCAGTAATTGGAAATTCAGAAGTTTAGATCCATCAAGACAAATGATAGCCAAAAGGCCATGGAGTGATAGCTGCTGTTAAGTTGATTTATGGGAAGCAGAATGTACCAAATTGTGTACTGTTCTGAAAGAGTGGGAAATTTGCTAGAGTCCATACCCAGGTAGGCAAAAAAGAGACTTTGTTTGATGTAACTGTATTGTTTGTTCGTATTGGTTTCAACCTGAATTATCTCCAGAGGTCATCTTATTATCTAGACAAGTGGTATCTAAACTGAAGCAAAAAAAAAAAAAAAAAAAAAATTCCTTTATGACAGTTATATATGGCCATCATGATTGCATCACTATAAAGACATGACCAGTCAGAAACCCTAAAGTCTAGTGGTTTATAATCTATCGGAATATTTGACATCCCCCCCCACCCCCTGCGTTGTTTTATGTGACCAAAGTCATTCCTATCATGGATGCTGACTTATTAATTCCACAAATAGTCAGTCTTCATTGTATACAGTTTACTGTGCTAGATGTTGTGAGCAAAAATGCAAACAAGACAGTCACTGTCCTCGAGGATATTACAGACAGATAATCCATGCTCACAGTACTGACATCTAAAGCAATGGGATGTAGCCTCAGATGAGGATTAGGACATGCAACTTGGGAAAAGATGCCCTCTGATTGACGCTGGAAGAATGAGCAAGATGTGAATATGGAGAAGTGGAAATAAGGAGGCTGTTATAGGTTGAATTGTGCCCGCCCCTCTCAATTTCATATATTGAAGTCCTAATCCTCAGTATCTCAGAATGTTACCTTATTTGGAGATGAAGCTTCTTACTGAGGTGATCAAGTTAAAATAAGGTTGTTAGCATAGGCTTTAATGCAGTGTGATTGGTGTCTTTACAAGAAGGAATAATTAGGAAGCAGAGGAAAACATAGGGAAGATGGTGTGAAGAGACAATGGGAGCAGAGGGCCATCCCTGAGTCAAGAAAAGGGACCTGGGACAGAATCCTTCCCTCACAGCTTTCAGAAGGGACCAAGCCTGCTGGCACCTTGACTTTGGACTATTAGCCTCCAGAATCATGAGACAGTAACTTTCTGATGTTTAAGTCTATACTATTTTGTTAGAGCTGCACTTCCAAGCACACTAATTCTGAGCAGAGGAAAGAGGTCAGGGGAATCTGGTGGATTAGAATAAAGGCGTCTGGCTGGAACGTGGAGTGTGTGTGTATGTGCTCAGTTGTGTCCGACTCTTTGTGACTCTACAGACAATAGCCCACCAGGCTCTTCTGTCCTCGAGATTCTCCAGGCAAGAATACTGGAGTGGGTTGCCATTTCCTTCTCCAGGGGATCTTCCCAACCCAGGAATCGAACCTGTGTCTCCTACTTCTGCAGATTCTTTACTACCGAGCTAGCTGGCAATGTGGAGTGCCCCCGGAGAATCAGTGGAGATGTGACTGAAGCCGGAGTTGAGTGAGATCATGTAGGGTCTTGCAAGCCTGTGCTGCACAACTGGGGATGTAAAGTCTGTAAGTAATGTGTCAAAAATGACAGTGACAGTGTTTATATGGTCCACTGTGGTCACTGAAAGAGACTGCTC
Organism: Muntiacus reevesi; assembly: GCF_963930625.1. Taxonomy (NCBI): domain Eukaryota; kingdom Metazoa; phylum Chordata; class Mammalia; order Artiodactyla; family Cervidae; genus Muntiacus; species Muntiacus reevesi. The sequence goes on from NC_089259.1 coordinate 63,767,036, forward strand.
TCAATGGAAGACAGCTGATCTGGGTATTTCCTAGATGCCCTAGATCCTGCCCTACAGCAACAGGACCGAGAGGATCACTGTCCCCCAGTACCGATCCTCCATCTGTGGCCTCCCTATTGGGAAATTTTACTGGAGGCAACAGGGAGTCATCAAACATTTTTGATCAGCAGTGTGACACACGAAGAGCTGCGCTTGAGGATGATTAAGTTGGATTGATTAAAAGCATGCCTGGCAGGGCAGCTGATGGGGAGGCAGCAGTGATAATCCAGGTAAGAAATAATAAGGTTTGGAATTTGGGCAGTGACAGTGGTATGAGAGAGGGGTTAGGGCTGTGTCTTATCTCTACATTAAATCACAGATTGATCTTTGGGGGCTTTGTTTGTGATTGTAAATGTGTTTCTTTCTGTCTTTTTCCTTCTGATGAGTATGGAAGAAGGTAACTCAGAATGAGATAGCAATGAAGAAACCTAACTCCTTTTTGAATGGCATTGCCATAATATATAAGCACATAAATACTCTATTTTGTAATTCTAGGAGTAGTGGTTCTTAAATGCAAGGTAATTTGATTATAGATATTCAAATGGATATTTGACAATTTCCAGAACTTCTGTGACTAGATGCAGAACATTTGGTAACTTTTTGATGCTTCTGCTATTTGAAAAGTGTTGACTGCTAATGTACAATTTAATTGCATAACATGGGATTTTTGTGTACCAGTTTGTGAATGCTTGTAGAACTGATTAAGGAAGATGTGGGGAAAGCCATCAATAAAAACTGGAGGCAATAATATACAGAAATCAATTTGAATGTCTTGTGGTAGTAAATAAAACTTCATTGCATTATGTGACTGGGAGAACTAAACTCATATATCTATATATGTTACCTAGAGTGGTAAAACATGTTCATGAAATCAATGAGAAATTGATGTTTGGTAATTTATCATAGCAATTTCAATGTTTCTTCAGGGGATTTTAAAGAAAGCAATCCATTTTAAAAATATTTTATAAGGGAAGAAATATTCAAAGTATAAGCTGACTTATTGGAAATCACAAAGAATGTCTAAATTTTCCCAAACTTTTAACTGACTATTACCCAAAGATATCATGATGTCTTGTGCTGCTAATCAGATTATTTTATTGCCTTTATCTATTGATATATGCTGTAGGTTTCATTGATTTTTATCTATGTTATTCCTGCAAGATGCATTTTTCTATTTTTTTATTTTAACTTTTATCGTCCTTTTTGACAGCCACTTAATTCTATTGATTTTTTTTTCCAAGTCAGTTATAACTTAGAGAAGAACATTTTAGTATATTTTGTTTAGGAAATATTGACCTTATTGACTTATAACTAGCAATGGCCTGAGAAGTTTAGCTACAAATATCACTAGTTCACTGAGTAGATTGTGGGAGTAATGGGCATACTGGTGTAAAAGGATTCTTCCAAGCTCATTATCTTAGGAGGGTTTCCTAAGGACGGCTCACAGGATGAAAACACACTTGTTGTAAATTTATTGGACCTAGTCCTTAGTATCAATACCTATGGAGGGTATGAAGGAATATGGATTGCAGGAGGAGTTGAACTCTGATCAGTTGAAACAACGGCCCCAAGTGATCCACTGAGGGCTCTCAAGCTGAGTTGGCCCTTCCATCCTTGAGGCAAGTGAGCTGAGTCTTCCCCCCCACCCACACCAGTCAGCCACTGGGCACCTACCATTCCTCGGGTGGGGACCTTGCCTTGGACATTCAGCTTCTGCCATTCTCTAATTCAGCTGGCTTTCAGCTGCCAGCATTCTCAGCACTTGGGAGAAATAAGGACCTTAGTCCTTAAGGAGATGTCTAAGTGCCACACAACTGCACTCAGAGTTATATACATCTAAAAGCAGCTTCTTTCAGAAAGTGTACTCTATTTTAGGTGTTTAATATTTGAAATATTTGGCATTTAGACATCTCTATTTGTTAGCAGTCCATGGGTTGCAAAAGAGAAATGACTAAACAACAACACAACAATTTGTTAGCAGAATCTGCAATATTCCTTTGTTAAAACTTACCTTTGAAAATGAGAGGAAAAGGCAGTATCTAGATATTAAATTCTTGACTGCCATATAACTTTCAAAATCACATTTAACCTTATTAAGTGATCCATAGCAGTATGTTGGGATGAATATCTGTGGACTTTAGTTCTCTAGTTGACTGTCAAGAGAAACGTTTCTAGTTCTGTTCATTATCAACCATGAAATGATTGTTGGTAGTTTGTTAGAAAGTAAGTATAGGCTATGGTTTTTCCAGTGGTCATGTATGGAGTTGAGAGTTGGACTGTGAAAAAAGTTGAGCGCTGAAAAATTAATGCTTTTGAACTGTGATGTTGGAGAAAACTCTTGAGAGTCCCTTGGACTGCAAGGAGATCCAACCAGTCCATCCTAAAGGAGATCAGTCCTGAGTGATCATTGGAAGGATTGATGCTGAAGCTGAAACTCCAATACTTTGGCCACCTCATGCGAAGAGTTGGCTCATTGGAAAAAACCCTGATGCTGGGAGGGATTGGGGGCAGGAGGAGAAGGGGAGGACAGAGTATGAGATGGCTGGATGGCATCACCGACTCGATGGGCATGAGTTTGAGTAAACTCCAGGAGTTTGTGATGGACAGGGAGGCCTGGCATGCTGCGATTCATGTGGTCGCAGAGTCGGACACGACTGAACTGGACTGAACTGAAGTATAGGAAGTACTCATTATAATATCATTTTTTATATTTCCACTTTAATATTAAACTTCTCTTTCTAAATCTTTTCTTTTAAAAATTCTTGTCAAAAGTCTTGTCAAAGAAGTTCCTTGTTAAAAAAAATTCCTTATATACCTTCTCATGATGCAGAATTTAAATTTTAAGTATGTAAATATTTTAAAGGATGCATCACTTTAATTGATATTTTACTTGTATTTAAGAATCATTTTTAGTATGTAACAATGCTAAATATATCCACTGTTATGCAGTTCCCCTGGTCTGTGATTAAAACATTAGTTATCAAAGGGCTGAGTTCAGTGCCTGTTCTTTTCTCACTTCCGTGAACTATTAAAACTATTAGTTATATTTTGCCTTGAAGTGCTATTCATATTTTTACATGTATATTTCATTTACCCAGTTGAGGTGTTTATTCCTTTTGAATGAAATTGTGTCTTCTTTGTAGGAAAATGCTTTTGTACATCTCACTCAGTACTTGTTTTTGGAAGATGAAGATTATTTGAATTTATTACGTCAAACCGCTTTACTCGCAATTTTCCACTTCAACATTTCTAAACATGTAGTAGCTTTCCTTTTCATATTGTTCTTGGGGTTCTCAAGGAAAGAATACTGAAGTGGTTTGCATTCCCTTCTCCTAATGCCACCTGATGCGAAGAACCAACTCATTGGAAAAGACCCTGATGCTGGGAAAGATTGAAGGCAGGAGGAGAAAGGAACGACATAGGATGAGGTGGTTGGATGGCATCACCGACACAATGGACATGAGTTTGAGTAAACTCCAGGAGTTGGTGATGGACAGGGAAGCCTGGCGTGCTGTAGTCCATGCAATTGCATAGAGTTGGACACGACTGAACTGACTAGCTTCCCAGGTGGTTCATTGGTAAAGAACCCACCTGCCAATGCAGGAGATTCAGGTTTGATCCCTGGGTTGGAAAGATCCCCTAGAGGAGGAAATGGCAACCCACTCCAGTTTTCTTGCCTGGGAAACCCCATGGGCAGGGGAGCCTGGTAGGCTACAGTACATGGGGTCGCAAAGAGTCAGACATACGTGAGCACGCACGCACACATACTACTTCAAAAGATTTTTAGAAACATTAAAACAGATGTCTTTTTATAGTTAATCAGATGTCATGCTGAGGATGACAGGACAGAAAAAGGGACAGGACTTAAGTTCTTTATGTCTCTGAGCCATCTAGCAGACTTTGGTTTTGTTACTGATCTCTCTTTAGTGCCTAGAATGCCGGGTAATTAGTTGGCTCTTAATAAATATAAATATCTTAAGTAAAATTTTATTGAAGTACAATAAGACATTTTATATGTTAAAAAGAAAGCCACTTAAAATTCCAAATGAGTTATCCCATCTGAAAACATCAAGTATGACTACATTTAAGAAGGAGCCATAGAAAATGTGTCTACATGAAGGATAAAGCAAATAATGAAATATTTTATCATTTCTCCCGTTCAATAAGGAACTGTAAAATGATGACAAAGGCTTTCTAGAATGCCCAATCACAGATTTATCTTAATTGAAAATCCATCATATGTCTGATGTCAATTGATGTGTTTTCAAGTTGGCTTAATATAATGCATCCATTTACAAGCCACTGAAGTGAATTGTTTTCATAGCAGAAGTCTATTTTCTCTTTCATTTCAGACTACCTATATATTTGTTTTTGAAATGGTCTAAGGGAGACAACAGCAAAACCCTTGGTCTGTCCAGTGACTCTAGTAGGGCTAAGCGCCACAAAGCTTTGGATATTTCAGCAAGGACTGTTAGGTTCCAAAGCACCTGGAAATGCTGATGTCAGACATCCCCCTCGGTGAGATGCCCATCTCAGCCTGGTTGCCAAATGCCTCGGATTTGGGCCATGCCTGACACTGTTCCAAATAATCAAGGTGGAGACAATTCAATTTTGCCCTTAGCTTCTCCACACGGAGTGCTAGTTTTTTATGTTGTGTTATGTTTAATTTCCTATTGGCACTATACAGCATGAAATGCCAGGGAATGTATAAGCTTAACACCTGCCATTTAAAATTAATTATGAAACACCTCATTTAACATTATAAACACGTTACTGTGTTTCATGTGCCTGAAATTTTATTTTGAAAGGTGGGTGTCCTCTGCCACTTAGCTTAATTGGTTAGACTCTGGTGCTGATGAGCCTGGAGTTGTTAGTTCATTTTTCATAAGGTCAAATTAGTCCATAGATTAATTTTTTTTAAAAGACAACAAAACATTTTTTCTATAATTTTACCTTTTGTAATCAAGTGACACTATATTTTATGAACAATATTTTCTCAAGCCCTCTTTCTTGAACTTCACAAAAACTCTGAGAGGAAAGGTTGAAAAGTACTTTCATTTCTAGTTGCACTTTATAGATGAGGAAATTGTTGCTTAATGGGATTAATTTACTTGACACAGCCAGGAATTGTTTAGGCCTAGGTTCTCTGACTTGAAATCCCATTCTATTTCTTCTCTACAACAGAAAACAGCTCAAAAACTGCAGTCTGATGTTTACGTTCATTTGTCCCAGAAGTGAGCATTGGTTATTTTGCTTTCATTATCAGCCAGTTTGGATACCAATGTGTTAAGGTAGCTGTGCTTCTCATGTTGTTAACCACCTTCCCCGTGATTTTGTTACATCACATCAGTTTAAATGCATTTATCTGAGTTTCTTCATCATCTTTGTCTATGGGAAGTAATCAGGATTGAGTCAAACTTCTGATACTGTGAAAGAATAAACCCCACAGCCATGTTCAACTCTTTGTGACACCGTGGACTGTAGCCCGCCAGGCTGCTCTGTCCATGGGATTCTCCAGGCAAGAATACTAGAGTGGGTTGCCATGCCCTCCTCCAGGGGATCTTCCCAACCCAGGGATCGAACCCAAGTCTTTTGTGTCTCCTGCATTGGAAAGTGGGTTCTTTACCACTAGTGCTGCCTGGGAATCCCTGAATGAAGTTAGAAATTAGGTTTAATATTTAGATTATGTAGCATGTGGTTGACTATTTTAAACATCAAAATTAAAAAAAAAAATGTCTGTTAAGTTGTCCAGTTCTCGTCTTGACTGTCTTCTTTGGCTAGCTTAAGCTGAAGGGTGCTTGAGCACGTGGCGTTTTCCCTGGCTCGTAGGGAAGATGCATGGCAGCCCCTGCAGGCTTTCCCCGCTGTGCCCTGTCCTCGTGGGATCGAAGCATTTTGGTAGCTATTGCAGCAGCAGCAGGCAGATAATATTGATGTAGCATAAATGAAGCCGAAGAAAGGAAAATGGTCTTACAGAGAGTATAAAGGCACACCTGAGACTCGGTGAGAAAGAATAGTATGTCCTCTGCTACTGCTAAGGGGTTTCCTAGGTGCCTCAGTGGTAAAGCATCTGCCTGCCATGCAGCCCATGGGTTGCAAAGAGTTGGACACGACTGAGCGACTAAGACTTTCACTTTCGCTGCTACTGTTAACTATATTGAATGTTTTCATTGTCAAACTGGGTAATATACTGTAAACCATTCTTTTTGGATAGCAATTGTTATAATAGTCATCTGTGACTAAACATACGTTTTCAAAAGTTTTGTTTAACTGTTGCATCCTTCATTTTCTTTTGAAGTGATATAGAAATTTTTAGAGTTTAACTTTAAAAAAAAGACAATTTAGAAAGGCATCTCTTTTTTTAAGTTAAATGAAGGATGATAGCTTTGATGAATAACTCCTTTTCATAGCAATCAATCTTGTATGTTCACTAACATATTGATCTAAACATTTTTATATGGAAAAGAACTGAATATCTGATCCCACTGCTGATTTTAGAGCACGCCTAACATTTTATTTCTCTGAGTTCACAAATAACGGATTAGAAGAAAGTGACAAGTATCTGAATAATTCAGGCTAAAATGTAGCTTTATACTTCACCAAGATTATTTTTATTCAGTTGGAATTCTTTACTGAAACTATTTTCACTTCTTAAATTTCAAGTTCTTGCTGTATACGTAGACGACTTACTTCAATAAATACATAATGGCTGTTGGTTGTATGCATTAAATTGCTTTCTGTCTTAGTTTGTGATTTCTTTCACACAGAAGTGTAATTAGTTCCTTATTAGTTCTGTTGTCCTCACCTGTGGACTCATCCTGTCCTTCACCTTTCACTTTCTAGTTTATAGTAGGTATTCCAGAAATATGTGTTAAAGTGAGAAAACTTGAGTGCCATGCATGAATGAATCGAGCACTTATGGCATGTAGGTATAGAATTGAAAGTTCAGGCCAATGGATTGGCTGAGATTTGCTTTACTGTGTCAAATAGTGGTTACTGAGAGTTTCTGGAGCAGGATAGTTCTGATTTAAATGCTAGTCCCATTGTTTCCTGGCCGTATCGCCATAACTAATTCATGTAATCTCTTTGTGTCTCTGTCTCCTCACCTGAAACAAAGGTTTTATAAAGTTTTAACAAAGTTAGTATATGTAAAGTACTTAAATATGCTAGATAAGTTCAAAGATATTAATAGTACTTATTATTGTTATATAAGCTAGCTTTATCAAGCTTATCAAAAAGGTCCAAGGTTACTTACTATGTATCAGGAAAGAGGCTTGACTATGCAATTGCCTTAAGTGGACTGTTAGAGACCCACTTGCACTTTCATCCTTTCCACATATTGTGGGACATTTCGAAGTCTTAAGATTTTTGTTTCTTTGTATAGTTTCTGCTTTTTTTTTTTTAGGTTAACACATTTTTTCAAGAAAGTCCTTGATAATATATGGAATCTTGAATGGGCCAAAAATTCATTCCCTCAAAGTCTGATAATTTATCAATTTATTAAGCAGTTGGGATTGTGAGAGGAGGGGGCTGAGGATGAATAGGAAAGAGTGCGGGCTAGTAGATGCTGAATGGCCAAAGAAAGAACTGAATCCATCAACCAAAACAAGGACAGAGAAAGACCAGAAACAAGAAAAATTGAGAGAAATGTGTGAATTTTATTAGTGCTTAGAAAGCCCTGTCTCATTTCATCACTATAAAAGCCAATGAGTTTGGCAGTTTTTCAAAATGTTAAACACAGAATCACCATATGATCCAGCAATTCCACTCCTAGGTATGTTATCCAAAAGAATTAGAAGCAAGATTTGAACAGATGCATATATACTAGTCTTCATATTAGCACTATTTATAAGAGCTAAAAAGTAAAAACAAAAAAAAAACAAAAAAACAAATGTCCATAACAGGTGAATAGATAAAATATGGTGAATATATATACAATGAGATATTATTCATCCATAAAACAAGATTAAATTCTGGTATATGCTGCAACACAGATAACCTTAAAAATATTATACTAAGGGAAATAAGCCAGACATAAAGGACCAATACTGCATAATTCCACTTTCTTGAAGTATCTAGAATGGCTAGACTCATAGAGATAGAAAGTAAAATATTACCAGGTGCTGGGGCGGGGAGGATGGGTGTTAGCAGGGATGGAGAATCATTGTTTGATGGATACATGGTTTCAGCTTGAGCAGTGAAAAAGTTCTAGAAATAGATAATGAGCATGGTTTCACAACGTTGTGAAAACATACTTAATACCCTAAACTTTTATGACTGACTCTGATATACTTGTTTTAAGAAATAGCTTTCTTCCTTGGAGAACTTAGAGACTGGATGGAAAGGCAGACATGTAACTTAAATGATTTTTCCTATAGATACATACCCAAAGTTATATAAGCATTGGTCTTATATGCATGCAAGGCTTGGGTATAAATCACAACAGGAGCTGTCAAAGATGTTTTAATAGAAGAAAGTTTCTGCAAACTAGGACTTGAAGAATGTATGTAATTTCTCAATAACCAAAGCAACAAGGGAAAGGCATTCTAGTTCAAGGAACAGCACAGGCAAAGGCCACAGTCAAAAATATCTGTGGCTTGTTAGAAAATGACCTATGATCCAAGTTGCTCTTTTTCTCTGACTATCAAGAAGATAAGAGCTAAAAGTTTAAGTCATAGTGATTATTTCCTCAGTATTCAATAGATTTGCTTCCTGCTCTTTACTAAATATTTTCCCTTGTTTTAATTCAAATCTATGTTGCATATGTTCCTTTTATTTTAAATCACCTGCAGTCATTTTTGGAAACAGAAACGGTATTGATATAAATATGTTCAAATCCAATCTCAGTTTGTCTTGAATTGGTGGCTTGCAGCCAATTCAGCCTCAGTAGACCTCATATATAGTAAAAATAGTGTTTTTGATATTGCTTAAGAGTTTCAATTAGAATAACAGCTACTGATCTCTTGAGTATCATGACCATCTAATTTCTTTGAAAATTATAATTATTTTTTAAATAGACCTTTACTATTCAGTCTTTCAATAAATTAATGTTTTATTGCCAATAATAAAGAAGGACTAACCAAATTACATAGTATCACTATATATCTGATTTTATAAGGCTCTATATACTTTGCCAAGATTTTATGAAGCTAGCTTTGTTTTAAAGGATACAGACCATTCCTAGCTAAATTGCCTCTGTTCAGTGAACTTGGAAGGAAAATGTATATGCAAATGCTTCCTTCCAAGAATTTTACCATCCACTCCATAAACTTTAATAATTTGGAGATTCTCTCTGCTAGCTCGGTACAGTCTTTTCTGTCTGTCTTTTCTGCTACAGTCTTTTCTGTCTGTCTGGTTGATGAGGAAAAAAAAATACTAAAAATTCATTGAAATAAGTATATTCTTGTCTTGAACCTATGAAACTGTTGGATTTAAGTTGGATTCTTCCTTGGGTGGTGGCCTCTCCTCACATTTATTTGAAAGCTCATTATTTAAAATTTAAAACCATTTAAATTTGGCCTTGTGTCTTTGAAGTAGAACCTTAGCTTCCAGCCAGCATTCAACTTCCACAGATGTAGATGTCCTGAGAAATTATTCTTACTTCAGTCTTATTTTTCCTGAGTCTTTACATTAAAAAAAAATAACTGCCAGAGATAATATCTTTACTATGTATAACATCCTTTTATCCCACTAATTTTGTCAATGAATAAGCTAAAGCTTAGAAACTTCTAATGATAATATTCAAGTCTACTAAGTGACACAGACAGAAGTAACACCATGGCCCCAAATCTTCATTTTCTGTGTTGATTCATGAATTTTGTCTGAGCCAATAAACTGGATAAAAACTACTGCTCTCACAGTTTTTCTTTGTAAAGATTTATGTATTTATTTTTGGCTGTGCTGGATCTTTGAGAAAGCACACAGGCTTTCTCTAATTGCAGCAAGCTGGGGCTCCTCTTCATTGCAGTGCTTGGGATTTGCTCATTGTGGTGGCTTTTCCTGTTGCAAAGGAGAGGTTCTAGGTGCATGGGCTTCAAAAGTTGTGGCAAGTGGACTCGGTAGTTGTGGTACCTGGGCTTAGTTGCCCTGCGGCACGTGGGATCTTCCCCGATCAGGGATCAAACCCATGTCCCTACCTTGGCAGACAGATTCTTAACTATGAGACTACCAGGGAAGCCTGGAATTTCTCTTACTAGCACAAGGAGACAATTTTTCTATAGATGCTGATGATTAGAAAATGTGAATGTGGTTTTTGTCGCTTTTAGTTCCTTTGCTAGTGAAGTGGGCTTTTGGTCTTTTTTGTAGGAGATATAATAAAGGTTAGTATTTCAATTAATCCACTAGAAGTGTTAAATTTTCTGTGTTTTTAACTCACCTTAAACAATATAAACTAGGTGGTGAGAGTCAGGATAATTTCTTGTCTGGGCATGAAGCTGGTAAACGGTGAAGTTGAAGCCCCCTTTGATATGGATCTGGGCATTAAACCTACCTCGGTAATAATTAACGTCAGATAACTTACTTTTATATATATATATATCTGCTGTGAGTGATAGTTCAAGTTGAGAGGACAAGACAGATTAAAAGGCAGTAGAAGAACATTTTCTGATTACTTCTGACTGTTCAGCACCATGGATAGATCCCAAACAGAAAGGCTATTGTGATGATTTCTATAAATGCTAGTATATATCCCAAGTCTACTTGTTTATTTGGTTTTCCTGTCCTCATACTGAAATTTTATGATTCTAAAAAAATTTTTTTTTGCTCTTATATTGCTTAGCCTATCTTGTATAAGATGAGGAAACAATACTCATGTTCTCAAGAACATTTTTTCTTTATCTTTTGTAAAACCACTCCACCTGAATTGGTGCTTAACCTGAGAACATATATTCTCAAGAGGACATGGAAAGGTGCATGCAATTATTTGTGTTAACCTTATGAACTTCTAGTAATTCTTGTTTTGTTTGTTTTTAAACTTATGCAATATTTTAATTCAGGATTGTAGCCAGTTTTTCCTCTATGGAGTTGAAATTCTAGGTTTTTAAAAAGCCTTTTATTTTAGTTTACCTTTTAGTGTTTGAAATTATGTTTTTGTTTTTCTTTTTGTAATGATGATCACGAGAAAATATTTCTTTTTTTTTAATGTAGAATTTTTCCTTAAACATTTAGTTTTCCCTAACCAGCCCTCATTGTGCTAGGGTGACTAAAACTGTGCTTTACTAACATTAGCATATCTCTTCTCTCCAACCTCTTTGTAATCTGTCCATTGTAGCTTTGCTGTCCAGAACAGTTTTCTGTAATGTATTTCACTGTCATTTTGGGCCTCCTTTACCAAAGTGAACAGAAATAAGAGGATTTTAAATCTTAAATGTTCTCTTTTTGCAATCAGAAGAACACAGGTAATTCACTTTTGCAGTGCAAGGTAATCAAAGCACGCACCTGGTTTTTAGTTGTCTCCTGCCTCTTTGCCAAGTTAGCAGCTGCTTCAAACCACTGGCCTGAAGCTTTAGACATGATGTATAAAAGTTGTCTCCTAAGAAGACTTTTGTTTACTGACTTTTTGCAATTGAGATATTCTTGTGGTCCTACCCATAGTGACCACAATCTCAAACCACTTTTGCTCATGGCTATACGTATTGCCTCAAAAAAAAACATGAAAAACATGTTTCTTGTTTAATAATATTTTGTTGCATATTTGACAGTTGTTAAGACAGTAGATCTTAAAACATTCTCATCACAAGAAAAAAAATGTTTTCTAATTATGTTTGGAGATGGAAGTTGACTAAACTTATTGTGGTGTTCATTTCACAATTTATATAAATATTGAGTCATTGTGTTGTATACTGGAAAAGAATATGTTATAAATCAATCACATGTGTCAATTAAAAATTTTTTAAAAACTCAAAGATGATATTTCTTTCTAAACCTTTGTGTATTAACAGAAGAAAACTGAACTTCTTTCATAGGATTAAAGATTGCCATGTTTTTTCTCTTACCATAATCAAAATAAACCTATTTGGCACTAACTTGATGAAAAACTTTTCACAAATGATGGCTTCCTATTTTTGCAGGAAATATTTTTCAGATTCAAATTGCTATCAGAAATGAAAAAAACATACTCTATTCACAAGTCTGTGTTTCTGAGGTTTTCTTGGTTGAATGCGTATTACATTGTATATACCTCTTGATTTTCTTCACATAAAGCCAATAACTTGTTTGCTGTAGTCTGACATGGGCGTGAAAGTTGCCTATATAAGTTATGGTATTTAAAGGGGGTTAACAGAGAATAATATTATATACAGTGATGTATCAAGAATTGCATATGGTTTGGTAATAGAAAAATAATCCATATTTTGTTCTAGTGAACAAGAAATAATCATCACTTAGCATGTTTCAGATATCATAGAAGAGAAATGTTATATTTAGAAAAACAGTAACTAGTATATTTTAGTACTTACTGTATGCCTACTCTTGTGAAGGTTGACTTATACACAACAACTGATCATACCCTGTAATTCAGTATTCTTGTCTAATTATTTTCCTATGTCATTTATATAAAATGCTGAAATTGCACTTTTAGGTTAATTTAGGTCCCTCTCAGAGAGGTTAAATGTCTAAGGGTCACTCAGATAATAAATGGGATTGCTTCAATGCAAACCTGGGTCAGTCGATACTGCTGCTTGTTTGAGAATAGTTATCTTGACAATGGAATGAAACATTTATAGTGAATGGCCTGCATACCTGTCCTGTACTGTTTGATCAATCAATATATATCAACTGTAAAATAATATTGGAAACTCTTTATTAGTCCCTCTGCTATATGTTACAGTTGCCTCAGAATTTAATGAGGATGGAGGATACAGAAATTTTCCCTCCACTGTCTCATTATTTGTCACTTATCTTCTTACTTTTTTAAAAAAGCATTTTTTTGTGTGAGGAAAACACAGTTTCATAAAATTTATGAAGACCAGGTTGGCAGATATTTGAGAGCTTGTACCCAGCTTGAAAGTGTAGATACTGTGCCAGGATACTAGTTTTCTCTAAATTTATATTATCTGTAGCACTTAAGATTTCTTCCCTTATATGTGTCTTAGTTTTAGGTTTTTTCTAACCTATTAAGTGAATAAAACAATGCTATAATTTATTCTACTAAAGATAAATTTTGCATAAGTTATTTAGTTTTAAGAGCAAATTTTTATGAGTCAAATACTTGCTGCCTATGCTAGTTTCCATAGGCATGATGGAACAATGATGAAACTTTTCTCATTAAAGAGTATATTTGTTTGGGGGGGTGGTTGTGTAATAAAGAATAAGATGGTGAAGAGGAAGTTTCTGGCTTCTTTCCTTTTACATGATGAGTGCCTTCAATGTCAGGTATGCACATTGCTGGCATAATCAATAATGAATAGGGTGATACACAAGCTAAAAGCTCTCAGATAATTTTAAATAATTGTTAGGAATTATGTTTTCATCACTAAGTTACATTTACATAATTCTTTACTTAGTGCTTTCACATAAATAACAATTATGGTAACGAATGTGTTTAAAACAGTGAAGGTAGTTTGAAAAATTCATCTCAGCTTTCTTTTCACCAGATATCCATCAACTTCTGTGAGAAGTTGATGGTATATATTTGGACATGCTCTCCAAGGCCAATTTGTGTTTTTTTTCTGAATGTTATTACCTTTAAAAAGAACCATTTTTCCTAATAGCTTAAAAATTAGAGCTTGGTAGTACTGAGGATTAAAGCCCATTTTAGTTCAAATTAGCTAAATAAATTTAATTGTCTTATTTTCTACCCTCTCCAGGTTTCTAGTAAGCTTTAGTGTGAATGCAAAAATTAGTGTAGTATGTTAAGTAGTTGAATAAGCTTCCGTTCTACTAAAATGCTTCACAACTCCCATTTTATTTTCCATAGATCCTTCAGCATGCCTGATAATGGTTTTGCAGCATTTATGAGTGAGAAATAGCAATAGCTATTTGATTTTTCCCTTTCTTTCCTCATCTCTGTCTCTCTCCCTCTTTCTCTTTTGTTTAACTCTTAGATATAAAAGAAAGGAGCAGCAGTCCCTGCTAAGGAATCTGTGTTAATGCATTGCTCCTAGATTGCTTTTTCTCACTGTGCAGGGTCTGTTTCCATTTGCATAGGCAGTGCTATAAGATGGAATGTGAGGTAGTGAATACAGCCAGTGAGACCCTTGTTCATAGATTTGCTGGGTAAGGCATTTATCTTTTCAAGAAATTGGTTTCTGAAAATAAGCCTTTCCTTGTGGTTCATTGCCTATCTCAAAATATATTTTCCTATGTAGCATATTACATGTTACTGAAAAGTTTCATATCTCTTTCCACACAAAAGAGGAAAAAGTCCTTTAAAATTGTACTCCAGCATGAACACAAATCAAAAAACAGCAACTGAACTTGAAACTCAGATCCTACACCATCTGTAGGAAACTATTCGGCTCACAAAATCTGTTACCCTAGCAAGATAGTATAAACCAAGGCTGCCCAAAGTGATTAAACTGACTTGCACATCACAGGCAGCCTAGTGCCAGATGCAGGCTTTAGGAGAAGAAATCGAGGTGTGTTCATATCTTAATGTCACTTTCCTGCAAACACGATGGCTTTAGCACCTTTAGGTGCTGCTCCAGATAAAAGTGGGGCATGCCATGAATTAAGCTTGCGTTTCTTTTATTCCTTTGACCTAACACTTAACTGTCCAATGGTATCGGCCTTAACCACGCTCACCTCCCCTTATCTTTCTCACTGGGCCCTTGACCAAACTCTGAATGCTCCTCCGCTGTGTGTACTCAGGTGCTCAGTGGTGTCTGACTCTTTGTGACACCATGGGCTGTAGCTCACCAGACTCTGTTGATAAAATTTTTCAGGCAAGAATACTAGAGCGGGTTACCATTTCCTACTCCAGCCTACACCTCTAAACTGTTAAAAAATAATAAGAAAAAATTTTCACATCACCATTCTAGCAGATGAAGAAAAGTCATTCTTGAACTTCTGATCATGAACTTTTTCCAAGAATGAAATTCCGTAATATCATAGAAGCTTTCCAAATGCTCAAGAATAATGTTCATGTCAGTTAAAATTCATACTAAAATAATAAAGTTCTTCAATTAGAAACAAATGATAGAGACAAGCATTCTTCAATAAATGAGAATTTCTGCAATATTTAGTAATTAAGCTTTATGAAATATTTATGCACCATTGCCCTTTTATTAAGAAAAAACTTCCTAAAACCACTTTAAATTATGTTTATGTTTTGCGCAGAGTGAGAAATTGATTCATTTACTTTTAAAAATTATATTTGGGAGGTAGGGTTGGCAAGAATAAGCAAAACACAAATTGCTAATAATGCACTCTTTTTAAAAATGTTTAGCATTCAAAAAATAAACACTTTTATTCATTTTTAAACCAACAAAGTAGGCAATTTAAAGGAACTTGAGGATAATACATACTGTCAAATATTAGAAGTATTAAATATTTAACTCAACTTTATTTAGTCTCAAAATGAACTTTCACACATGATATAGTTACCTGATTTATACCAGGAGAATGATTTTGAGAACAGTTTTATTAGTAAGAAATTCTGTTATAGATGTTGAAAAATAGACTGAATTTTCTTTCAAAGTATATAGTGGCATATTTCTTAGATTACTTAAAAATATCTCAAAATATTTCCACTTCAAGCATGCAACATATTTTAAAATGAAATAAAGAAATGGCGGTTTTAAGTATGTTCTCATTGATTTCCTATAAGTTATCAGCTGGTTGGTGCTGTTTCAAACTATATCAAAAGGGAGGGGATATATATATATACCTATGTCTGATTCATGCTGAGGTTTGACAGAAAACAGCAAAATTCTGTAAAGAAATTATCCTTCAATAAAAAATAAATGTTTTGAAAAAAAGAAGATAAGCACAGAGAAATTGAGAAGGTTATTGTGACATAGCTGATGTTAATTGGAATTTTATTTTTATTATGCTCTATGGATTTTGAACTTGTTTTCCACCCATTTTTGTTCTTAGAGTTAAAAGGTCATTCAGGATGAACAAAAATGATAATGAAACCTTACCTAATCATGAAAGTGAAAGTTTCTTAGTCATGTCTGACTCTTTGAGACCCCCTGGAATTCTTCAGACCAGAAGACTGGAGTGGGTAGCCTTTCCCTTCTCCAGGGGATCTCCCCAACCCAGGGATTGAAACTGGGTCTCCCGCATTGCAGGCGGATTCTTTACCAGCTGAGCCACAAGGGAAGTTCAAGAATATTGGAGTGGGTAGCCTATCCCTTCTCCAGCGGATCTTCCTGACCCAGGAATTGAACCGGGGTCTCCTGCACTGCAGGTGGATTCATTACCAACTGAGCTATCAGGGAAGCCCTAATAATGAGTATCATCTAAATTGCATATGAAAAAAAAAAAGAAACTATACTGGAAAATATCTTAAAATTTAATTGAATGTGGTGTTTGTAAATATAGTATATGCCAATGCCATGTAGAAAAAACTTCTGGTATTTTTTTTTCTCTTTGTATATTCAGATACTGGAAATATATGTTTTTAAGCTTGAGATAAGTGTCTTTGTGAACATGTTGTAATGAGATTAAAATCCAAGAAAATACTGCATTTCTATGCTTATGATCTCTAATATGGCTCTCTACCTGGTAAATTGTGGTGAATGTACTTGATAAGGCAGAAAACATCATTTCCAACTGATACAAATTTCCTTTTCCCTCTTAACCAAACTATAAGTATTTAGAATTTTGTATTGCCTTTACCAAAACAAAATCAAAGTTTAGTACAACGAGATATAATAACCTACACACTAAATAAAGACAGAAAATGAACTTTAACAGTCTTCTTTCCTCAATCCTAATCTACCTACTACTTTGCCTCTTTGTAATTCCACCTTTTCTTGTTTCATCTCTTTATAGCAGAAGTTGTGAAGGATAAGCATTTGACTCATTTTTGTCACCTGTTTTTCCCTTCCTTTTCTTTGAAACTAGTATTACTATATTTATTCTTATACTACTTGCCTTCATAACTTCAAATGATATATTTGAAGCTGTATTTTGTGAGCAAGCAACTTTTAACAGTGTCTCTTGCCTCTCTGCTATGAAGCACCAGGAAATCCTTCCTAGCGTCTCTTTCTCTTCCAGACCCCAGTGGGTACAGGACTGCTCAACTGGAAACACACAAGGCCTCTTCATCATATTCAGAAGAAGATACAAGATCAACAGCATGACTCACAAAAGCTTATGTCCATTATCAGACCCCAGGCTTCCCCTTAGACCTCTTCTCCTACCTGCCTTTTCTCTTTTCTGGCCATGAACTTCTTGCCAAAACTCAAACACTGTCAACCAGTACCCGAGGCACTTGCCACTGGAAACATTCCCTGGAGTGCTCACCCTGAGAACTGATGCATGGCTCGTTTCCACTCTGAGAGCACTCACTTTATTAAATAGCTACAGACACTTACTCCTCTTTGCTAGTCTACCCTGGCTAGTTTTATACTGTGTGTGTGTGTGTGCTCAATCATCTCTGACTCTGCAACCCCATGGACTGGAGCCTTCCAGGCTCCTCTGTCCATGGAATTCTCCAGGCAAGAATACTGGAGTGGATTGCCATTTACTATTCCAGGATATCTTCTCTGAACAGTGATTAAACCCACATCTCTTGTGTCTTCTGCATTGGCAGGTGGGTTCTTTACTACTGCACCACCTGGGAAGCCCATTTTATACCATATCACTTACCATTATCTCAATTGCCACTATATATATATATATGTATTGCTGTCTTGATTATTTTCCCCCGCAGTTTAAGCTAGAGGAGGTCAGGCATTTTGTCTATTTTTGTTGTTAAATCCACATTTGTTAGAGTGGTACCTGGCATAAAGTAGACACTTAGATTTGTTGAAAGAATTAATTTGCATGGTTTATTAAATTTGCATACTGTTCTACACTATTAAAAAACCTCTTCTAGTTCTTTGTCTATAAGTTTTTTACATAAATTTAAAACCATCAAGTAGTGTTTATAATATTATGACTGTATAAATATCATGTATTGAGGAATCCATCAGTGTGTCTGGGTGTTCGGGGAACCATAACCTGTAGTTAATGTGTGCTGCTTAAAGGAGAATGTTCTAGGCATCAAGGCCGAAGTCCCTTCTTTAATAATACATCAGTTGCTCAAAACAATAGCATGCTTTCCTCTTTATATTTCTTTTACGATTATATTGTCAGCCTTTATTTCACATTGAATTTTCAGCTGCATTTCATTTATTCTGACAGATGAAGTGTGTGTGATATTCAGCTGTATCTGTAACATGAACAGGTTCCTAATTATCTCGCTTGTCAGATTTCCTAAGGTGGGGAGGGGAACTTCTTAAAGCATGCTCAAAGTTGCTATCATTGATTTCCTTCTATCTGCTTGGATCCCACCAGTTTCTCTTTGTTGGATCATTTCTTTGTTTTATTTAGCCAGAGTGCACATGTGGTATGCTTTGAGTACAAATACATCCAATCATGCCTCTACTTGGCCCTGACACTGGTTTGCTTAGGTGTAGATTATGTGTTGAAATCCTTTACTTCTGGATATATTGTTCATTTTCATTAGGTGTCTTCTGTAGCAAATGAAAAGTCTGACACCAATCAGACTCTTGTCCCTGTGGAGGATTTTGTACCCTACACTCTGTAACTTTTTGCTCATTTTATCTTTGATATTTCCTGAACGTGTTTCAAACTGTGGATTTTTTGGTTTTGTTTTTGTGCTTTATCCATTCTTTTACTATGTGTAACTTCTTTTTTCTTCAGGCCAAAGGACTTCTTTTATATATTTTTTCCTTTTGGTTTCCTTATTTTCTCCTTCTTGACTTTTCTCACTGATTAGACGAGGTAACTCTGGACAGTCCTGGACTGATCCTCTATCTTGCTTAATAATTCAACTTAAAAAAAAAAAAATGGTTGTGCCCTACCTTCTGAGAAAAGTCCTCTTACTTCTTCATTTATTCGCTTATTCATGGTTCTTGTAAATTTCAGCAGTTATGTAATTAACTTTCAAACATCCTTCTTCCTCCCTCTTTCTCCTTCCCTTCTTTTCCTCCTCCTTCTCCCTTTCCCCTTCCCTCACACTCTTCCTGCTCTCTCTCCCACTTCTTTGAACACAGTGGAATCAGAGGTTATATATCTTGGCTTATAGTTGAAGCTCAGCTATTCCCTCAATGGAACATTCAGTGGGGGGGGGGGGGGCAGGTTCCTCATATATTTCAGTGACTCTCAGGGAGTTGTGCTATACTTGAACAATGAGGAGAACTGAAAAGTTAAACATCTCATCACAACTTTTAATTGGGGCCAAACAGAATATCCAGCAGACCATGAGAATTGAAGGTTCAGCCAGGAGCTTGAAAAAGTCAAGGAGTTAATTAGAACTCAGGGAAGATTGGCTCAAGAGAACGAGCCCAGAAGGACACCATGGACTTTACTGTGCATGAGAAAATACTGACCCGGAGATTTCAAAGCTAACACCGTGCAGCCAGGATTGAGAACTACAAGTTCACACATTTACCCATGAATAATAACTTTAGTTCAAATGAAAGAAAGATAAACTCAAGGAGGGATTAAAATATGAAAAATAGCTTGTGAGAAAAGGTCAAGTCCTAGCCTATGTATGTGCGTGTGCTGTACTCACTAGCTCAGTTGTATTTGACTCTTTGCAACCCCATGGACTATAACCCAACAGGCTCCTACGTCCATGGAATTTCCCAGGCAAGGATAATGGAGTTGGTTCCATTTCCTACTCCAGGGGATCTTCCCAACCCAGGGATTGCACCTGCGTCTCCTGCGTTGGCAGGTGGACTGTTTACGACAATATCACCTGTGTGTAAATATATCCATTTAGCTTTCAAGTTACCAAATAGAAAAGGGAAGGGATAGGGGCTACCCATGGTTATGAAAAACAAGCACACTTTTTAATCCATGTGATAACAGTGTACAGAATGTCTCTGTTTGTTAGACTTATTTAAAGTATCATCTAATTAGATCTATAATCCAAAATTATTTCTCCATGTAATTTATTTTTATTTCTCCACTTTGTTTTTCTACATATCATTATTATAAAATTATATAAGGAATATATTCTGTTGATTGTTTTAAAAATTCTATTTTGTCAAGTTTAAGTATTTTTTCCTCAGAAGTCTTGAAAATGGATGTTATCTACAGAAGCATAAGATCCAATTCTTTCTTGAGAAATTGGGGTCAATAAAAATTATTTAAGCAAGTATTTAAAAAATCTTATTCTATCGTTGTGGATGTATACAATGTACCTTCAGTTGAAAATTTATTTTCTCATTGTATATTTTTTTCATTGTATTCATTTGTGTTGCTAACAAGTGAAGGCTTGTTACTACTGGTTGCTCAGTGGTAAAGAATTTGCCCGTCAAGCAGGAGAGGTGGGTTTTACCCTGGGTCAAAATGATCCCCTGGAGAAGGAAGTGGCAGCCCACTCCAGTATTCTTGCCTGGAGATTCCCATGGACAGAGGAGCCTGGTGGGCTACAGTCCATGGGGTCAAAAAAGAGTCGGACGCAACTTAGTGACTAAACAACAGCAACAATAAAAAATCAGTAAACAAGTAGAAATATGAAACAAATGCGTCATACATATCACAGTCTTGTTTTCTTCTTAAAGAAATCTTTCTCAATGACTTTTTAAAAAATAAATGTTTTCTAATTTACCTTGCTCTGTCATAATATATACTAAACTAGGTTATTATTTTGTGGATATCAGTGGACGGTGTGAAATGCAGTCCTGAGAGTGAAAAAGAAAAGTCTACAAGACAGCAGGAGCATCAACCTTATTTACCCAGCTCACAATATTAACTGTCTTAAAAATCAAAAGAAAGACAAAAGGAAGTATTTGTATGTACAAAGACTATAATGTTCTTAACACTGTAGCTACTCCAGGAAAAAAACAAAATGTGATGCATGGTTATAAATGTCAAACTGTCCGACATGACATGCTGCTTTCTGTGTAGAATGAAAGCACTTCAGTTTCTGTGTTTTATACTGAGGGTTTAACCCTGTACGCATGCCACTACATTATTTTATGATGACTTACTATTACTATATCTCTTACATCCATGAAAAATGCCAGTCTTTCTTAGAGAGAGCAAATTGTTTCCAGTCAAGCAGGAGGACTTCAAAGCAGAGTAAGTGAAAGCAGAAAGAGAAGGGTGTTCTACAAGAACGGCTGTGGCTCCAGCATGATCAATCTGACATCAAGGCATCCAGAAAACTCCTGGGCGGCTTCAAATGGAGCCAAAGTGACTCTTGCTCTGCTGTATGACTTTTTTTTTTTTTTTGTAAGCAGAAGATATTAACTGTATGACTTTTAAAATGAGCTAAGGATTGACTGGGAGTTTTCCTTTTTCAAACAGAGAATTAATACATCTATCTCTTGAAGGCGAATGTATTCTTTGGGAGGTTTCAGAGCTCATGGGGTTGACCTTACATTGTCCTTGTCATCTCAGCACTTCTGCTTGTGTGTTACCAGTTTATCATCATCTTTGAAATCTAGAGTTCAATGCATAATTCAAAACCTTGATAGGAAGTACTAGATCCTTAAACCAATGTTTCCCCAAACTCAGGGTGTCATCAAGACTTCAGATACTTATAGCTACTCTATGACTCACCAGTTCATTTGCTCCAAAGGGACAATGGAAGGTCAAAACTATGTGGGACAAAGTAGTTATTGACATATCACTTAGATTTGAGTAATTATAACATGTGAATTAATGGTATTCATTTTTTATTGAGGCTTTAAGTGAAGGGGATATACAGAGATAAACATAAGACAATTTTCACTTAGGCTGATTAGAAAAGCAATTGCAAATGTTGGAAATTACAGACCAAGAAGGGAGTATTTTAAGAAGTTCACAAATACTAAGCAATGATTAAAGACCTTGAGAATTTCACTTACAAGGAAAGCTTGTAAAGTATGCTCGCTCCAGGGACATTTCTACGTACAAACATAGCATTTCAATGAATAAACACAAAACCAAATTGGAGAGTTGGTTATTATAGTAAAAATGATATACTGTAATGATTGAAATACATTCTGGAAGCATGAATGAATTCAATCAAAATGTTTTGTTTTGTCCTATTTTAATGGCAGATGAGAGAGTAGTAAAAATGATTAAATGTATGGCAAGGAAAAATTGGGAAGTGCTATAGAACTCTTAGAAATATTTGCTTGATGACATGAAATTTGTGTGTGTATTGGCAGAGAGGGGGGTTCTGAAGAGTTATCCCTGAGTTTCTGATTTTTACGGAACAGATGAAAAGAAAATCTCCATTTTTAGCAGCCCACTGCTTAATGTCAGACAGATGTTGTTATAACCATGATTATAGGATCTTATTTAATTTAGAACCAAAGTATTTAGGTCTTATCTTGGCATGAGAGCTGGCTTTGTAATGATGTTTGAGCAAAGTTTAAAAATTACACTCAACTAGCTATGAATGGTCAACCAAACAGAATACTTAAGTAATCAATTATTTAGGGAATTTCTGCTTTAGGTATAGTTTTAAAAAATAGGTAATCCCTTGATTGTTTGGGCTTGAGCCCAACATTACCCGTATTTATTGATTTTTATGTCACAGATTCTCCTTAGTGCCCATCTGATTAAGTTACAGTCAAGTCCTTTTTTCCTCTTATAATGGACACATATATGGAAGTATCTAGATTCTTTTAGGATTCTGATATATCTTTATGTGTACATTTGAACCTGATATAGAAAATAAATCCCACACTAAGATAGGATTATTTCTGTACAATTTTTTTGAGCCACAATACAAATTAAAAGCTGAATGAGAAGATCACACTGTAATTCATAGAAATAGTATGTAAATGATTAGAGAAAGACTATCTTTAACATTCTCTCAGACTTTGCCTTATTTGTTTCTTAAAAAAAAAAACACATAATTTAATACCCTTATATCTTAACAGTGTTAGTTTTCATAACTGGGTTACTCTGAAAAAAATTAAATTATTATTGTAGTGTAGTATAGAACCACGTGTTCCCAAGATCACATTATTTTGTGCATGAAATTCTAAAGTGGGTGAAAGAGAAGAAAATTGTCAAACAAATCTAAAGAAAATAATTTTCCTTTGAAAAAATGTATCTTTCTATACCCACCTTTCAAGTATATTTTAGATCATGTTTCCCATACAGTGTAATTCCACAGAATGCAACTTAGTTAATGCCTTGGTCTAGATAAGCACTACCCAGAGTATAGTCTGCACTCCCAATGCTATTCCCCAAACCATTCCAGACTCCTGAGGTGATGAGAACAGAAACCAAGAGAAAATGTTTAGAAACATTTATAGCAGTTTAACAGAGTCATTTTATGTCTGCTGAACTAATCTTTTTAAATGCCCTTGCATTTTATGTCTTCCCCCCCACCCCATTGTATCTTTATTGTATTTTACAAGTATAATATTGGTTTGTGACAGATCGGGGGAAAAATTGATCTTTCAGCACAGAATTCTTGAGAAGCATTGAGCTCTATTCAAGGCAGCTAGCATGAGAGGAGAGGGAAGCTGTGAGCAATTTGCTGGATAGATGAGCCAGGGTTGAATTAAGCAGTGATTCAGATAGTAATGCATACTGAGGATGAGAATTCCAGCACAGTCTCTACTAACCCATCTATATCTAATTGACGTTCACAATTCCCTCTGCAAATCACGATCACTAATCCCGTGGCACGCTGAATGCTTGCCAATATTGGGCTACTCTTCTGAAAACCTCTGCTTCCCACCAGTTTTTGCATACTTACTAAGAGTGAGTTGTTTTTATTCCTTAATGAATGCTAGTTGTAATATTCTTTAATTATGTAATTTAATTAAATGGTATGTAAACAAATGAAATATGAATACTTAAGAAATCTGTTTTTTCTATGATAACAGTATTTTGGGAAGACTCAGTAAAGCCTAATAGCAAAGAATTAAAACTAAAAATCAACAACCTACCCCCTACCCCCACCACCCAAAAAAAGTAGAATTTGGTGCTGTAGACAAATCTAAAACCTTGACAGTAAATGTGAAAGGATTGTCCATGTGCACTCCTTTTTAAGTGTCTTTAACAGTATCTGCTTAAGGTGTCTGCTTCACCTTGAAGAATTGGAAGAGGAAATTGTAGGTACTGTAGTATTGATGTAGATCCAGGTGGTACTAGTGGTAAAGAACCCATCAGCCTGCCAATGCAGGAGATTTAAGATACATGGCATTTTGATCCCTCTGTCCAGAAGATCCCCTGGAGAAGGAAATGGAGACCAATTCCATTGATAGAGGAGCCTGGCAGGCTACAGTCTATAGGGCTGCAGAGTCGGACACAAGTGCGCGCACACACATACACACATACACACTCTAAGGAAAGACTAGTCAGAACTGTAGTTATTATACATCTGCTTTACCTTTTAAAATGCTCCTTTGTACATTAAAAAATCAGGAAATTAATATTCATACTTTTTTTAAAAATTGCCAATTAGCCAACTTTTTCATTTATGTATTTCTCATTTATATCCAATTGTATTAGTAAGACAATTCCACTATAATTATACATAAGCTTTTGTATAATTTTCATACAACCATTCAACATATATTTAAAGATTAATAATTATTTGCTCGTAACTTTAGTAAAATGTTTATTTTTTTAATTACTTGCAAAATAGAATTAGGTAAAACCATGACAAATTCTCTTTTGTTCAGTTAATCACTCCCATGGAAAGCCAGTTTGTTTAGATGAAGCCATAGCTGCAATTTAGTGTTTGTGATTTTATAGTATCTGCAAATATTGTGTTAAAAGAAGGATTGTGGAGAAACTATTTGACTAGACTACCACATTTAGAGAATACAGGAGGTAGTACCCATCCATTGTTCATTCATTCAGTAGTGGAGTGTTTGCCAGTTACTATAATTAGCCTTCATATATTTAAGCTTTTTATTTTGAGGAGCTTACAGTTTAGTGGGAGAGACAAATTTGGTAATAAATTAATTAGTTTGTTAGTATATAATGTAAATAACATTTCTTGGGAACATTCCTTGAAAATACACAAAGGCAAGACAGAATTGCGTCATTTGGGTGGTTTATTGCCTTCTCTAATGAAGTGGGTAAGACGGTATGGAGAATATTGGAGATGCAGTCAGAAGCTGTACAAAAACTCTTCTTCCACTTTTGTTCTTTATTTTCTCTTAGCATTAGTCTCTTGATGATAAGGTTACGGAGAATTTTAATTTTCTTCTTACCTGTATTTTTAATTTTTTAAAAAATAACAAATGTCTATTATTTTAATAAGGAGAATTAGCTGATGATGTTTCTTTGCAAATAAATATATTGTCTGGTTTAATGGATTTAGCAGAAGATCCCAAGTAGTGTGGATTATGTTTTAAGAAGAAATAGCTGGTGTATGAATGTCTCCAGGAATAACACATCTAAACCAATACTTTTACCTCCCACGAAACAGACAAACACGTCCCCTGTGAAGACACTCTAGATTGTCAGCCCCACTATTCTTAAGCTAGGAGAGCTTAAAAATGTGCCTGATAAGGGTTTATCTTGAAGTCAAAATACCTACATTAATAAAAGAAGGAAATCTTGCATCTTACAGTAGATGCTTTTCTTTTATTTCTTATTCTTTTTTAAATATATACTAGTAATGCATTTATGGACTATATTTTGTTAATTAATATTTTTGTTTTATTCTAGATGATCTAGTGTGAGAGATCCATATAGAATTGGGTTCTTTCCATGTATTTTGATAGCCTCTCTTTTATAGCCTTTGGTACAACTCTATCAAGACAATCAGAAGCCTCTAGTCAGTAATTAAATCCTCCAAAGGAAATAAATATGGCACACAAAAGAAGAAGCAGGGGTTTTTTTGGAAGCAGTGTGTGATATGGCTAAAATCTGATTTCTGCTAATTTTGACATTAGCTAGTATTTCTTAATATTAGACACAAAATATGGCTAATATCATGCTGAAGAGCAAACATGAACAACTTATATCACTCATTTAGCAGAAAGCCTTACAATTACTTTGAATGTGTGGGTGAAAGTACCCTAAGCTCATTTCATGAACAAATTTTAATTCATTATTTAATTATTTACAAGTTTTCCTGTAATCCAATAACATATTTGTGGGCACTTCTGTGTGTATATGTAAAATATCCTGTTTTAAACACATACCACTAATCAGGCTAAGCCCATCATTTTTGTCTTGTTTTCATTTTCTTCTAAAATTTTAATATATCAACATATTTTTTGAATTCCTGGACTGTTTATGGCTGAGAGTCACATTTGCTTACCTTCAGCCCCTCAGGAAAGACAGCAGATACTGCAAATATCTCAAGTGATATTATTGTGTTCAGTTTATTAAATTTTCTTGTACTACCCTTTAGGGAATTCTAGCAGCAATGGCTTTGGACTTTTTATCAACATTCGAAGGTTTAGCTGCTACCCTCTGATATTCACTTACTGAAGATTTTATTATTGTTAAGTGACATTAAATCATGCCTCTTTATAAGTGCCCACTTCACTGCATGCATATGAATTTCTTTTCTCAAAATCTATTTGTCATAAGCATTTTTGGCAGATATTACATGCTGTGCAGTTCTACTAATGTCTTTGTTATGATGCCAGATATTTAACTTGAGTTCTGTGCATGTGGGTGGTGTGCCTGTGCACTAGACTTGACACTTCAGTAAAAGATGCTGTTGTCCTCATGAAATCCAATCCCACTGGGGGAATACAACTTATAAACCAGTGGTGGAAATACATCCATGTTGGCTTCATACTGGGATCATTGCTGACATTTGTGCTACCAATTCTCAGAATACATCTTCAGGGCTAAGTCACCCCAGCCACACACTTATAAGGGAAAAGACAGTTTAAGTTGACAATTCTCTGATTCCAAAACTATTACTTTATACAGTATATTGAGGTATATCATGTCCATTAGCTGACTAAGTAGACTCAAGTCATGTATATAAATTGAGTAGGAAAGTTATTTTATAACTAGGGGAACTATTTCCTTTGCTATTTTAACTTATTACTATATAATTAAAATAAGTACTCCATAAAACAAGAAGGAAAGAAGGCTCTACAAGGTGGATATATACATAATCAATCTCGCCTTTCTTCCAACCTAAAGTTTCTTGGATAGGTGAAATTTAATTAATCTTTAAAATACTGTTCACATCCTCACTTCTTAACCTTTCCAAGACTTAATAACTTTCTGCGTGTGACTGCTCTCTGCTTTCTATCTAACTCACAGATATTGAGAACATCTGGTTAACACCCTCTTGGTAATAACCTTTCATATTTTCTTGATTTTAAAGTAGAATTAGGCATCATTTTTCTTGGAAAATGACATTTTTATATTGAAGTTCCTTTAGTTCCATGGCCGTTGAATATACACTTCTTCTTGGCTCTTAGGTATTTCCCTCTCAAGAGGTTTTTGTAATTCTGAAAACATTCCTTCTTTCTACTGAAATTCTGTTGTGACTTTGTTTGTGCAGCTGAGCAGAATTTGTCTTAAAATAAAAACAGGAAATTCAGGAACAAATTTAGGTTCTTAGGTGTTTAGTCTTCATTGGAACAAATACACTGTGTATTTCCAGTGGTGATGTGGGTTCACTCAACAGCGAAGTGCTGAAGGAAAATAGTGTCACTGAAGTACCTTTCAGTACCAGGCCTACTTTGAGGTGAACCGTTTCACTTATATAACCAAGAAGAGATACAACTAACACATGTTGATTAAAAATCAGATTTGTATTGTGAAGAGCTAGCATATTTTCAAATTATTAACAGCATATATTAAAATAATAATTCAGGATTATAAATAAGTGTAATTGAAAGCACACTCAGAAAGGCTTTATTATTAATAAGATGCATCAGTTACACAGAGTTTATATAGCTCCCCCTTGCTTGTGAATTACCATTGGATATATATGCATTCAATTTCTTTTTGAGTACAAAGACTTAGGATCAAGAACAGAGTAATAAAAATAAAGAAGGGGGATGTGTGTGTGTGTGTGTGTGTGTGTGTGTGTGTGTGTGTGTGTATGTGAAGGAGATTATTTTCTTGAATTTAGTTTGAATTACATGAACATCTTTGGAAGTAATTTAAAATTGATGTGTTTAAAGAAAGTTATTTTAATAATCTTGAATAAATGTTCTAAAAATTGTACTGAGATAAAAATGGATACTACTAAAAATTGTACATATGTCTAGAATTTGAAAGATAACACCTCTAGAGAACACTAAATAATACAAAGTATCATGGTACAGAACATAGTCTTGGGAAATTTAGTTCACATATTTTACGAAATGTTATCTAGCCCAATTTGTAAGTAATCGAGCTTTCACAGACATCTCACCTTTTTCTAGTGAATTTGGTGAATATGACCTTTTTGATTTGTATAGGAACCATTTCCTGATATGTGTAGAAGAGGAAAACAAATTTGTTACTATAGAGAACTTCCTTATCTATTAGGTATGGCCATCTATCAATTGGCAATTCCATAGGTTGGCATTCCAAATTATTTTATCATTTTTTCTTTAGTGTAGAACTATCTAAAGAGTTTGGACCACTGTATTTTTATTGAATAATCATCTCTACTTTGTAGCTTAAGGTAACTTTTTTCCTAATTGCTGCAAACATGCTTATCGTGCATAGGTAACTCAAGAACTGTTGAGAGCCAGCAAGGTATAAATTAAAATTAAATACACTTTAAGATAAATAATATAAACATACATTTCAACATTAAAAGTAAATTACCTGTTATAAACTACAAGTATTTCTGTTCATAGCTTGTTTATCTTTTTACTTTTCCTGTGTTTACTTATAATTATGCAGTTGCCTGAAAGCAATAGTATACTTGAATACTTTACACATGAATGAAGTGCAGCTACAGCAGCTGAGAAATTATAAGTATTTATCCTAGAGACAAGGAGTAAAGTCCTATAAGTTCAGGTGACAAAATGATATATCTGAAGGGAGAGATGGCGCTTAAACTCTGACTAAAGTTTTTCAAGGTCTTGTGTAGGACAGAATGACCTTGAGTTTCTTGGATCAGTTTATGACTCCTTTAGTAGTATTTAAAACCTTGTTTTATCCTAATGCACTTGCAAAGATCTCTAGAACGATACTACAGTAGGGGTGAATCCAAACATATGTGTGTCTTCCCATGCAAGTGTTTTGGTATCTGTGAATTTTCTGTTTTTCTATGTTAGACATTCTTGGACTCTGTCTCATCTGTTAACCTCCTGTTGTTCCAGCAACCAGAGGAAGGTAGACTAAATCACAGCTTGTCTTGGTGGTACTGTTCCTCTCTAATTTTCTGTTCCAGCACTCTGGGATACTGGCAGGAAGTCTCCCCTAGTCTCACACATGCAAAGCCTGGGAATGTGAAGGAATTCACATTCCTTAATAAGGACAACCCTTCTTATGGGAATTAGTGAAGAAAGGACCCCCCCAACCCCCCCCCCCCGCCCCGGCAACTTTCTGTCCCTTGATCAGACAGTTTTAAGCATACTACACATGCTTCCTCAGAGGGTCATGGCATGATCAAGCCTGGATTGCCCAACTGTGTTGACTGTGAAAACACCCTACTGATTTTCACTCTCTACCGATGCATGCTACCTCCCTCACCCTGGCTTCCTGGCATCAGTTCCCAAATAAAATCCCTGCATGCTAGCTTATGTTCCAGGCACTGCCTTCCAGAGGGATTGGCACAGGAAAGAGACATGACTCACAATTACTGAATACCGTCGTCATTGGTATCAGGGCGGCTTGGTGCCAGGACCTGCCACAAATATAAAAATCTGTGGATGCTTAAATCCCATAGTTGGCCCTCCTTGTCTACAATTCTGCCTCTGGGGATTCAACCAACCATGAATTCGGTCAACCGCAGAATGTATATTAAGTTTGGAATTCATGGTTGGTTGAATCTGCAGGTGCAGAACTCATAGATACAGAAGACCGACTGTATGTTTACTGAAAAATCTGTATATCATCAGACCCCACGGAGTTCAGACCCATGCTCTTGAAAGATCGACTGTACTGCATTCTCTCACGTCTGCCATACAGCAGTACTTTCTCATACATAATTGAAATTTTTTCTAATTTTGTTATTAATCTGTGTCTATTAGGGGGGCAATATTTTGCATGCTATTTAATTGCCACACTATCCTATGTTTTAATATGAAAGAATATGACTCCTCTCTCATTCTTTGCCAAAATCGCCTTGCTGTTTTTGAAAATTTCTTTGTGTATGTATTAAGTTAAAGTAAGTTCGTCAGGGACGTTGAGAAATCTTGAAATTTTGATTGGGATTACAATGAATTTATAGATTAATACAAGAAGAAATGGCATTTAATAATTTACATTTTCTTAACCAAGAACATGGCATGTATCTTGGATTTCCCTCTTTGTAATTTATAACTTAAGTTCATTTCATTCATATGGGGATTGCATACTATTCACTCACTTTTTTCTATGTTTCCTATTTTTGCTTTTCTGAGATATATTTCACTAAAGCATTTTATAATTAGTGTTTGATGTTTGGAAGGATATTTATTTTAAATACTTTCCTGGTATATCTAACAACTTTCTAGAATGAATTTTAGTTCAGACATTCTTGTAGTGTATTGTCTTGTATACCTAAGGAGGAAAGTTGTATCATTTACCATTAATGATGGATTATATCTTCCTTTCTAACATTTAAATCTCTTATTTCCTATTCCTTTTTAATTTTGACTGAACCTTCTAGAATAATGTTAAATAACACAAATAATAATATATTTCTCATCTCTATTCATAGTTCTTAATGGAATGCAGTTTTTTTTTTTTTTTACTACTGTTATGTATTTGTGGCTCTGATTGCTACTTTTTATCAACAAAACTGACTCTATAACCTCAATATTCCACATTCTGTTTCAGAGGAACAGCATCACAGTCACCTGGGAATGTATTAGAAATGTAGGAGTTCAAGTCCCACTCAGTCTGACTCAGAACAAGCATTCAGTAAGATCCCCAGGTGATCCATATTGCATTAAAGTGTAATAAGCACTGTTCTAGATAAATATATCTTTAGGTAAATGGTGAATATATAAGGCCAGGGAAAACAGTTTTTCACTAATTTTGAATCTGAGTATTTTTGTTAAAATATAAATGAAAGGTCAAGCTTACATTCACACTGAAAGCGTTCTTTACTTGGTTTCTTGAAACTGATTCTAATTTTTTAATTTTTTTTATTAGTGGAGGCTAATTACTTCACAACATTTCAGTGGGTTTTGTCATACATTGACATGAATCAGCCATAGAGTTACACATATTCCCCATCCCGATCCTTTTAATTTTTATTTCTAATTTGAGTGTAACCAAGTTGCAAAATAATATGTAAGTGTGGAAATAAAGTATGTCTGAAAGCCCTTGAATATAATTAGAATATTATGGAAATAACTTCACAGTGGGTAATCCTTACCATTGAGTTCTTTAAAAGAAGGAGAAAAAGATCTTTGTAGAAGTATCTGTGGTTAAAAATCTCATCATCTGTTAGACATATGTTAAATAGTTCTTGGGGTAGCTTTCATAAAATGATGCTGCTTCAGTGCAGTTTATGGAAAACTGCTATTATTATTAAAAACAACAACTTTATTTACTTTTAGAAGAGCTGATTAAAGTGAAACTAGAGAAGGAATGGATTATTAGAATTTCTAGTTTGTTCAGACCTGCATCTTCTTTATCCATAAAAAGGGCAAGATGCAAACAAGAATTTACAGATGAGATTAATGAAATAAAGGGTCTCTAGCACTAATTAAAATTAAAAAGGATGAACAGATGGTCTTAACACAGCTGGAAGTATTCCGATGAAATTCTGCCCATGTGTTTACTAAGGCAGCTCTGTTGCAAGAAAACACACCTGTTTACTTTTCTAAGAGCAAAAATATTATTAAATATGGTTTTTATTCACTGCCATTTTGGCTGTTAAATCATTCCACAGTCTTTCAGTCTCATCGTATGCAGAGATAATCAGCTTTAAGTAACATATTAGTATATATAAAATGTGTGCTCCCTTGGGTACAGTAATTTTAATCATGACTTCAAATGGCAAGCTGATAATTTGGTACTTAAGCTTTTGGTTTTTGACTGTGAGTCAAAAACATTCATGGAATGGGTAAAGTAGATAAATAGATATAAGGCTCTGATTTCATTTTAATAGATCCTAAATAAAGTTTTAATTTCTTTAATGTTTAAGACCATTTACTAAGCCTTTGTTCATTATTCAATGTCTTGGAATTTGTAACAACATATACAACTGATATTTATTCATCATTCTTCTGATAGCTCCAGGGCAGAGTCTCTTCCATATTTTCTCATGATTCTCTTGGTGCTGGCAATCCTTGGCATTCTTTGCCCACTAGTCTCCACCTCTGTCTTCACATGGTCATCTTCACATGGCCATCTACCCATGTGTATCTGCGTTTGTGTCTCTTTTCCTCTTCTTGTAAGGTTACTAGTTAGATTAACCCCCTACCCTGCCAATTAATTAACTTTATTATATCTGCAAAGACCTCATTTCGAAAATATAGTCTCATTCACAGGTAATGATCATTAACATTTCAATACCTCTATTTCAAGGACACAGTTCAGCTCATAATACACATTTATATTTGGCAAATCAACCCTGAACATTCATTGGAAGGACTGATGCTGAAGCTGAAACCCCAATATGTTGGCCACCTGATGTGAAGAGATGACTCATTGGAAAAGACTCTGATGCTGGGACAGATTGAGGTCATGAGGAAAAGGGGGCGACAGAGGACGAGATGGTTGAATGGCATCACCAACTCAATGAGGATGAATTTGAGCAAATTCCAGGAGATGGTGAAGGTCAGGGAAGTCTGGGATGCTGCAGTCCAGGGAGTCACGAAGAGGCAGACATGACTGAGCAACTGAACAACAACCAAACACGTTTAGCTCAATAGCAATAGTACTGGCAATTGTCTGCTTAGTATAAGAGTGCTTTACTTTTTAAAAATCACCTAAGTCTTTTCCCTAATGGCAGTTCTTTGTGGTAGATAGAGCTGATATTACTACCATTTTTACTGATGCAGAAACAATAATATGATTTATGAAAAGCCAGGCTTTTCCATGCAGCACTCAGAACCCAATATTTGTGTTGCAATGCACATCTTTCCTTTGGAAGGCAGTTTTCGAGGTGGCTCCCAACATGTCCCGTGCCATGGTGTTCACACCCTTGTGTAGTCTTCTCTTTGAGTGAGGTCTTTCCTGTTAACTGGCTTCTGATGAAAAGAATACAACAAAAAAGTATACAACAAAAGTAATAGGATGTGATGTGATCACAAAGCCTCTGATCCCAGGCTTTCTTGCTGGCCTTCTCTTCCCGGGAGGGAAGCCAGCTGCCATGTTGTGAGATATTCCATGGAGGGCCAGGGACAAAGATTGGAGGCTGGTGTCCTGCCAACAGCATGCGATGGAGTGAGGCATCATTCAGACCAGCTGCAAGGAATGAAGTCCTGCCAATGGCCTCGTGAGTGTGCTAGGAAGCAGATCCTTCCTAGTTGAGCATTCAGATGACTACAGCCTCTGAAAGACTAAAATCAGAGTATTTGACTAAGACACACTGGGATTGCTGATCTACAGAAAAGATGATGGGATATATGTCGATGTTGCCTCTGTGCTTCAGTGTCGTTTGTTATACTGCAACAGGTAACTAATGCGTTTCCTCATCCACTCCTACTGCCGTTTACTGCCAGTAGTCAACCAAGGCTTTTGGTATGAAGGTGGTATTTTCCAGCTTTCTGTCTAAGCAGATTCCACTTTTTTGTAGTAATTCATGGGAAGATTGGAGAGAATGGTGAAGACAAAATTAGCAAGAAAACTTTCTATTCAGCTATAAAAACCCTAGAACTCCAATATTATGTGTTGATAATAAAGATGTCTCGCTCTTTCCTTGGCAACCCCGATCACCCGAGGGTGAGAAAGAGCTCTGCTGGGGTGTTTCAATGGCCTGTTTTTTATTCACTAAGTCGTGTCTGACTCTTTGTGACTCGTGGACTGTAGCCCGCCAGTCTTCTCTGTCCATGGGATTTTCCAGGCACGAATACGGGAGTGGGTTGCCATTTCCTTCTCCAGGGAATTTTCCCGACCCAGGGGTTGAACCTAGGTCTCCTGCATTGGCAGACAGATTCTTTACTTCTGAGCCAGCAGAGACGTCCTCCGTGGTCTGTGCTGAATGCTGCGATTAGTCATTCAGTCGTGTCTGACTCTTTGTGACCCCCCGTGGCTTGTGGCCCGCCAGGCTCCTCTGTCCCTGGTGTACTTGTGTTTAAATGCTGTGGGTGAAACCATGTACTTTGTGGGCACAAGATATCCTTATGAAAGGGTAACAGAAGATTTTTCTTGGTGCATGGAGATACTTAATAAGTAAATAATTATTCATTTGGAGAAGCGTTTACCAATGTCAGTGGCCACACTGACTGCAGATTCCCCACTGGATTTTTTTCCCAGTTGGACTAGAAGCTGCTTATAATAGATTTTGATTTGTGACACAGATAAACACTTTCAGTTTGAAGCTATATCACTTTGGAGGGAAAGGTGTTTCTCATGTTCTTTTTGATTCATCGTTTAAACAAAATTACAGTCTATAATTTTATTCCTTTGAATTTGCTGTCACTCTTAAAAACAGCTATTGGTTGATCAGTGCTGGTGATAACCGCCCTAGTCAAATCATGCTCTTGAGCTATTCAGTCACTTATGTCATATTTTCTAGTGGAGAAGGAAAACAATGAATTCTTCATCTTGTATTTTTGTTTTCAAGAGGAGTTTCTAAATAAAATCCCCAGTGCAATTGAGAAGAAATTACATTTCTGCCATGATCTCAAAGACATCAATTTCTATCACCTGACTTTAATTTGGGATATAGTTTTCCATTGATTAATGACCAGATTTAAATATGATTTTGGAAATAAAGATTGAACATATCTTTTTTCTAATATTCTGCTATATCTCTATTCCCTAGTACATTCTGCTATGCTTTTCAATAGAATTGGATTTATTTACACAACATTCTGTGTCCTTGGTGTATCACTTTAAAGGTGCAATCACTCACTGATGTGTGATTCATCTTGATTTCATAGCAGTGTGATAAAAATCCATCCCTTAAAGATATTACACCTGTACCAATGAGAATGGTTTTATCCCTTTCTTCAGAATGTTTGCTCTTGTAATTCTCTCTGATTTAAGGTACTGTAGAGACTAAAACTAATTGTATCTCCTTGAAACTTAGCTTTAAAAATAGAAAATGACTTTTGTACATTCAAAGGCAGGATTTGTTCAGTCATGATATAACCTATAGAGCTCCATGCTGTGCCTCTAACATGCGTCATTTAACATTTTTCCTAAGGAAGTTTGATTTAGTCATTTTATTAACTCTAAATTATGAAATTACCATAAAGAGTAGAATCAGAAAATGAAAGCTTGGTAAATTTTTGATAAATAGTCTGATAGTTCAATTGGAGCTAATATTCTTTGATGGGAGGTTTGTGTGTGTGTGTGTGAGAGAGAGATAGAGAGAAAGATAATGAGTGACCTATTTTCTGATGTCCCTTGTGAATTTTGACTTGACTGTTACAAAGCCTTAAACCAGACATTTTAAAGGCCAAGATACTTACTATGGAACAGCCACCTACTAAGAAACTACCTTTGGCTTGCAGACTAGTACTTGCTCTTTAGGAGCAGAATTGGAGGCCAAAAGAACCAGAGGAATGCTACTCATCCTTTCTAATGTGCTATGACAAGGCTGTCTGCCTGGTGAGGATCTGGTTACTTCATCCCAATGTGGCTTATAGTTTATCACAACCCTGTACGTACAAATTATCAGTGATGATTATCAGAGTCATCAAATCATTGCGCTTTATGTTTCTCCCTTGTCCTAATTAGTGAGTAAAGTTTCTAAAATGTGTTTAATCAGTTACTTCTTTTTAAAATCAGACATTAGTAAGATACAAAAAAATAAAAATCAGTGTTTTCCATGGATGTACTATTCAATAACTTAATTAGTAGTGAGATAATTAGTTTCAAAAACAAAACAGCACTCCGTTCCATCTATTTAGATAATCAAGCAAATCAGCACATTTTTAGCCAATAGAAAATATAAATGAATTTAAAAATCAGGATGCATTAATTAGAATGTGCTCAGTTTGTCCCACCGAAAATTTGAGTTCCTAACTAAAGTCTTTAGATTTATGTATTCCAGGCTACCCTTCACTTCATGGATGCTAATATTAATAAATGAACTTAGAAGCAAAATCAAGACCTTATCTATCTATCTGCATGTGTTTTACAAATGCCCTAACAAACAAATGCCTGTTTGTGAAGGCTATTTTTCTTCTTGTGGCTTTATTTGAACTCTCTCATTCCTGTGTGGGATACAGTGACATATTTATGTCCTTGTATTCATGTCAGACCTTTAAGAGTTTCTCGCCTATTCCTACCAGACTGTTTTAAGCAGTTCTTTGTCAGTTTCAGTTCTCGCTCATAAACTTGGCTTCGAGTTTCCACCTTGTTTGAAACTCCTGGGCCAATAACCTCTGTAACCCGAACCAGATGGGGAAAAGTTCACCCAAACAATGTTGAAACATGTTGACCTTGCCCACATATTATAGAGTGGAGGTTTAGAAAACCTCATATGAAGTCCTATTTTTCTTTCCTTTGGGTATGTCAAAGAAGATTCCTTAAAGCTTCTAAGGTCACATCCTTGCCTATTTTCAGATTTACAGCATCTCCTCTCTCCTCCTTTTTTTTTTTCTACACCTGCTTTAGTTCCTTGGGAGCATTCAGTGGCCTCCATCCTCCCAACTTTTCAAAGGTGGCTAGTTGGATGGCCTGCCTCCTACCAGAATTCTTTCTGTTTTCGGCCAAGCCATTTCTTCCCTGTCATGATCCCCACATGATGGTCTCCATCTTTCTATTTATTAGGAGTCATACTCTTACATATGAGGACAACGACCCTTTTCCGCCTGAGGAGTTTTGATCTGATGCTTCCTCATTAACCTTCTCCCTCCCAGAGTGGACTTCGGACCTGGAATTATCTTTTCTTTCAAACTAACATTGATGAGAGAAAAGTCTTGTCTGTGGAATGAAATTTGAGCTGATATGTTGGTATTTTTATTTAGAAAGTGCTTCTTCTATCGACTGGACTATGTTTGACTGAATCTTGGGGACAAGGTCTTAGGAAACAAGCATTTACCGACACAGGGACACTAAAAAAGGGCCACCAGACTTTTACCTGCCTGCATGTTTATTTCATTCTGCAGAGCACCTGAGACAATGACTGTAATCAGGGAAATGTGGCTTTGAAAATAATTGTAATAATATTTTCTGCTAAATTATACTGCCTATACCATATAAAGATGAAATCTTTTGATATGAACTCCAAGAATTGTAAAAGAGCACCAACTAACCACTGGCTGCAGATTATTGCTTTTTTCCCCCCATTTTCTAGTTCTTCTTACAGAGGTCTTAGAACACACGTTTTCCTGCATTTCATCTTCCCCATATGCCCTAATCTGGGCCTCAGCATCTGCTGCCTGGCCCTCTATAAATAAATCTCCCAAGTGATCCAGCTTCCCCTCTTGCCCCCTACCTATTGGCCATGCTTCATAGAGTTGCTAAAGTGATATTTACAGGGTTCAGTCAATTTTTTCTTAAAGGGCCTGATAAAAGATATTTCAGGCATTCGGGCCACATTATCTTTGTTGCGACCACTCAACCATGGGGTTGTAGGAAAAAAGCATGAAACCAGCCATGGACAATAGGTCAAAGAATGTGCATGGCTGTGATCCAGTAAATTTTATTTACACAAACTGAAGGAGGACCATTGAGCAGTTTGCCAACTCCTGTCTAAACTGTCAGAACCTGTCATTCTATTGCTGAGATGCTCCTTTATCTTCCCACTATAGATGGGATAAACTCTGAACTTCTTGCAAAGCCTTACTGCTTTGTTTTTTTTTTTTTCAAGGCTTTCAGTCTTAATATTTGCATAATTCTGCATCCTGTATACCTGGGTTAAGATCTTATAAAGGTGATGTCAGCCCTTTGCCAAGAGCCAATTTTATAAGTCACATGCCCTTAATTTTTCTTTTTTTGTTATTTTGGCCATACGACATGGCATGCGGGATCTTAGTTTCCTGCCCAGGGATTGAACCCCTGCCTCCTGCACTAGGAGCATGAAGTCTTATCCACTGGATCACCAGCCTTGCCTCTCTTGACTCACTTCTTCACATCCCTAACCAGGCACCCTCCTCCTTGTCTCCCTAACCAGTTCTAACTCCTCTGGTCCTCTTGCTGTAACTCACAGTAACGGGCTATCTCCTCCCTTGAAACTCTCTTCAATCCCATAAACACTTGGCTGATGTGTTTTTGGTTTTATTTTTAACCAGTTGGATTTTAGTTCAAGTTCATTTCTGCAGAGACTCTTCTCTGACCATCCTGTGAAAAATATTGTTCACCTTGTCGCTGTACCACTTTCGTATCTCTTTTACAGGTTTACTTTCTTCAGAGTTCATAATTTTTTAACTTATTATTTTAATTGGAGGATAATTACTTTACAATATCGTGGATGGTTTTTGCTATGTGTCAACTTATCGGTCACAGGTGTTCATAGGCCCCCCCATATTGAACCCCACCTCCCACTTCCCTCCCCACCCTGGGCTGTCCCAGAACACCAGCTTTGAGTGCCCTGCTTCATGCATCGAGCTTGCACTGGCCATCTATTTTACATATGGTAATACACATGTTTCTATGCTACTCTCTCAAATTGTCCCATCCTCGCCTTCCCCCATGAGTCCAAAAATCTGTTCTTTACATCTGTTTTGCTGCCCTGCATGTAGGAACATCAGTACTATCTTTCTAAATTCCACATACATACTTAATATACAGTATTTGTCTTTCTCTTTCTAACTTACTTCACTTTGTATAATAGACTCCAGGTTCTTCCACCTCATTAGAGCTGACTCAAATGTGTTCCTTTTTATAGCTGAATAATATTCCATTGTGTATATGTACCACAACTTCCTTTATACTTTCATCTGCCAATGAACTTCTAGGTTGCTTCCATGTCCTAACTATTGTAAATAGTGCTGAAATGAACACTGGGGTACATGTATCTCTCTCAAATTATCTTATTTTGTGTATTTATTATTTTGCGTTATACTACTAGAACATAAAGTCTAGGAAGGCATGGATTTTGCTTTCCGTGAATCCTAAGTAGTACATAATTAATGTATGCTGAATAAATATATTGATAGATGAGTATAGTTGGTTTACGTTTAGTATATATTTTAACTATGAAATAGAGGAAAAAGAATAATTCCCCAAGAGCATGATTAAGCCAGTGTAAGGACACGATATGGAATTGCGTACATCTTACTTATTGCATTAACAGTAGTAGAAGTAGAGGTTTGAATGGGCTAGAGTTTCCTGTTCCCTTCACTCTGTGCAGTTTACTGTACATCCAGAGGAAAATTCTGAGGACTCTACTCTATAAGGACATTGAGACTCTGGACCCGCCCAGGAGAGAACTGTCAGAGCACACTCTCAAAGGAGCAGCTGACAATCTGTTTGCTCAGACTAGAGAGGATTCACAGTACTGGGAACTCAATATTGACATATAGCTTTATAAAATACCATGGCTCAAATATTCAAATACCAATGAAATTATCAAAAGATGCATGAATTCATTAGTCATCAGAGGAATGTCAGTGAAATCCACAGTGAAGGTACTACTGTATACTAATTAGAATAGCTTACATGAGAAAGATAGTATTAATACCCAGAGTTGACAAGGATGAGAAGCAACTGGAATTCTCAATTTATAGCAAAGAATAAATCGGTGAGATCATTAGGAAAACTGTTGGACAGGATCTACTAAAACGAAAAGATAGCCTACTGATTGGGAGAAGATATTTGCAAATGATATGAACAATAAGGGATTGCTATCCAACACGGACAAACAGCTCATACAACTCAATATCCGCACACACACACATACACATACACACACAATCCAATCACATAATAGGCAGAATAACCGAGCAGTATTTTTTCAAAGAGGAAAAGTAAATGACCAACAAGCACATAAAAAGATTCTCAACATTCATAATCATCAGGCTTCCCTGGTGACTGACACGATAAGGAATCTGCCTGCAATGCAGGAGACTTGAAGGTTGATCACCTGGAGAAGGAAATGGCTACCCACTCCAGGATTCTTGCCTGGAGCATCCCATGGACAGAGAAGTCTGGTAGGCTACAGCCAAAGGGGTCACAAATAATCAGACACGACTGAGCCACTAAGAACATCAGAGAAATGCAAGTCAAAAACCCAGTCAACATCACCTCACATCTGTCAGAATGGTTATTATCAAAAAGAACACAAATAGCAAGGTCGAAGAGGATATAGAGGAATACTACTCAACCATAAAAAAGAATGAAATTTCGCCATTTGCAGCAACATCGATTGACTTGGAGGGCATTATGCTAAGTGAAATAAGACAAAGAGAAAGGCAAATACTGTGTGTCAGTTATAGGTGGAACGTAAAAAGATAGCAAACTAACAAATATAACAAAAACCAAGCAGACTCAGAGATATAAAGCACAACCTAGAGATCACCCATGGGAAGAGGGAAATGGGGAGGGGCAATATAGAGGTAGGGGATTAAAAGGGGTTATTATGCAGTTATATGAATTCATGAGTGTGAAATTTGAAAATTGTAAGGAATTACAGAATGTAAAGTCTTTCATTCAAACAAAGTGTGAGAAAAAAATAAAACTGAACACAGGCATATCTTTGACTCAATTAAATACTTTCATTTCTAAATATTTACCCCCACAGAAGTGTGTCCACATGTGTCCTAAAAGTTGTGCATGTGAAAATTCATGACAGCACTATTCAGAATAACCCAAACTGGAGCAACCCAAAGTAAAATGTAGTGTATTCATTTAATGGATACTGTGCAACAATTGCTATACTTGATAAAATTGATATGTCTCATAAATACAATGGTGAGCACAAGAACCACAGTGAAGAACCCATTCTGTGAGTTTATACATATAAGTTGAAAACTAATATCTGTTAAAAGTTCCTTAATGATTGGTAAGGGAGCTTTTGCAGTGCTACTATTGGTTCTATTTCTTACATCCTGTACATGGATGTGATCTTTTCTTTATATAAATATACATTAATAGCATGTTTACCTAATTATACATTGCTTCATGGTTTCCTTCATCATCTTAAAACAAAGCCCTGATTTCTGCCTTTGGTTTTCCTCCCAAAAGTTTTATACCAGGTGTAAGTTCAAGTAACAGCATTCTTAGGATGAATAAGACAGGTGGATATATTAAGGAATGTTCCAGCTGCCTTATGAATTGACCTAGATGGAAAAAATAGCAATCTTACTTTAATAAATCACACTCTACGTCTCACTTGGTTTCCAGTTGCAACATAAAATTTCGAAACTATCCCAATATCTTGGATGCCATTTCTTTGCAGATTTGATCCTGGGTGGATTTTTTTTTGCTAATCCTTGTGTTTTCCCAGCCGAGATCTTACCCAGCACTGTCATCACCCAGAGCCTACCCCCTGCTTGGCTCCATTTGTTGTAGCTAATTGGCCTCGACTGCATGAGATCCCTTTTAACAAAACACTTGATGGCTCCTCTGGTTGATACATGCCTCAGAAAGCTCCCTGAGTGTCTAAGGTTTTCATTAGTTGTTAGAGCACACAGAGCTAATTACATTGTGCAGTAGGTTTTCAGGTCCAACAGTCAAGGAACGAAAGGAGTAAACAGGGGGATGTTGGAAAGGAGTAAACCTTTTCTGATTTTGGCAGCCTTCAACATTACCCTCAGAAGTTAAAAATCTTTCACAGAGGCCTTTCTCTAGGCAAAAGTTGATGACCTGGGAGTGACTTAGTAGGTCCAGGTGGTCCTTAGAAGAAATAAAATGGGACCTCACCCCTTGCTGGAATGTGCAATTTGTGGTAACACTGGAGGGGCCCGTTACAATCTGTTGACAACATTCCTCCTTGAAAGGTCAGGACAAAAGGAAGATGAAAGAGACAAGCCCAGTGAAATCCTCCTTTACTCTGGAGTCCACATGCGGTGTAGGGGGAGACCAGGAAGGGAGGGGGTTGCTGCACAGCAGTGATGTTCATTCTCTGTATGACCTCAGTGGGTAGAAAATGAGGGCCATTTCGTTTATAATCAGCTTCAGTACCGGGACTGACATTAGCTTTATGATTCTGGGTCTGAATTCTTCTGCTGACCAAGAAAGCAGGAGCCATGCTACACTGTGAAGATCTTCAGAGGGTTTGCAATTTTGTCAGATACACTGCTTATCACAGCAGTGGTGTACATGAGAAGAATTTGGAGGAACTCACATGACTCTTAGCTCTGAGTGGAGTCCCTAGTTTCTGGATATAAATCTGGTTGTCATGAAACATTCTCTTCTTGCTGGAACATAGCTCTTGCCCAGACCCAGCAGAATATTTGGATTCCATTTACAAGACTTTTCAGGTTTGCATCTATCCTAAGAATATTTATTATACCAAGTTTTTGACTATACCAGGGGCAAGAATTATTGCAGTATTTCTTTTTTCAGTCATGTATATGTGGTACAGACTTTAAGTATGGACTAGATATACATACAAGTATGGGTCTCAATTACAGGCATAGATATGGCTGTGAATATAGATTATAAATATGAATATTCATTATAATGAATATGGTATAGTCAAATAAAGGAAGCCAAGACATAGAGTGAAGAAAGAGCTATCAATATATTAGGATATGCTGTCAGTCCATCCTAAAGGAGATCAGTCCTGGGTGTTCATTGGAAGGACTGATGCTGAAGCTGAAACTCCAATACTTTGGCCACCTCATGTGAAGAGTTGACTCATTGGAAAAGACCCTGATGCTGAGAAGGATTGGGGGCAAGAGGAGAAGGGGACGACAGAGGATGAGATGGTTGGATGGCATCACCGACTCAATGGACATGAGTTTGAGTAAACTCTGGGAGTTGGTGATGGACAGGAAGGCCTGGCGTGCTGCGATTCATGGGGTCGCAAAGAGTTGGACACGACTGAGTGGCTGAACTTAACTGAACTGATGCTTTTAAAACAGGTCTGGGTCGGGATGGAGAGGGAGGTGGGAGGGGGGATCGGGATGGGGAACACATGTAAATCCATGGCTGATTCATGTCAGTGTATGGCAAAAACCCCTACAATATTGTAAAGTAATTAGCCTCCAACTAATAAAAATAAATGGAAAAAAAAAAAAAACAGGTCTGCCTCTTATCAGTCTTTAAGATCAATTTTAAATATCTAAGTATTTGAGAAAAAATCAACTTTACATATAAATAATAATGAAAGTAATCAAAGTGTGAGATCCTCAAGTCAAAGATAACATAGTTTCTGTCTCCATATCCCTAGCCCCTTTCACCTAATTGATGGTATGTGGTTGGTGAATGAATAAATGAAAATAGGAAAAAATAGCATATCTCAACCCATTCTAAATAAAGTTAATAATAATAATAAAATCAACCTCTAAACATTTCTCCTCCACACCGAGATGATGCACATCTGGCTTCTTACTATAAAGAAAAAGGTGAAAATGTGTACCTTTCCATCCCATGATTCCCTAAAGTAATGCCTAGATATCTCTGTAAGTTTCTTTTTTCAAGTTTCTTTTTTTTTAATTTTGGCTGTCATGTTTTTAATTTCTAAGAACTGCAGTTTTTTATTTCTTTAAAAATTTTATTTATTCTTTTATTTATTTTATTTCTGGTCGAGCTGGGTCTTCGTTGCTTGCAGGCTTTTCTCAACTTGTGGTGAGCAGGGGCTGCTGTCTAGTTGTGGTGTGCAGCCTTCTCACTGCGGTGGCTCCTCTTGTTGTGCAGCATGAGGTTCCAGGTGCCAGAATTTCAGTAGTTACAGC
This sequence comes from Muntiacus reevesi, assembly GCF_963930625.1. NCBI lineage: Eukaryota > Metazoa > Chordata > Mammalia > Artiodactyla > Cervidae > Muntiacus > Muntiacus reevesi. The sequence goes on from NC_089259.1 coordinate 63,811,147, forward strand.
ATATGGGCTCGGTAGTTGCAGCTCCTGGGCTCTAGAGCACAGGCTCAATAGTTGTGGCCCATGGTTTTTGTAAAGAATCTGCCTGCAATGCAGGAGACCTGAGTTCGATCCCTGGGTTGGGAAAATCCCCTGGAGGGGTCGTGGCAACCCACTTCAGTACTCTTGCCTGGAGAATCCCATGGACAGAGGAGCCTGGCGGGCTGCAGTCCATGGGGTCACAAAGAGCCAGACATGACTGAGCGACTAAGCACTACACACATGAACTTGGTTGCCCCATGGCATGTGGGATCTTCCTGAACCAGGGATCGAACCCATGTCTCCTTCATTGGCAGGTGGACTCTTTACACTGAGCCACCTGGGAACCACCCCCCCCCCACCCATCAGTTTCTTTGAGGGAGGGGATGTGCAGCTCGCTGCTACAGAACAGGAGCAACTTCAGCTGTGTGTGGGGAAGATAAACAGAGTTGACAGCAGGGGTGTTTGTAGCTGAAAACACTATCAACCATTGTAGCTTATTAAGACCACCAGCACAAGAAAACAAATACTTGAGATGAATATAAGACAGATGATTTTGTTTATCTCAAGTGAAAAAGACAAGCAATGAGACCCCTGGGATCCCTGAAATGCGAAACTTCTAAAGCTAATTGAGATATGATTAAAAAGATTGCTGCACGTTATTGCCAGCAGTCATGGAGTTTTGTCATTAGCTTCCCCAGTGTTGGAGCAATCAAACCAGATATGACTTTAGCAAGCAGCCGACTTTAGTGTACACATTTTCTTGTAAAACAATAACTTATTAAGGGTACTGGAATTTTTGAAACAAATTCAATAAATGTATCTTAAGAAATTTCTCTCTCTGATATTTTTTCAACTCAGACATATCACTTGGATTCTGGCTTTCTATATAGCCATGCTGTCCACTGTAAATACAATGTTAAGTCACATGTGTAATTTTAAATTTTCTTGTAACCACATTACAAAATGCAAAAAGAAGCAGGAGAAATTACACTTAATGCTACTTTCATTTAACTTAATATATCTAAAATAATATCATTTTAACATAATGGCAGCCGATTCCAGTACTCTTGCCTAGAAAATCCCATAGACAGAGGAGCCTGGCGGGCTGCCGTCTATGGAGTCGCACAGTCAGACACGATTGAAGCGACTTAGCAGCAGCAGCAGCAATATACAAAAATATTAATGAGATATTCTTCATTCTTTTTTCTGTACTGTCTTTGAAATTCAGTGTGTGTTTTATATTTATGAATCATCTCAGTTTTGTCTAGCTATGTCATGCTTCATGACAGGTGGTTACTGTATTGAACTGGGCAAGACTATAGCTTTTTTTTCTGCATAATTATTGTATGAAATATGTTAGGCTCTAGCTATGCCACTTGAAAATTTCAGAACTCCACCTTTTCAGTGGTGTTAGTTTTGCTAATAAAAGGAAAAAAAAAAACCTCCCTTTCTGCATTAATCTTTCCATGAATATCCCAGTGTATGAAAGAGGGGTCTGATCATAAAAAGCATATCATCAAAATATTGATAAGTAATATTGTTGATTTAATTATATGTTGAGCATACCCCTAATTATTCTTCAAAGCTAAAATTCTGGGTATAAACTTTTATATACAGTTCATAGCAAGGTGTTACAAGTTGGAAACTGCACTGAAGAACAGAACTACCGTTCACAAGATCTTCTTGAGAAAAATGTGCTCAGAAAGGCTCTTTTGTCTTGATATCATGTATCAGAGAAATATTTTCTAAAACAAGTAGATTATTAAGCTTATTTGAGAATAGAAGTTTTTTTTAATAGTTTGATTTCTTATCTCTGACTTTGTATACCGTAGTTGTTTTTCATAGTGTACTCAAAAGTTCTTGAGTTATTTTTAGCAATCAAGAAGCCAGACTTGGGGACAAGAGAGAATAGTTGGAGGGCTGAATGTCAGGGCATTTCTTCTTGCCAGTTGTGTGTAGAACTGCTAGTGCTTTTGCCCAATAGGAAAGGGCTCTCTTAGCGTCTTACCCTGATTCTCTGATTCCTCTTTTCTTTCTTTCTCTGCTCTACCTGATCCTTTCTCCCTCTCCATTTTTCCTGTTGTGAGACCTACAGATGTGTAGCAACAGCTGAAGGCCAAAAGATGCTTAGCCCAAGTGTAAAATAGTGTCATCCATATAGTGTGTTTGGGCATAAAGCATTCAAGGAATTTGATATATCACCCCATTACCCCTGGGACTTCTATGGAGAGGAAAAGAAACCCTTCTGAGGGGGAAAATGTCTTAGTCATCCTTGAAGAGCTGTTTGAAATGGTGGAAAGACTGGACGTATCTCTCATAGTACCATAAATTCAGTGATTCTGCTTATCAGGAGTATTTCTGTTGAGTGCATGGACAGAGCGAAAGAACAAAACGCAAATAATAGAAGCAAAACAGCCACAATGATAGACTGAGATAGAAAACCCATTGTGTGGTGTTGGTGGTGAGAGGGAGAAAAGGAATAAACAGCTGCTGATGAGACATGTCTGCTGTCCTTAGGAACTGATAAAATTATGAGGGTCGTTCTACTTAGGTCTTCTGCTTAGTCAACTTTGATAGTTAATCAAAATCCCCATTTTTGTGTCTGCAATATTAATACTTCAACACTCACATAGTTCAGTGGCCTCTGGCCAACATTAAAGTTTAGCCAGGTTAAGTTGTTGTTAGTTTTGTGTTAGATTCAAAACTATTGTCCCTTGGCTTCTACAGAAATGGAAGATCCGAATTCTGCATTTTCAGCCCAAGAAAAGACAAGTTGAAAATGAAACTGTTGTTTTAGTAGAAAATAAAAAGCATCCTGAAGGCTTGGATTCCCACAAATAAGCCACAAACTATATTAAACATGAATGAACCATAAAGAGCTCTTCAGAACTCAAATTTGGAGTCATTAAAGTCGCTTCGAATTTGCACTACTTTTGTTGATAATTAAAACATGTTCACAGAATCTCGCAAGTGGGAACAATTACAGAGTTATTGTTTCACAATGAAGTTAGCAAATCATTTAAACAAAAACTGCAAAAGAGGAAGACTTGGTGGAACCTGAGCGTTATGAATGGTGGATCTGTTTGTTCTATGTATTTGTATGAGTGAATAGCATTTAAAAGTCATCCACACTTTTGAAAAACTGAAATTTCACCCCTTGCTCCATCACTAAGGTACTTAAAATTCAGAAATATTTCCTTCGAGGATAAGATTTTCATTGTTTTTTTAGTCAAAGCAAAATTTAGGTTTATATGTTTTTAATAAATTGTGTGAGTAATTTCAAATATAGACTATGTTTATTTAAAATCAACAAATTCTGCATGGTAATATGGTAAATGTAAAAATAATAACCCAAAATAAGTATATGTGTGTGTGTGTATATATGCCAAATTTACATATCTAGATATATATATATCTCAAAATAGGCACATGGAAATTAGTTTGGGTACTATTAACTTTTTAAAAAATAATCAATTGCCTGATTATTAAATATCACAACTGTTTTCCTTTCTTATTCTTCTACTGTAAAAAAACAAACAGCAACAAACTTGCAAGAGAAACCAAACAAATTGATAATTAGTAATGGTTGATAGTGGGTTGCAAGCCATCTGAAATCTTCCCTAGATTATAATGTATAATAAATGAACAAATAAAGCATTAAATTAGATTAGCTTAAAGCTCAGATTTTATTTACCATAGCATATTTAGTGGATAGTTCTTATACTTTAGACTAAACTTGAAGACTAGTATCTAGTCTGTTCCTTGGCCATGTTTAGTCCATGCACACATGTGTGCTCAGTCACCTTAGTCATGTCTGACTTCAAATGTGTATGTAAATTTCCCTTTACCAACAAATGGCAATGGGTGGTAATGATTTATGCTTTAATAAAAATTATTAGCTGTTGTACTACACTTTCCACTATAAAATAAAAAGTAAAAGACTGATTATGATAACTCAAGGGAAAACACAGAAATATTCCATGCATACATGCATCCAGGACTCTGAAGACTCCTGTGAGTTAGAGGACCAGGGATTCAGAGAGAATGATGAGGGAATGAGGACAGACTTACCAAGTTGATCATGAGTGTGATTCACCTGAAAAGCTGGATGGATTTCCACTTGCCCTTCTTTGACCAAGTTGAATGCTTGGTCAATTTGGGGAAATAAAATAATAATCACTGTTGTTACGGGGCTGCTCTGGTACTTTCCAGGGGCACTGCTGTATTGATTATAGCCTATATCAGTGGCTTGGGCTTCCCAGGTGGTTCAGTGGGTAAAAAATCCACCTTCAATGCAGGAGTCTTAGGAAACTTGGGTTTGATGGCTGGGATGGAAAGATCCCCTGGAGGAGGGCATGGCAACCCACTCCAGTATCCTTGCCTGGAGAACCCCCTGGACAGAGGAGCCTGGTGGACTACAGTCCACAGGGTCGCAAAGAGCCAGACACAACTGAGCGACTGCACACACATACCAGTGGCTAGAGTTGTGAAGCGCACATTCGGTTCTGCTTGCCAGGTGGACCTGATCCATGGCTACATCTCCTGGATATTTATCTCTATTCTTTGGCTGACAGCGTTTCAGAAGTAGGTAATTTTTTGTTGTTATGCATACTCAGTTTTGTCCGACTCTTTGCGGACCTGTGGATTATAGCCCACCAGTCTCCACCATCCATGGGATTCTCCAGGCAAGAATACTGCAGTGGGTTGCCATTTCCTCCTCCAGGGGTTCTTTCTGACCCAGTTAACTAACCCATGACTTCCAGGTCTACTACATTGCAAGTGGATTCTTTTCATGCTGAGACATCAGGAAAGTTTTACTGGAAGTTCAATGGCTTGCCTCTCGATCTGTTTTTTTTTTGCCTACAGGAGTGACAGCTAGTATTTCTGTGCTACTCCAACATCACCTTAAAATGGAGATTGAAAGAAAAAGTCTGCATCCTGAAATGGATTTGAATAGAAAGAGGGTGGTAACCTGTTGGCATTCCCAGCTTAAAGACTGCATTTGGATTTAGAAGAGTTTATCATCCCTCTATGCCAAAAAGGACACATACCATATTATCAAGGGCTCTCAGGGACCCAGACACACTTACATGAATCTAACTAGACCCTTAAGAGGCTGAAAGCTCTTTTGAAACTAGAGATGAATGTGAGGAATTTCAAAATAGCTATATATGAAAATTTTAGATCTGTGGGAAATTTTGCAGCAATTTGTAATCAAAATATGTGTGACAGCAATGCTGACATCTTTGAACTGTGAGTAATAGGATTGCTATTATGTCTCGTTGCCATATACATGCATCTATTTTTAATATGCTACAATATAATTTTCAGTTCAAGATAATGCATGCCACTGCTCTTTAATGGTAGTGATGAATAGAATATTGATTAGCAAACAGTCTAAATAACAGGTAATTGATAGAGGTGAGGGACATGGTGCGCCTCAGCTTCATTTTTACATAATAACTACAGATTTCTCAATCACAATGATATGTATATATCAGGCACAATCAAGAGAATGCAATATGTGAATTAATTTTTAACTAAAATGTGTGGTGCTTAAAGGAAACATAATTTTACGCTATAATTTGGAACTACAAATGAATTTGATACATTTACCAATTAAAGGAAAAAAGTACCATTTGCATAGAGAGAGAGAAGATATCAATTTATGGCAGGACATTTAAATTTGTCTTTAAATTCACTTCTTGGGTGGAAAACACCGGTGTTTGTGAAATCACGATATTCACAAAAAGGTATCCTTAAGATTCTTGTTTACAGTGATGTAAGTTAAAGGGACTCAATAGTATGAGAAATGTCTAATTCTGTTAGTTAAATACAGAGAGGCACAGCACTTGTCATTGAAGTTTGCATAGTTTTCTGAGAAAGCAAAGATAAAGGGAATGAGGAAATGAGCAAGATATGCTCATCTCTATTTTCCAAAATATTGTCACAGGCATTCTTTATAAATCTGACTTCTCTTCTCTGAAACCATAGTTGTCTCTTTTCTTTCTTACTGCTGTTTGCTTTGAATGAGTGCATTAGAGGGTTCTGTTGCATGGAACTCATACAAGGACTGGCTCACATGAGTTAACCAAAACACTATTGTAGAACTAGAGTCCTGGTCAACATGGATTGCTTTCAAACCAGAAGCCTGCAATAGTCTCTTAATGGGTTTTTTGAGGCCTTAAAATACTTTTAAAATATGAAGCCTTATTACTCATCTAAGTAAGGCTTTGATGAGAGGGCATGAACTTTTTCCTATGTGTGCCACATTTTCTAATCTTCTAAGGGACATAAAATCCTGGAATGTGAAGTCAAATGGACCTTAGGAAGCATCACTATGAACAGAGCTAGTGGAGGCGATGGAATTCCAGTTGAGCTATTTCAAATCCTAAAAGATGATGCTGTGAAAGTGCCACACTCAATATACCAGCAAATTTGGGAAACTCAGCAGTGGCCACAGGGCTGTAAAAAGGTCAGTTTTCATTCCAATCCCGAAGAAAGGCAATGCCGAAGAATGTTCAAACTACCACACAATTGCACTCATCTCACATGCTAGCAAGCAATGCTCAGAATTCTTCAAGAGATGCCCCAACAGTACATGAACCATGAACTTCCAGATGTTCATGCTGGATTTATAAAAGGCAGAGGAACCAGAGATCAAATTGCCAACATCCGTTGGATCATAGAGAAAACAAGAGAGTTCCAGAAAAACATCTACTTCTGCTTTATTGACTATGTCAAAGCTTTGACTGTGTGGATCACAACAAACTGTGGAAGATTCTTCAAGAGATGGGAATACCAGACCACCTGACCTGCCTCCTGAGATATCTGTATGCACATCAAGAAGCAACAGTTAGAACCGGACATGGAACAACAGAGTCTGGTTCCAAATTGGGAAAGGAGAACATCAAGGCTGTATATTGTCACCCTGCTTATTTAACTCATAGGCAGGTACATCATGCAAAATGCTGGGTTGGGTGAAGCATGAGCTGAAATCAAGATTGCAGGAGAAATATCAATAACCTCAGATATGCAGATGATACCACCCAGATGGCAGAAAGTGAAGATAAACTAAAGAGCCTCTTGATGAAAGTGAAAAAGCTGGTTTAAAGCTCAGCATTCAAAAAACAAAGATCATGGCATCCGGTCCCATCCCTTCATGGCAAATAGATGATGAAACAATGAAAACAGTGACATACTTTATTTTCCTAGGCTCCAAAATCACTGCAAATGTTGCCTGCAGCCATGAAATTAAAAGACACTTGCTCCTTGGAGGAAAAGCTATGACAGTGTATTAAAAAGCAGAGACATTACTTTGCCAGCAAAGTTCTGTCTAGTCAAAGCTATGGTTTTTCCAATAGGCATGTATGGTTGTGAGAGTTGGACCATAAAGAAAGCTGAGCACCAAAGAACTGATGCTTTTGAACTGTGGTGTTGGAGAAGACTCTTGAGAGTCCCTTGGACTGCAAAGAGAGCAAACCAATCAATCCTAAAGGAAATCAATCCTGAATATACATTGGAAGGACTGATGCTGAAGCTGAAGTGCCAATACTTTGGCCACCTGATGCGAAGAGCTTACTGATTAGAAAAGATCCTCATGCTGAGAAAGATTGAGGGCAGGAGGATAAGGGGACGACAGAGAATGAGATGGTTGGATGGCATCACCAACTCAATGGACATGAATTTGAGCAAGCTCTGGGAGATGGTGAAGGACAGGGAAGCCTGACATGTTGCAGTCTGTGGAATCACAGAGAGTCGGACATAACTGAACGACTGAACAACAACAGTGTAGTTTTTCTCAAACTACTTTTACAACAAAATTAAAATCCATTATAACCACTTCACCTATTTACTTAGAAATGACTTTAAAACAGCACTAGAGAGATTCCAGCAGTTTTTCATCCCGAGTAAGTTCTCATGATTAAGCATTACTTTATCATCAACACTTCCCATTATGAAAAGTCATTCTCCAAGGTCAAGGAGTGGGGAGAGGGTAGGAGAGAGAGAAGGGAAGATCAAGCATTTCTCAGGAGGAGGCTTGTCAGAATTTCAGGTTATGGGGCGACAGCTGGAAAGAAAGGAAAGCACCTGTAGATTCTAGGGACTCTGATATTCCTAATAAAAGGGCTATTCTTGCTTCTTCCCCATCCTTCACTTTCAGTCACTGTTGTAGGAATCTTCCAGTTCATTAAACCCTGCTTTTATTTGTCTCTCCTCCAAAAGAACTCCCAATGATAATTTTAACCCTCCAGTAATACTTTGTGTTATATATGTGTGTGTGTGTGTATGTGTAAACATGTATACATATACATGTATTTCAGTAGCAATACAATGACATCATTCTGGCCATTGACCCAATCTGTAGGTCAGAGGTGAGGTGGAGCAGAAGGAAATTGCAGTTAGAAATCCCCTTTACATACCTAGGTGTGAGAAAGATATGGTCCATCCTGCCTTTCCCAACAGTTGAAATGTGCATAACCACAGGGGAAAATAGTTAGGGCCTCAGTCAATGGATGGCTTTTTTTTTCACCTGGACAACAGATGTACATTTGTCAGGTGCTGGGTTTTCTCCCTCTGTAAGCAAAACAAATGTGGTTTCCCTACTGTATGCTTGAAAATTACATTTGAAATATACAGAAGCAGAGTTGTTGCATCTATTAAATTCATAAGAAACTTGATGACCGTGCCTTTTTATCTATTCCCAAATACACATCGAGTGTCCACCACGTGCCAGGCACCTTTCCGGGTGCTAAGAACACAGCTGAAATTGAAGCCTTCAGGAAATCCCTGTCTTCATGGCATTTACAATCATACAGGAGTTGTAGGGAGTGAAGTCAGAGAGTAAAGCCACTAGGTAAGCAGTTTGTTAGATGGTGAGACCTTTCTTAAAGAAAAATAAAATGAAGAAAAGTGTTAGTTGCTCAGTCGTGTTGCACTCTTTCGGATCCTATGGACTGTAGCCCCAGGCTTCTCTGTCCATGGAATTCTCCAGACAAAAATACTGGAGTCAGTATCCATTCCCTTCTCTAGGATATCTTCCTGACCCACGGATAGAACCTGGGTCTCCTGCATTGCAGGTGAATTCTTTACCTTCTGAGCCACCAGAAGAGAGGGGATAGGGAATATTGGAGAGGAGCTAGCAATGTATGGAGCAGAAGAACAGACCACATTGAGTTTGAATTAAAGACCTAAAGAAAAGGAAATGAATTATGTTATTGTCCCCTCTTTAAGACTTTCACTGTCTCCTTCAAATTGCAATTGACCCAAGTCATTGAACAGTTGTGTTCAATAACTAATGAAACAGTTGTAAAGCATCTTTAAAATTATAAATTGCTAGACAGTGCTATAGACATGAGACATGGTTATACTCTACTACAGTCTAGTTTTAATTATATTTATAATTCATTGTTGATGTGCATTTTAAATAAAATGTCCTCATCAAGCCTTGTGCAGGAAAATGATGCCAGATGAGAGTGTGTAAAAGAGTAACCACCTAAACAAAACATGTAGCCAAAGATAAATTATTTACTTTATAAACATTTTAAATGTCAGAGTGTGATTCAGTGGACAAGTGTTTTCTTAAAGCACTGGGTGGCAATTAAGATATAAAGACTGAGAAAAGTCAAGGTCAAGAAGCAGCATTCTGCAATTAGGGCAGTTAGGGCAGCTTTTTGCAAGGAGGAATTCATAAGAAGATCAGAATGATAAGTGGGGCTGAAGTTGATAAACAGTTTAATATTACAATTGTTTTGTTGTAGTCTCCCAGTATCACATTTGCTAAACAATGCAAATCCTTTCTGAGATAGAAAATCTCCTGATCATATTTCAAAGCTCTTAGTAGAAAGTGAGTGACAGATAAGGTTGCAAGATAGATTAGATGAATTTAGTACTAATGCTATAGAACAAAGATCTAAAATGATTGAAAAATATATTCAACTTCAAAAATACTTGATAAAGAACTCAAAATATTACATTCTCAATTACAATCTGGGATACTGTGGCCAAATTTGAGGCAGAGATTCAAGAGGTCATTTATTTTTGGGGAAAACTATCTGTTTTAAAAGAAAAAAATAATGATGTTAACATGAATGGTGGTGGGCTTCCCAGGTGGCTCAGTGGTAAGGAATCTGTCTGGCAATGCAGGTTCTACCCTTAGGGAAGATCCCCTGGATAAGAAAATGGCAACCCACTCTAGTTTTCTTACCTGGGAAATTTCATGGACAGAGGAGCCTGGCAGGCTACAGTTCATGGGGTTGCAAAGAATCAGATATAACTTAGCAACTAAACAACAACAACAATAAAAACATGAATGATGCTGGGAAACCAATGGGTTTTTCTTTTTTTTAATTTTAAGTTTAGAATTATGATATGAAGTTATTAATTTTATAAGTATTTAGAAACTTAAATATGTAACATATATATATTTAATTTTTCTATTTTGTTTGGACTTACATAGGATATAGATATTTTTATCTGGAATCTTCTTAATCTTCCCATAAGACTTGCAGTCAGAGAAGATTAGAATCAGACTTCTCTTCATTCACACACCAGTCCCACATCTTTTTATTTGTAATTACTTCTCTTGCAACTCAGATTCTATGAACTTCTGTCCAACATAAACAGCATAACCCCATAGAATTTCATTTGTATTACATTGATCCTCCATGTCTGTATTTGGTTTCTATGAATTCTCTGTGTCTTTTCTTGCAGAAGTACTGTTACTGATGGACAAAGGAAGGAAATGAAACTTGGGGTCACATGTGTTTTTTACTTTTAGTCTTAATTTTCTCCATAAATCAATCAGTATTCTCTCCTCACACTCTTGCTTGACTTAACCTGCTTGTAGCTATAGGCTCTATGTATAACTACATGTTGACTTGCCATTGTTTTATGCTTTTTATTAACTGAAGTATAGTTTACTTACATTATATTAGTTTTAGATATACAACATAGTAATTTGATATTTTTATAGCTTATACTTCATATTAAGTTATAAAATATTCACTAATTTCCTTGTGCTGTACATTACATCTTGTGTCTTATTTATTTTACTAATAGTTGGTATCTCTTAATCCCCTACCTCAAACATGCCCCTCCCCATCCTTCTTCCTACTAATGACCACTAGTTTGTCCTCTGTATCTATGAATCTACTCCTATTTTGTTATATTTGTTGGCTTATTTAATTTTTTTACATTCCACATATAAATGAAAACATATGGTATTTGTCTTTCTCTGTCTGACTTATTTCACTAAATATGATACATACACACCAGTTCTGTCCATGTTGTTGCAAATGGCAAAATTTCATTCTTTTTAGGTTTTTTTTACTATACTTTACTAAATCTCCAGATTTCCTGGCTAGTTTTCTCATCTTATATTGTTTCATCAAGTTATGATTCCCCCTAATGTAGTTCCATCACTTGAACAGAACTATATTTGCTATGGTGGTATTTCCATATTCAATAAGAACAAAGTCAGAAAATGAAAGAGAACAAAAAAAAAAATGCAGTGTGATTGCAGAAAGAATATGACAAGTGTCAAATTTTCTTGAGAGTTGCTGGATTAGCATATCCTATGTAAGGATTAATTGGCCCTCTGCAAGTCCCACAGTGGATTCCAGTGATTGATTGTGTTGTAAGAAAGAATATGTACTAAGTTTGACATTTGACATAAATAAATACTCTGTGGTGTCTATTTCTATTTGTAAAGATTTGCCTTCAAACTGAAGGTTTAGAGGGAAGATCTCAAAGTGGGAAAGACGCGGAGATAAAATGATTCCACTATGTGTGCCAAGTGCTCTCCACTTAAATATAAAGAAGATTGATTTTTAACTCATTCCATGCTGGCTTTGCTTCCTTTTTGATGATCTCTCTTGATGAGCAGAAACCCTGTATTCTTAGGTGGTTCATTGCCAGGTAGGGAATTAGAGAGAGCTGGGCTGAAAATGTAGATTTTTAAATTAATGATCTGTGTTCTTTTGTTTGTCATATGGTTCAAGGAAAGGTTGCCGACATTGTGTAATTAGAGTTTTTGCAAGCATTTTCCAACTGTCTCATGATAATCTTGGGAACAAGATGAATGAATGTGAGCCAGATGACAAGACAGACAAGTGCATTTGTGGCTGACTGAACAGTAGGACCCTGGTGGTTGATGAACGTATTGGTATTAACGTAGAGATTGACATCTAATGTTATTCCTCAGAGTGCTCTTCTTGGCAGTTTTTTCTAGTTGATCACTTTTATCGAAGATCTGCAAAATGACAGGAAGCATGTTCATGAAGTTTGCTAATGATGCCAGGTAAATTGGATAAATCTGTTTGGATAAAATTAATGTACTGGTGATAGAATCAATATCCAAGTGCTTTCAACTGTCTGGAGCTATGGGTACAAACAGATGAGATGTGTATTTTCAACAAAATAATGACACTCAGCATTGGGGTCTCGAGCACTTGTGTACACAGCAGGAGAGACCAAGACCTGATTTTAGTGCCTAGAAATCAGTGGGTAGGTTTGAATGGAAGGAGAAGTGTTTGGGAACACATGCAGGATTCCACAGAGAAAATGAAGATGGTTTGAGGATTCAAAAATAGAGGTACAGAAATGAACCAAAGTCATGCCAGCAGTGGTGAGGGAAATGCTGGATCATGGATAGAATAACTTCTAAGTGGCTGCTCTGGGCAGCAGGGCTGAGACTTCAACAGTCTCATGAGATAGAGACTGCAGGTGATAAAAAAAGATGTGCTGGGAAAGATAGAAACTTACTTTTGTACTTTAAAGTTCTTTATTTGGTGAGACAACCCAGTGTAGGTCAGACAGATGCAAATACAGCAGATCATGTAGTATAGGAAAAACACTAAAACTAAGGTGTCCAAAGACATGGGCTCAAATTCTATTTCCAGTGCTTACAATAAGTGTTAGAACCTAATCCTCCCAGGTCTAAGGTTTTGTAACTGTTAAGTGTGGCTGATATTTTTATCGTGATGGATAAAATAAATCATTAATTAGATGGAAATAGATTCATTAGCTTAAATCGCCCATGTTAGCTTAACATTTTCCTCATAATTTTCAGTATTTTTTATGGTGGCTCTTACATTTACTTCTCCCAATTTTCCCTGTTTATAAGTTTTTTGCTTTAAAAAAAAAAAAGCTTTAATTTGCCTGAGATTTGTCAGTTTTATTAGACCCTTGAATGAGCCTACTCTTTGTTTACATTGTCCAGATGTTAATGGTTTTCATAGATTTATTGCTCCTTTCATCTTTATTATTTCCTTCCTAATCAAGATCTGAAGATCTGTGCTTAACTCTCTTATTCTTATTTTCAACATTTTGCTATCAAGTAATAGAAATTTTTAACATTGAGGATATCTCTGTCTCCTGTCTTGAGCAATATGTAATATCCAATGCTTCCATTAGTAGTCTTTTTAAGTTTATTTCTATCCTGACCAAATTCATACTTGGAAACACTCAAATTGTTGTAAGATTTTTGCTGATACTTAATGCATTTATTTTTTTGTTTTATTGACTTCAGTGAAATTAACATATCTAACTTGATTTTTTTAAATTTATTGTGTTTTGTTTCTCTGCTTAATACATAAAAAATTATTTGAGGGTACAAATAATCATTCCGCATGGTGACACAGACAATAAAGAATCCACCTGCAATACAAGAGATCTGGATTGATCCCTGGGTGGGGAAGATCCCCTGGAAAAGGGCATGGCAACCCACTCCAGTATTCTTGCTTGGAGAATTTCATGGAGAGAGGAGCCTGGTGGGCTACAGTCCCATAGGATTGCAAAGAGTTGGACATGACTAAGTGCCTAACACTTTCATTTTTTTTTTTTGGTTTTGTTTTTTATCGGGCTATATCGTTTCTTTACAATGTTGTGTTAGTTTCTATTGTATAGTGAAGTGAATCTGCTATATGTATACCTGTATCCCCTCCTTCTTGTACCTCCCTCCCACCACCACCCCCATTCCACCGCTCTAGGTCAACCGAGCTAAGCATGTCCCCCCTAAGCTATCTAGTTTATACATGGTGGTGGTGGTGATTTAGTCGCTAAGTTGTGTCCAGCTCTTGTGACCCCATGAACTGAAGTCTGCCAGGCTCCTCTGTCCATGGGATTCTCCAGGCAAGAATACTGGAGTGGGTTGCATTTCCTTCTCTAGAGTTACACATGGTAGTATGTATATATATCTCTCAATCCCAGTCTCCCAGTTGATCTCCCACACCGCTAACCCCTCTGTGTGCACATGTCCATTGTCTACATCTGCATCTCTATTCCTGCCCTGCAGATAGGTGTGTCTGTGTCATTTTTGTAGCTTCTACATGTTTTATACTCTGCTTCCATCCATCCTGTATTGTTCCGAGCTTTTGCTTCTGTGTCTGCTGTTAGCTTGTGGGGGCTTTTCCCCTCCTGTGACATTTACACTGCCGATCCCCCCACAGGAAAAGTCTCTATTGCTTTCACTTGTGTGGCCAGGCTGTTTCCTGATCTCTTACTTCTCTGAACATTGGTTCTTTTCCTTCTCTTCTTCAACTCAATTCTTAAAACCACAGGCACTATCTCTTGCCAGGATGCCTGCCTTCTGCCTGCTTTTCTGATCCACTCCCAAGAGTTTTGTCACCTCTTAAGACTCTTGAGAGTCATTTGGACTGCAAGGAGATCCAACCAGTCCATCCTAAAGGAGATCAGTCCTGGGTGTTCATTGGAAGGACTGATGCTGAAGCTGAAACTCCAATACTTTGGCCACCTGATGTGAAGAGTTGACTCATTGGAAAAGACCCTGATGCTGGGAGGGATTGGGGGCAGGAGGAGAAGGGGACGACAGAGGATGAGATGGCTGGATGGCATCACCAACTCGATGGACATGAGTTTGGGTAAACTCTGGGAGTTGGTGATGGACAGGGAGGCCTGGAGTGCTGCGATTCATGGGGTCGCAAAGAGTCAGACACGACTGAGCGACTGAACTGAACTGAAACTCTGCTGATTTTACTTCACTCTTCTCAGTACCCACCTCTGACCACTCTAAGGTCTCCCCTCCCTGGATTCTTACCAGGGCCTTCAGCCCAGAGGGTCCAAACTAAACTCAAAGTCTTCCCCAAACTATTTCTGAGTCTCTTCTTTCTGTTGCTCTATTACTGGACAAAACCAATCCTAGGCTCCTAGTTCTCCACAGAATAAGGATCAAGCTACTTAGCATTACCTACCTCATTTGTCTTTTCATAATTAGTACCTTTTTTTGCCTTCCAGCCTCAAGTGCCATAATTCCTCTTGCTCTGAGTACTCCATACTCCAAAACTATTCACTCTTGAGCTGTTCTCGCAAGTCCTTTGGCATCATTTTTTTTTTTTTTTTTTGGTATGCCAGGAATTTCTCCCCATGTGGGTCCAACTAGCCTAGAGAGTTCTCATTATTCTCTAGACTACTCTCTAGGTATCCTCACCTGTGATCCTCTCTAATACTCCCACCTCTCTTTATCTTGTAATTTAAACACTGACTGCATATCATTTATCTTGCACATGCTTTATAATATTTCTATTACTGCATTTGCCAAGTTTCACTGAACTTATGTTTCTAAATTCCTTCTTCCTTCTCTCTGGTATATTTTTAGTAGAGGAGATGGGTCTTAATTCACATTCATATTCACAGTGCCTGGCTCTTAGTATAACTTGATAATGTAAAAATAAAATGTGTGAAAGTATATTTTGTAGGTGAAACTAGTATGTTGTGATTTCCTTACAATTGATTATTTTGCATAATTGTATGGTCATTTTCTTTAATCTAATGTTATACTCAATGTCTTTAATTTTGCTTTGATTAATCTTACCAACCATATGATTCTTCTCCTTAGATTTGATTGATCTTTGTTGAATATCTTATTTTTAGCCTTTTAAATGACATACTGGTTTGTAAGCAGCCATTTGTTGAACAATGTTAATGCAGTATTAGAATCTCTGCCCTTTAAATGAGGCGAGGAAGGCAATTTCATGCTAATGTAAGAATTTCTATTTTTTGGGTCTCTTTCTATTTATCTAGTTTTGTGTGTGTAGATTTTGTAGTAATTTAAGATTTCTCGTTGCTCATAGTCTGACATGACTGAAGGACTGAACTGAAGGTTTCTCATTGCTCTTTTTTTAAAATTTTTATGTGGAATTTGACATGTTTTCTACTACTTTTAAATGAGTTAAAATTTATCACTCAATTTTTAACCATCAATGCCTATTTTATTATAGTTTGCAAACTTTTTAATTCTGCATTTTCTGATTTTTCATAAACAACAAAGAACTTGGCTTCTTTTTGGCTTTGTATGCCACTCGCATTCCATATCTCCTTCCATTCATAATTAACCTGGATTTAACAATTATTTAAATTACCTAATATTATTAACAGTAATGAGCATCCTCTTTTTTACTTACATATTCAAATAGTAGGGTTTACTCTGGCAATTAGTATATTTGGTATAGATTTTTCTAGCAGACAGAGTAAATATCTTTATTTAGTAAATGGTCTAAATCTTTCAAGCATGTCTTATTTTCATTCATGAGTGAAAACCAACACTATCCTAGGTTCAAATTTTTTAATGTTTTTGCTTTTTCAAAAACACCAAAAAATCTGATTTATATTCTGTAATAGCTTATCTACATATTCTTCTTAAAAGCCCACAGAAATATTGTTCTTTGTTTTGTGTTATTTCTTTAAAATTAGATTCCTAAGTTAGATTAAGTTTCTGGTTGTTATGTATTATATAAGAATTAAAGATACTACTATTCCTGTTTATTGTTCAGTTCTGACACATTTAATTCATCATGCATTTTTTTCAAAATTATTATTGCACATTGTATTTCATCATCTATTATTCAGATATCTCAATTTCTTCCATACTTTTCCTGTTGTTTGTATTTTAGGTCCTGGGTTTTTATTTTAAAACAGGTTTTGTCCTGACTGTTTTGACCTTAAATTCTGATTAATAATATATTGCAATTTACATTTATCTAAGCTATTTATCTCTTAAATATGACATTTCGATACTATAATTTCACTTTAAGTCACTTAGAGATGGCCAATTTTAGATTTTATTCCAAGAAATTTACCTTTTTCTACTGTTTTGTGGTAGGGAATTTTTTTCTTTGGTTTTGTTTATTTACTCTCCTTGAGTTTTAGCTGCTCTTCTTTGACTTTTTCTGCTTTTCTTTGACTTTTTCTGCTTTTTTTTATTTAGTAATCTTTTCTGAGGCAGTGTTTCTTGAAATGTAATGCCTCATCATATTTAGAGTCTCATTTTGTTTTCAAACAGATTATACATAAACAATAAAGTAGTATTATAAAACATTAAAAAGTGCAATAAGTATATGTAGCATACATAAAGATTTCCATAATATATGGAAACTTCTACAAATGTATGAATTATAAAAGATGTCATCCTCAAGGAAAAAAAGACTAAGGCCTTAAGCTAGTATTGCCCCTGAGAAAAGCCAGGATGCCAATAGTCCCAAAGAAATTCTTCGACTTCACTCCTAGTAAAAGAAATGAAAAGTAAAGCAACAAAAATGTAATTCTGTTTTTAACAAATTGCAATGGTTTAAACTTACTCCATTTTGGAGAGAATATGAAAAAATGTGCATTCATAAACAGGGCATTTATAAACACTACTTATTGAGGTGTTCTACTTTTCTTGACTGCAAATTTGGGTAATAATATTCTATTATTTGTAGATATATCTGAATTTTCCAACTTTCCTGTAATAAAGTACAGAAAGTTGTAGAAAAAATAAAAGATATCATATGCTTAAGCCTAATGATAAATAATGAAGACACTCAGGAGAGAGAAGAATGTATCTGGTGAAATAGCTAGGGACAACATCCTAGAATAAACAGATTTTAAGCAGTGTCTATAAGAATTTGTGATATTTGTCAATGGAAATAATGAAGGAAAAGTGGCCACTTTGGGGTAAGGAGAAGGAATTAGCAAAAATCAAAAATTAAAGTGCTTAAATACTTGAAAATTTTTGAGAGAGTAGATCTTAAATGTTATCAACACACACACAACAAGTTGTAATTATGTGAAGGGTTGGAGATGGTGATTTTTTTGTTGCATGTATATATCTAATGGTCTCCTGGTGGCTCAGTGGTAAAGAATCCACCTGCAATTCAGGAGGTGCAAAAGATGCAGGTAGCCTGGCAGACTAGTCCATAGAGTCGCAAAGAGTCGGACATGACTGAAGCGACTTAGTATGCAGGCATGCACACATGTCTCTAATCCTCATATTGTACACCTTAAAGTTACATATGGTATTGTCAATAATGTCTCAATAAAACTGAAAAAAATAAATAAAAACACATTGGAGAATTTCAGATTGATGTTCTATATTTAAAATATATAACTCACAAGTATCTACTGCAAAAAATATATAAATAAGTTGTTAAAGAATAAGAAAAATATGTATTTAGTCAAAAAAAAACCAGCAAAAATACTGATGGACAAAATTTTAAGAGGAAAAAATAAGAGAAACTACTAACCGTATTTCCGGTGATAATATTTGAGCTTTCAAGCAAAAATTAAAAAATTGGAAAACTTGGCTTCACCACTGTGAGCCTGACAGCATCTCAGTACGTTTCCTGTCAGATTGGTGGTGATATGGACATATGTGACTTTTAGGTATTATGCAATATTGATGTCATCATTTACAAGTTTGACATAGCACAGTGCTTCCCCAGTAGCTCAGAGTACAGAATCCACCTGCAGTGCAGGAGACACGGGTTTGATCCCTGGGTCTGGAAGATGCCCTGGAGGGGGAAATGGCAATGCACTCCAGTATTCTTGCCTGGGAAATCCCATAGACAAAGGAGCTTGACAGGCTGCAGTCCCTGGGGTCGCAAAAGAGTTGGACAGGACTTATCGACTGAACAACAACAGATAACTCAGGGCATTGGTGTCTTTCAAGTTACTGATACCTGGTGATACAGGATCATGACTGCTTACGTGATCTATTCAAAGTGAGAAATCAACAAATCTTAATATAGCAGAGTACAGAAAGTTCATTGATATTGTTTCAGATCTTTAGTGTTACTACTGTTTGAAAAAATCTCTTGATATTTTTATAGTATCAGAGAGGAATATTCATACTTCCTATGAAGTCTTAAAATAGCTTCCTCTGTGTACAGTTTCTTCATAAACTTTAACTAGAAGTACAAAATAGAGGCAAGCTAGTGAGAAAAGTTAACTTGTTTTCTATTTTTGAAACATTTATAATCTGTCTTAATGAAAGATAGCTGGCTTCTCATATCTACATTTGCATTGACTCTGTTGCAATATGTACTTTTAGTTAAAGTTTATGAAGAAACTGTACACAGAAATGCATCTGGGACAGTGGAAGCTATTTTAACAGAGTTCATATGAAGTATGAATATTCCTCTCTGATACTATAAAAATATCAAGAGATTTTTTTCAAACAGTAGTAACACTAAAGATCTGAAACAATATCAGTGAACTTTTTGTACTCTGCTATATTAAAGTTTGTTGATTTCTCACTTTGAATAGATCAGGTAAGCAGTCATGATCCTGTATCACACATGTAAATTCATGGCTGATTCATCTCAGTGTATGGCAAAACTACTACAATATTGTAAAGTAATTAGCCTCCAACAAATAAAAATAAATGGAAAAAAACAATAACAACAAAAAAAACAAAACAGGATTCTTAGGAAAGCTCCAAGACGATTTGTTGACCAGTGAACTGGAATGAAGTGGACTCATACTGAGAAATAACAAGCATAATTTTTCCCTTATGGTGAAAAATATGAATATTAAAACTACTATTATGATAAGATAATGGCATATAAAAAATTAATAAATAGAGCATGCTACCCTAGCTTGGGAAAAATTTCTTCAGAGCTATATTTTCACAATTAAAAACTTACTTATAGTGGTTGATAATTTCTATTTCAAGCCAATTTATGGTTAAATATGTTCTCTCTGAAGCAGATGGAGATATATTCAGTGTTAAAGATATTACAGTTGAGATATCAACAAAAAATAAACATAGCCTACATGTTCTTAAGAGATTAGCTTAAAGACCAATACATTGGTTTGTGTTATTGGCTATAAAACCAGACTAGAAACAAGCTTGGTACTAGCCAGACTTTAATGACTTCAGCTAACCATTTCTCCAAGCCCCTGGTGCTCTGGATGGTTTTAGCCGATTGGGTGCATGGGCAGCAGGCCAGGCACGTGGTACCTTCTCGGTTAAGGACTCAATTTGCTTGTTTCTGAAGTGCTACTATGGTGACTGCAAGGAGAGTCCAACACAATGTGACCTGTCAGTGGTGGTTCATAGCATTTGACTGCAGTGATGTCTCTAGATGGCAGAGGACACGCAGGGACTTCTCTTTTGGAGACAAAGGTCACGTGCAAAAGCAGGAAGGAAGGGAAGCAGAAAGGCTTTTTAACTTCTCTCTCTTTGCCACTTAAACTCCTAATCTCTGGATCCTGGCTTGCAGAGTGAGAAGTGCAAAGTTGGCTACCTTTCAAGACGAGAGTGTTGTTTTGCAAGTTACAGTTTTTCAAGTACTACCGAAATAAAGGATAAAATACCTAGACGTCCCAGAAAGTAAAGCTGGAAGGGGCTAAGGCAGACAAGGGGCTCATTTGCAGTATTCTTCATGTGAACCCAGAGGGTATGTGGTCTGACCACCAAGAGCAGAGGGATGATGTAATGTATTTTACCGTGTTCATCATTGGGCTTAGAGTTCTGAGAATAAATTATTTTGATTGACTTTCATAGTCTTTTTTCCAACGATTGCTTAGAAGAGCTCCTTCGCTAAGACTTTTCAGAAATAGACAATGCCTGCTTTGTTCCCATGGGTATAGTCCTCCAGTTTTAGCAGGAGGATTTCTCTCCCCTCCCAGTTCTTTTTCTAGCCCCTCCCTTTTCTATCATTTCCACTCTGTCCTGTCACTTAAATTCTAGCCATGCCTTTCCGGCTTATGTGGTCTGTATGTCAGTGTGGGTTTGACGTGCTCTCTAATAATTCTCTCCGGCTCTATTTTCTCTGACAGTTCTTCTAATATAATATTAATCAGTTCTATTGTTTCTGATCAGCACACTGAGCCTAGGGAGCCAGAATAACAGATTAATTGGCATTTCAATTGGAATGATGTGATTTGGGCTCTGTGGGCAAGTTTGTTCTGAATAAGTGGAGTGCCACACAGATTTTTTTCGTTTGTTTGTTTTCCAATCTCTCTGAGGTCAGAAGACCCTGCTAGGTCCTTAGAGTGAGGGTAAACAAGCCATCTTATAAAATGTGATGATTTTTCCAAGCTAATGTTCGACTGCAGTTGCACTTTGCACAGTATATTAGACATGCCACGTTCAGAGCTCAGCGGGGCTCCCTTGATGCCAGGCAAGGCTGAGAAGTTTCCCATTTCATGTCAGACAAATGCTGCGCGCTTCACATGAGAGATGAGCTGTTACTTTTCTATGTGTTTTGAATTTTTTTAAAAAAGCGCATTACAGTTGTAACCTACTACCTCTGGATACTTGATAATTTGAGCTGCTGAAAAGCCCTATAAGCTAATTGATATCCTTGGGAAAGGTCTGATGGTTGCGCTGTTGATGGAGAGCTGAACTGACCATCCACTGCAGAGCTGCAGTCGTAAAAGGGCACCCGTCAGTGTAGGTGAAGAGTTCCAGAAATGTGTTCTGTCCTGTCATCCCCACAGGACCCGTGGACCTATGGGCCTGACTCATGCCAGTGACGGCTGCGACATTTATGGGCCAGCCTGCATATCTTTTATGGAGAGACAATTACCGGGGTGATGCTGAGGCATGAGTGAGCCTCTGGGCACGGGATCTGTCACACCTACTGCTGAGGTGTGTGAATTAATGATCAGATGGATACAGCAGGTTGTACAACATTAACTTTAAATTGTCAGCTCCACTGTGAATGTCTGACAGTCTTCCTTTTATATGCTTGCTTTCATTCTGGGTCTGAGTTGAAAAGAATAAACACTTGCTTCCTTGTGTTTAAGCCACTTAAAGAGTCTGATCAGGAATACTGGGAGTTATTTTCCCTTGCTGATGGCTTTGGTGATGGCACATGTGGAACGTGATGGAACATTCCTTGACCCAACTTCTTTGTGACCGAAATAGTAAAAGCCCCCGTTACCTCGCCAACCACAGTATGGTTCACATGCCTGTAGAATGTGGTCTGTGTCACCTTCCTGAGTATTTATATAGTTCCATTTTGAGCTTGGTGGTAATATAACTTGCTAAATGCTATTGTTAGTTTTTTCTCATTTTTAAATGATCAACAAGGTTTATTATTAAAATAAATGAAAAAAAAGATCCTCCCCCCAAAAATAAAATAAAATATGCATACTTTTGAAAAAAGAATCCTCTAAAATGAAGTTGTGCAGGGCACAGATACTTGTCTTCTGTAACACAGCAGTAAGTGGAATATGCTTCGGTGTCATGGACTGAAGAAATCCAAGGATACTGAGCTTGTAATAGAAGGAGAAGAATGACAGGCTGACGGGCTACTGGTTGGCTTTGGGGCTTCCTCAGAAGCCAGCAGGCTCTGTTAAATGTCAAGCAAAACTTCTTGTGTGTTTAGCTTTAATGTTCTTGTGACTAATTAATTTATATGACAAGAGACTCCTATTTTCCACTATTTCCAGCAAATATGATTTTTGGAGGAAAAGATCATGTTTTATTTTAACATGGAATCTTAATCAGTATGACATATTCATATTAAACTCAAGGGGGTGTATTAGTAGCTCTAAGAGCATTTGTTAGTTTGGGGTTAACCATCTAATTCAGAATGTTGGCCATTAGATCACCCATTTGCGTTCCCTTCTTCACCAGTACGATTCTCCTGCACCCCCCATTGTGACACTTGCCAACATGCCTGGAACCCTTCCTCGGCATTGCCCTTAGAATGAAAACAACTTCCCCAGCTAAAAGAGATGAATAATTAATCACTTAGTCCCACTGGGAGAAAATGACACATATGGCTGATTAGCGGGGGACATTAAGAAAAAGAGCTGTCAAAGGGTGCCCTTTCTTCCCAAATGTTAAAGAATGCTATTTTTCTCTGCACTTAGAATCAGAGTCTCAGCAGGTAGTGATAGGAGCAAAACCCATGATGGTGTTAAATAGAAGGATGTCTAAAAAGGCAGAGAGCACAGCTAATTTTCCATTTAAAAAACTGCCATGAGGATAACCATGGTTCCTAGAAATAATTAATTGTATGCTCATTTGGATTTCTGTTCCCTGATTTAAGTTAATATTACCAACCTCTGAGGATGCACTTGGCTACTACAAAGCCTAGTGATGTGTCTAGCATGATCCCACAATTCTGATCTCCGGAAGCTCCAGAATTGAGTCCAAGGATTGGGTTGCAATGCATAAGTGTAGCCTGCTATACTTGTCCACAGTATGAAAAAAATCTTATTTCACTCACGAATGTGCTGGCATTCAAATGCAAACAGATAATGGATAAATTATAGAATTATTTGATTTTGTTTTAAATGTTGGATAGCTTTTTGTTTTGTTTTGATGCTTGGTCTCAAAAAAAATCCTCAAAGTACAGCTCATGGGGTCCAAATTTTGTTTCTGCCATTTGAAGAGGTCCTCATATACCAGAAAGTTGGGACCCACCACTATATAGAAGATTTGGAAACAGACTCCAGGTAGTAGGACCGTGAACCTTGACTCCCAGAACTAGATTGTCCCAGGAAGCAGCAGCTACCTTCTGTTGAACTGCATCTCTATTTGACCATCGTGGGCAATAATGCAGACAAACAAATCATTTTTGCCACCTACAGAAGAAGCTATATTTCTAGTATGGCAGACTAAGTCAATATGGATTATGTGACAGAAATTCTCAAGCCCTGGAAAGGTTCTGGTGTCATTTGAAATACTTCTCACTGAAATTTACTCTAACTCAAGAATTAGAATTTACTCTAACTCAAGAATTGAACTCTGTTAAAACATACACCCTTGGGAGAGATGAATGCTTCTCATCTGTATCATTGTTTATTTCTCGATGTCCACAGTGGGTTTTAGAACCTTGATATTTGAAGTGGAGGAATGATACCTGCCAAAAGGGGCAAAGAGAATGGGAGATCCTCAGCTCTGTGAGGAGAGCTTATTTGCTCTGAATTTGGGTCTTATATGTTGCTCTTTCATAAGTTAAGCTATCAGCATTTGCAAAGAAACAATCATTTGTATGTGAAAATAGAGTTTGGGGTGGGCATGCAATATGCTTCATTCAACAATATGCTTTGGAGAAAAGGATTGTGTTTTTAAGTCTTGTTTCATATCATCAGAGCACTTCTCTGTAACACAGGGAGATGTGCTGGAGTAATTCTCTAGTGATTTCTTTTGTTCCACCTATAACTTTTATCTCTGAAATTGATTTCCTCTGTGGTAGAGAAAAAAGGCTTACATTTCTAGTGGAAGAAAGACAGGTATGTGTTTACCGACATTCTATCTCCATAGTTTTTTTTTTTTTTTTTTTTGCATTGCTAGTAAATTTCAAGGAGGTTAAACTTGGCCTCAGTATTCATGGAAGAGGTCGGTGGGGAGTTCACCTACATTTCACCCTGGCTGCAGACAGCATTCTGTGGAGGTGCTCTTGATGTTTGGGGTAAGGATGCTGGGAAAGGTAAGGAGGGAAGGGGACAAAAGAGGATTAGGTGGTTGGATGGTATTCCTGACTCAATGGACATGAGTTTGAGCAAACTACAGGAGATAGTGGAAGACAGGGAAGCCTGCCCATGTGACAGGCACGCCACAGTCCATGGGGTCGCAAAGAGCCACACACAGCTTAGCGACTGAGCAACAACAGCAATCCTTAACGCCAGACGGAATGGCACATTTCAGGACGTTTGGTGCCTTGGCCCCTAAATTTCAGAAACAACTTGTAGTTATCCTGACTACCAAAAGTAAAATACCACCTCTGCCCATTTCCATATACCTCAGAGATGAGTTCCACCACTGCTTAAAAATCATAATGTGACCCTTTCTCCAAATGTGCTTGGAGGCGTCTGGACAAACGTGGGCTGTGCTGTGTGCTCAGCCGGGTCCGACTCTCTGAGACCCCCATGGACTATAGCCTGCCAGGCTCCTCTGTCTATGGAATTTTCTAGGCCGGATACTGGAGTGGGTTGCCATTTTCCTACTCTAGGAGATCTTCCTGAGCCAAGAACAGAACCTATGTCTCTTGTGTCTCCTGCATTGGCGGGTGGGTTCATTACCATGGCGCCACTTGGTCATCCCCAAACCTAGACCACTTTCTCCCAGTGATTACAGGTTGGCAGCTCTGCAAATCTTGTCCTGAAACCATCAGGTCTTCATTCATTGACTACCTTTAGCTTCAAAATATGTGTGTGAGCTAGATGATGCTAGAGTTTTTGCTGGTTTTCATTTTGGGGGGTTGGGAGGAGAAGGTAAGATTACATTTATTTTCTAGTATAACTTTTCATTTTTCCTTAGTACTATTGCCTTTTCTAGTTGTTGAGTTTTTGTTTGTTTGTTTGTTTTTAATTGAACCATAATTGCCTTACACTATCATGTTGGTTTCTGATGTGCTTAGTCGCTCGGTCATGTCCGACTCTGCAATCCCACAGACTGTATCTTGCCAGGCTCCTCTGTCCATGGGGATTCTCCAGGCAAGAACTGGAGTGGGTGCCATGCCCTCCTCCAAGGATCTTCCTAACCCAGGGATCGAGCACACATCTTCTGAATTGTAAGAGGATTCTTTATCTTCTGAGCCACCAGAGAAGCCCTGTTTTCTGCAGTACAACATCATGAATCAGCCTTAAGTATACATATACCTCCTCTCTCTTGAGCCTCCCTCCCACCCTCCCATTTCACCCCTCTAGGTCATCATCAAGCACCATGCTCAGCTCCCTGTTTTGCTTGAATCCTTTAATGAGGATTCATGAAATACCAAGGCAGTGAGATGACAATACCACTTAATTTTATCCTGGGCATCTTCTGTCTTGCAGTGATATATGTGTAGAACCGGCTCTTCCCATCATTAAGGACCTAAGAGATACTGCAGTGAGAAATGGATCACTTTGGTTTTCCTTTGTTTAAACTTCCCAATCTTTTCAGCTGTACTCAGGCTTTCAAGGTGCCACTGATAAGCTGACAATTTTGTTTTAGGGGCTTGATAGGGAGAAGGGGATTAAATACAGCTAGCTGTGAGCACTATCACTATCCCTAGGCAAATAAACAAGAGTACTTCTGACAGCATGTAAGATGGCTTTCCAGGTTCACAACTAGTTTAATAGAGCTTGTAAAAATATACATTAATTGCTCTGTGGTTCTTTGTTGCATTGTCAAGATTCTCCTTCAAACATTTTATGACTCCTTTGTTCTACAGGTAGGTAGTTGTTTATATTATGACTGATACCTCTAATTAGCTAAACAAGAAAAACCTACCAAATCATTCCCCATATGGAAATTAAACCTTCTGGACCATGCTCTCGATGCCATCACTTTAATTTCTATGTTGTTTCTGATTCTCCCCGTTAAGTCCATGTACCTTTATAAATACACATGTGTGTGCGTGCTAAGTCCCTTCAGTCATGCCTCTTTGCAACCCTATCGACCGTGGCCTGCCAGGCTCCTTTACCCATGGGATTATTCAGGCAATAATACTGGAGTGGGTAACCATTCTCTTCTCCAAGCTATCTTTCCAACCCAAGGATTGGACCCGCGTCTCTTACATCTCCTGCATTGGCATGTGAGTTCTTTACTGCGAGGGTCACTCTAGGTGACAGTAATGCTGTGTTATATCCATTCAGTCGCCAGGCCAGCTCCTCAGCTCCTAGTTCTTCTGTGTCCAGAAGAAGTGGGAGCATCTTTGGAACTTTTGAATGAAGCTTGACTATGAAATTTTCTGCTAAAATGCCAGCATGGTAGATGCTGCTGTTTCTGCTGCCTAGGAACATTTCACATTAGTCCAGATAGGCTGGCTTTAGAAATACAGAATGTGTAATTTAAAAAAAAAAAAAAAAAAAAACAGGAAATGGACAATGGAGATTTCTATTTGAAATATTAACATCTTTAGGGACTTAGGTTGGATAATTTCTAAAGCCCTCTCTAGGACTAAAGTTCTGTGAGTCTAAACTAGACCCAGGCTCTAATCTTATAAGCAGTAATTGCATCGAATATTTTCTCCATTTCCCCCCATTTCTGGGCATGAATTTCCTGATCCTGAATTCTGGGTTCATGCATACAATAGTTCAATCACACTAATTGAATTTGTTTCTGAAATTACTGATCTGCCCACGTTGCATTTTTGGGTTCAGTGGTCAGAGCTTCATATGATCTAACTTTGAGTTGACTTTGATTTCCAGACTCAAAAAGAACAAAAAGAGGCCACAGGTCATCTGACTGAGGTGCAAGGGTTGTGAGGAAAGAGAAGAGGGTACAAAACGTCCCTGAGAAGAGAGTGGTATGGAGGAACATAATCTTTACTAACATTTCTTGGTTTATTTCTTTCCCCAGTTTAACTTCTTGAGTACATATTTCTTCTCTCTTTCTCTTTAAATATAGAAACAAACATATATATGTATATGTGTGTGTGTGTGTGTGTGTGTATGTGTATCTGTACAATGTTATGGAAAAACCTAAATGAACATTTTAGCGAACCCAATATATATATTTTGCTTATGTTTATAATATAAACACACACACACTTACATAAATTTATATACATATGGCTTGATTCTGATTTATTTTATATATGATTCATTCTGTGTATGTAAATAAAATATATGATTATGTCTAAATCATACATTTTTAAGTTAAAATATTAACATATTTTAATATATAGTAATTCTCTTTATGAGTTATTATTAAAAGTCAGGGAAATGTGTATATTGTACAGAGAATACTGATATAGAATACTATGTATAAAATAAAATGTATGGATATTAAAATATGTTAATATATGTAACTTCTACATGTGAGTGGGCTTCCCTGGTGGCTCAGCTGTTAAAGAATCCACCTGCAATGTGGGAGACCTGGGTTCGATCCCTGGGTTGGGAAGATCCCCTGGAGAAGGGCAAGGCTACCCACTCCAGTATTCTGGCCTGGAGAATTCCATGGACTATACAGTCCATGGGGTTGCAAAGAGTCGGACACAACTGAGTGACTTTCACTTTCACTTTCTACATGTGAGTAGAAAATTCCCATGTCATTAGGTGTATTTATCTACAGATGTGTAGGCCTTTTCTTCCTCAGGAGGCCAAGGGTTGTGTTTCATGTCTTTCCCCCTGAGCATGAAAGGGTCTCCCTGAATACCTGGCCTTGCCCTTTGTATCCGTGGAAGTTGAGCACTGAATCATCTGTTGCTGCAGTGCTAATGTTGATTTCACTCCTTTTTAACCTACTGTCATTTCCTAATTGTGTCATCATTGTCTAATTTCCTGTGTTGTTGTGTGCATGTTTAATTTTTAATGTGAGTCTGTGATCTGACTGCTATGTTTCTTTCCAATCCAGGACCCCATCCTACCTCTTTCTCTTTCTACCTCTGAGCCCTAAGATCTAGCCATTTTAAAACAGGTAGTGTTTCTCTTCTGTTTTCGTTGGTTCTATCTTTCTTGTTTCTCTTTTATAGAAGAGCCACCTGCCTGAAGTTACATACTGCCCTCCCACTGATTTGCAGGATCAACTATCTCCTCCTCTGGGAGATAAGTTGTAAGTTTCACTTATCTTAGAGAGAGATGATCACACCCTTCTTTGTGCTAATGTTGTCCATTGTACACCTGTCCATTATAAGACATTTCAGGCTACGTCTTCCTCTGTTAAGCTTCTCTCCTTTTCTAGACTAACCAAGCTTTGTTCACTATTGTCCCTGTGTGTGTCTCTACTTGGGTCACATGTGGCACATAACAGCTGTGTTTTAAAGCAAAGTGACTAGGGAAGAGACCAGCATTGCCATTGATAGTTGCAGTGTCAGTGTTGAAGGACATTATTATTTAACTTTTTATGGAAAACCTCATTAATGACTATTACTCTCAGCCAGCATGGCAAGAATGCCTTGTTTGCATCAGTATAAATTATTATGCTGATAAGCAGTTTAGAATATGGTATGGGCCTATAACAAAGATTTTATATCTGTGCTACAAAACTAATATAACTAATTGCTTTTCTTATGACCATGACTATTTTGTATCAGATTTCATGATTTAGTAAGAATGGTTTTGACTTTTAGACTCAGTGGTGGATCTAAAAAGAAAATCCTGGCTTGAAGTGGTCCTGATATTTTGCTAAAAATCTCATTTCTAGAATTTCCTTCTATTGAACTAAAGGCATTAAAAGAGTAAAATCTTAATTTTCAGTTATGAATTTGAAAAGGTCAAGCTAACTCACTCAAAACCAACTATACATTCCATTTGTGACAGGCAGGTCAGGTGCTATTGGGGAGGCAAGTCTAGAACTCGGTACTTTCTGATTCCAGGATCATTTCCCCACAAATAAAATATTAATTCTATCCTCTAGGAATATACTATCAAGTGTAAAGATGAAATATCAGAAGTGTTGCTGGTGATAAATACCCTCTTTAAATAATGATCCCGCTTCCAAGCTGACAGAGAGATAAAAGAGAAAAGATCTGGGATAACATTTAATAACAACTGGCATCTGTTGAGCTCTTTTATGTGCCAGATCACAGGATATGTGTCATATAGGTATTAATTAAGTTGTTTTTATAGAGCCCTAAAAATAGGTGGTATCATTCCCATTTGACTCATGAGAATTCTGAGTCTCAGAGCTAGTCAGTTAATGGCGATGAGCAGAGGGTCATAAATGGGACCAAGTCACTGAGTGTTAAGTCTTTGCCCTTGACTGCCTTGTTATGTTTCCTCTTGGGAAGGTAGAATTTCCAAAAGGCTTCTTGCTACTAGTAAGTGTTAGTTATACTCCAAGCATATCTGAAGACAAGAGGCTAGCAGAACACCCCCTTGCTTCTTGAGTAAGAGAAGACTTGACTTAGCAAAACTAGAAAGTAAACCGTATGTGAACTTGCCTTCTGGGATACTGGCTTGATCTCAGGCACCTCAGAGCTTCAGAGCTCCGAAATGTCATCTTGAACACGAGTTGTGTAGAACACAGAGTAGATTGTGGGCCGAGAAAGACCTGGCCTCTCTCCTAGACCTAAATACCTAAAAAGATCATGCTTTATTTAAGATTCAACATTCAATGTATAACATGTTGGCTACAGTTAATAATATCATTCTGTATAAATGAAATTTGTTAAGATAATAGAAACTTAATTGTTCTTCTCAAAAAACAAAAGTGATGTGAAGTCATGGATGTGTTAATTATCTCAGTAGGGGGAATCCTTTCATAATGTATATGTATATGAACTCATCACATTGTACACTTTAAATATCCTACAATTTTATTTGTCAATTATACCCCCATAAAGCTAGGGAAAAGGTCATGTAAATCATATTCTCAGCAGGGCCCAGGTTATCACCCCCAAATCTTATCCCTTAGTAAAAAATACTATATATATGCATGCAGTATACTGTATATGCATGCTGTATATTGTATTTATGCATGCTGAAGTAAATTGATATGCCAACCTTTAATAGTCTTTCTTGGCATTCACCTCAAAATTCCAGCAAATGATTGCCTGTTTATTTCCTCACTGGATTTAAAACCTGCTTTTTTATTCCTCAAGTTACATATGCTTTTGAGTTGAAATTGCTCAGCATACTTTAAAGTTTGCAAAGCACCATGAAAAATCATTGAAATGAAAAGCACTAAAATATGTAAATTGTTGCTATTGTTCTTAAGTGCTTCTTCACATAGGATATGATCATTTCAAAGACAAAGTAAGATTTCTTTCATGTCAACAGTGATTATGTTTTACTGTATGGGATCAGTCTTCTCTATATGAGCATTATTATTCTTGTAAAGTTAAAAAAATTTGCTTTAAACTTCTGGAATTTCTATCCCACTTTCATTAACCTCTTTTTTTGTCTTCCTACCTTCTTTTTTTCCATGTATTTTTGAAGAAAACTAACAGTTTGAAGGTAGTTGCCTAGGCATGCAGTAGTATTAAAATGGTCAGTAAATAATATTATATTAGACCCTGGTTTATAAACTCTCTGATTTAAAAGAAAAAAAAAGTTTAATTTTCCTTTAGTGTAAATATATCATCCAATATTGATTGTGGGGACGTGCACTCTGCTATGTAGTATGTAAGTGAAGAGTTTAAAAGTTAATTTCTTAATGTAGACAGATTATAAACCAGCACGAAGTGGAACATCTTCAATGTGCAGGAAAGTTATTTTTCTGACATTGAGGTCATGCTTAAGACACTTCAGTTTTCCTGTCCCTCCCCGGCTACATTTATTAGAGACAAAGGTTTATTGCCATAATGGTCAAGCAATGACTTGAGATAAGCTTTAGATATTACAAATGATCTAACGTACTTCTGCAGTCCCACAGACTTCTTAGTCAGAAAAACGTGTTGATTGTTGATGGTGTATTTTGGTATCTGCTTTGAAAACATAACTATTCTCTCAGGAAGCTTTTGGGCAGACTTACAACTGATGATGTGGGTCGATAAATGCCTCTTGACCTGTGGTCAGTGTGACAGCAAGTCTCTAGGGACACAGAATCCGCCCAGAATGGAGCTGTAAGTAAGGATGCAGAAGGCCCTGGAAAAACATGCAGGTGAAAAAGAAAGGCTACCAAGCGCAGAGTGTAATTTATGGGCTGGCAGGGAATTTAAAAGTAAAAGGTTAGGCTTGACTTATCTGTCACTTTTAAGCAAAGAAAACAAGATTTTTTGAAAAAAAAAATTATAAAAATGCAAAAGTGACCCAGCCAGCATTTGTGGATCAGTCTGTATTATTGTTCTAAGTCAGCTCCTGATGTGCTGGTGTACAAATCAAATGCAGATCAATTGACTTGTTGCATGATTGGCGACCATGCTAATTGTGATTCATAACCGTCACCCACCATTTGTGATATTTGAGAGCAATTCTGATCGGAGGTAATTATGGTAGATTGCCCCGTGCCAGCAGACATTGCATAAATCCTTCAGCTAAGGTAAGACTGACAAGCTCTGAGTAATAGACTGCACCTTGGAAAAGATTTATATTTGAGGCCCAGTTAGCTAGAGTGCTTTATACTTTTCATTTCTCAATAACTTGACTGGAACTAAGGCAGTCAGTTATTTCCCAAATTCTCCATTTTCATGATAGGATAATCAATAAAGAGCAACTATTAATTTAGAGTCACTCTGATATACTAGGACTAGACAGTTTTACTATGATATTGATTACTTCTGTAATTTACCACTGGGTGTACATACCGTGATCCAGACACTTCAAAGGTCATTAGAAATAGGTTGCTTCTTAGTGAGGTAAGTTCACTTATTGGGAGGCAGGGGGCTTTGTTATTATAATCAGCTGCCTTCTTGATCCTTCATTTAGGCCCAAGGCCAAAAGGAGCACAAGGTCATCAGTCATGTGTCACATGACACAGTCTAAAATAGAAGGCCAAACTTTAGTGTTTTTGTTTTTTTGCTTTTTGTTTTTCTTTATGGAATCATGCTTCCCTTGTGCCTCAGCTGGTAAAGAATCCACCTGCAACGCAGGAGACCTGGGTTTGATCCCTGGGTTGGGAAGATCCCCTGGAGAAGGGAAAGGCTGCCCACTCCAGTAGTCTGGCCTGGAGAATTCCGGGGACTGTATAGTCCATGGGGTCGCAAAGAGTCAGACACGACTGAGTGACTTTCACTTCACTTTACTTTCAGGATGAAGTCTAGGAATGATTCCAGACTACTGCAGAATCTTGGGTGGCCGCTAGTTTTATCTTACACCCGATCTTTCTTAGAAAAGTTTCCCATCATAACAAGATGTCATTCGAGGAGTTTTCAATAAACAAAGTTTTCTAAAATATAACCTGCAAAGATATTCTGGATCCTGTCTTCTCCAAAGTCCCATCATTTCCCATCTCATATGAGACATCTTGTGATTTTTAAAATTAAAATCTGTCAAACAGAATACATGAACTTTGTAAATGAACATTCTTCTTCTAGAACCATGTTACTATGTTTGCCTTCTTGCTAAGAAGATTTGAGATGTTGGAATTGTTGTCTAAGACTTCATCTCCTTTATCCTTCATTTCTAGGCCGTTTTGGAAACCTACAAGACTGTCTCTTTAAGTTCATTGCATGACCTTGCATTACACACAACCTAAGCAGATTCCTAACACAATGGCTTGAACCATTGACTGTACCATTGTTTAATGGTACATTAATGTACTCCATTCACTGCATCATAGGTGATATCTAAGGATCCCTTTGGATATTGCTCAATGCTTTCTTCCCTGGCCAGTCACCTAATCACCTGAAGTCCAGTGAGTCTATTTGGTCTCTTTCAAACATATCAGCTTCTCATTTGATTTTTAGTCTCAAACTTCCAAGCTTTAATGAATAACAGACCATTTGGCTGCAAATATTCTCCTTCTTCTAAAAAAAATTAGAATCCTTTGATAACACAAAGTGCTGTCTTTTTTCTATGAAACAATAAACAATAAGCTATTTTGAGATTCTTTGTGATTATAATATTTTGTTGTATTTGATCTTGCTTAGTTTTTAACATGCCTTTTTTATATACAATTTTTTTATGTGAGTTAGTTTTTAAAATGGACCTTGCTAGCTCTGAACATTTTTTTTAAACTACAGTGTAGTGTTTGGTTCATAGCTACTAGGGATAAATTAATTAGTGCCACTGATGAGCCAACAAAATTGAGACCCTCTGGGGTGTGGGTTGCAGTGATTTTTTTGAGCAATTTTTTTTACACATTAAATTTATTTGTTAAGAGAATAAATATAAAAAGACACACACACATGCACTCTGGAAGCCAGCTATAACCAGGTTAATGACAAATTTATGTTAATAGCCATTATATGGGGTTAATTATGGAATGGGTCAAGGCAACAGTCAAGAGTAAAAGGAAAAAAAAATTATAACCCTTGAACTCTAGTATTAAGTCATTCAGAGAAAGTTAGTAGAAGCTAAAAACATGTAATCAGCCTATGTTTTCTTAAGTCCATTTAGATGTATCTAGATGTGTATGTAGTTGGAATAGATGCATGGTTGTATAGGCAATTGACCATTATCTGTTTAATGAAGCAGTATAAAAATAAAGAAATGTAGTCTTTTCATCACAAAGTTCTTATGTTCTCTGGAGGGACAGCTTGTTTAGTTTTAAGTATCAGAAATCTCCATGCCTACAAATACATGTTACCATGTATCACATTTCATAAAGATGAATTGGGGCTTCCCTGGTGGCTCAGATAGTAATGAATCTACATGCAATGCAGCAGACCCGGGTTCGATCTCTGGATTGGGAAAATCCCCTGGAGAAACTGTCGAGCATATTTAATTTTTTTTGAATAAGATATACCGGGATATAAATTTTATCCCCCTTGCATTAATATATGTTATTTAGATTGTAATTTTTTAGATGCAAGATGAGTGTAACCTAGATTTCCACTCATTTTTCTTGAAGAAGATAGAATCATATTGAGAAGACAAAGTCTTATTACTACATTAGTATGTGCTCAGGTTACATGCATCACTCTTAGTGTAGGCTAATCTTTAGGGGGCAATTATGGCACCATTTTTTAAAAATTCACAATGGTGACTTATGTGGTACCTCAGAGAGACAGAGATACAGCACAATTAATGACTCCCAAAGGCATCTTACCTGATTTCAGTATCGAGTTCATAAATGTGAAATCATTGCTGTATCCCTGTTGGAAACACTTTCACTTCATGGAACAGACCTGTGCCTCCAAGAATAACATGACTATTCTCGAGTCATATCAGTTTTCTTGGAAGCTAACTTCTTGATACAATAAAAAAAAGTCAGCATTTATAAAAGTCAGCCACTTAGACCAAGGGTAACTCTGTCTCCTGCTTGTGAGTGCCACATCAGTTCAGTGAGAATTGAGTCAGTATTAGCTGCCACAGAAACACCTGCCATGAACCTTTGATGGCTCACTCAACCCCATGCAAAGGTTTGGGGTTCAGAGAGGAAAACCTGTGTTCTAAATTACTTTGATTCTAGTGCAGGATTTCTGTTCTATTCAACTCTTAAATCTGTTGACAACTACTTGCAGACCATCATTCAGCAAAAGTAGTGGATCATTAGAATCAAACTATTTTTTTTCAGTGAAATTAACAAAATTGAAGGAGATTTGTTTAAATATACTAAGTACTTAGAAATCTGGCTGGATTGTGGTGTACTTCATAATGGATTTTGCATATATACCTTGGGAAGCCATCTGAAACTTTTCCTCTGTTAAAAAATGAAGTTAAATAATTTAATTAAACCAGAAGATTATTTTATAGAGTATTACATTATGTCCAAGAAAGTTTATTTTCAGTGAACTTGAATTTGGGGAAGGAGAAGGAAAGATGATTCAAAGATATGTAGGCATTTTCACCATCAAATCACAATGAAAACTGTTGAGATATTTGCTATAAGTATTATTACAAAATAAACACTTTTGGGACATTTTTTAACACAGTCTTATACAACAGTGTTTCCTATGACCAACTTCATTCTCATAAAGCCAAGCTATGTGCATTTATCTCTTTAAGCTTAGCTGAAGACCAAATAAATCTAATTGTTACTGGTGGCAAAAAGCATCAGCTCAGTTTGGATCTCTCATCTTAGCTCATCAGGACACTCCTGATGCATCCAGAAACAATACCCAGTGTGCTTGGAAAAGACCCTGATGCCGGGAAAGATTGAGGGCAGGAGGAAAAGGAGGCAAAAGAGGGTGAGACGGTTGGATGGCATCCCTGACTCAATGGGCATGAGTTTGAGCAAATTCCAGGAGATAGTGAAGGACAGAGAAGCCTGGAGTGCTGCAGTCCTTGGGGTCGCAAAGAGTCAGACAGGACTTGGAGACTGAACAATAAAGGGTGTACTATTTTTTTTCCTCACTGGTGACAACATTGGGTTTGTTCTGCAATGACTTAGGCTAAGCTCCCTGGAACTAGTGCTGATATCATTTCTTGAACATTTATCCTCAGTGACATAATTGTTACTTTGTAAATAATCAGTATGCCAAGCATTATATGACTGGGAAGCGGCTGTCTGAAAAGTGATGTGCCATAATGAAGGTACGCCTTCTGGAGATAATTTTGGCTGCTTATCAGAGCAGGAGCAGCTGTATTTTGGACTCAGAGTTTCCACTTAATACACCATGAAAAAGCAACAAGTGCTCCACCAGAAAATTGTATTTTGTTGAAAGAACTAAAGCAACATGAGCTGCAGTTCTATACCAAGGAATATTAAAACAGTTGGGGGGGAAACTAACTTGGGAGTGTATTTTTTTCAGTGTTCTGAGTCACTTTTTTTTTTAAGTGTGTACTTAGTGTATATTGCCTCAGAATAAAAATATTTTTGGAATTCTTATCAGTTGGAAAAATGTCTTCTTCAATCAAAATTAGTTGGAGTCTGGAGCTAAAATAACTCCATTGGGCTCATTTGTGGAATGGCTGTGGAGGCTTTATTTTTACAAGCAAATAGCAAATGCTTGTTCCAATGTATCGCTGATACAAATTAAGTGTATACTCTATTTCATAAAAGAAGGAAGAGTTATTGGAAACACTCTTTCCCCGATCACTAAAAACTGATTGCCATCAAAGAAGGGCCTGATTACTAACCACCAGCTTAGTGTTTAGCTGGAACATCTGGCCGCCTCAGAGGGGGAAATTTGCTGAGCTTAAAAAATGTTTATTCCAACTTTCAACTCATGCATGTATAGAACACAGATGAGGAATCATCTGATGTCCTTCAGCTTTCTGTTGCTAAACAAATGTAACTCATCTTCAAGGGAAAATTTAGTAAACTCCTTTCCTCACTGATTTAGCTTCTTAAGCTCTTGGGTAACAAGAACTAGGGAAGAATAAAGAGCATAGGAAAACGAAGGATGATTAGAGCCCTTAAAAATATAGCACAGGGAACTTCACTTAATGCACTGTGGTGAGCTAAAGGGATGGAAATCCAAGCAAGAGGGAATATATGTATATGTGTGGCTGATACACTTTGATGTACAGAAGAAACTAACTGCACTATAAAGCAACTGGACTCAAAAATTAATTTAAAAAACAGGTATCGGAAGGATAGTTTTAATGTTTCTTCATATGCACTTTGATCTAGGTGGACTTTTGCGATTCTATTTAGTTTTTAATAATTTTATTTATTTTGCCTGTGCTGGGCCTTTGTCACTGCTCAGGCTTTTCTCTAGTTGCGGCGAGTGGGAGCTACTCTCTAGTTGCGGTGTACAGGCTTCCCATTTCGGTGGTTTCTCTTGTTGTAGAGCATGGGCTCTAGGGGACAGGGGCTCAGTAGTTGCGGCTCCTGGGCTCTAGAGCACAAGCTCAATAGTAGTGGCCCACAGGTTTGGTTGCTTTGTGGCATGTGGAATCTACCCGGACCAGAGATCGAACTCATGTCTCCTGCTTTGGCAAGGGGATTCTTTACCACTGAGCCACCAGGGAAGTCCAACTTTTGTTACTTTAATTCATCTCCTGGTGTTGAGTGAATGCCCTATCCACAGCACAGAGCTGAGTGCTTCATGGAGACCATGACCTCAGGATCCACCAGTGCCTTGACTGCAAGACTGTTATTCCACATGTGCTGTGTCCATGGCCAGCACTGGTTTTCCCACCCCTAGGGCATGGATTACTATTGCTAACCTGCAAAACAATTGACTCTGCTTAAGTGCCATTTTCCCTGTGAATCCTTCCTTAACCATTTAAGATTAGGTCCTTAGAGCCGTTAAGCTTATCCATTCCTTAGCATGTGGAGGTAGCATCATGATTTCCTGTTCACTTACCAATCCTCCATCCCCAAGCCTGGGCACGTGATTCAGTGACTGTGTTTTTATTCACCATTGTATTCCAGGCGCTAGAATTAAGCCTGACACATACCAGCTACGAAGTAAATGTTGATGATGGAATGAATGAATGAATGAATGAATCAGATACCTCCTCTCTCCTCTCTCCTCAGTGCACTTTAAGTAGGGAACAAGACATGTGTTGCAAAAATGGTAATGAGGCAAAACAGAGGAAGGGACATGCTGAAAGAGTGATTCAATAAAAGGAGTGGTTATGGGAAGTTTCTTTCAAAACAGCATGCTGTTTTACCAGATTCCAACCAGGCAGCTTCATACATTACTTTTTTCACTACAATAGTGGTATTTAAACCCTTAATTCCAAAAATATAGTAACTAGCTAAAATTAGCCTGGATTTAATGCTCTGGGTCAACTTAAAGTGACATGTGAACATCGGCCAAAAAAAAAAAAAAAATGTTTCTTAAGTTCTATAAATCTCACTGGGAATTTTTCATTGGCTCATCTCGTTACAATCTTTTTCTCAGGGATAAGGTTTTCTAAGTCAATATTTTTCTAACAGCATGCCCTTTTGTCTTCCACTAAATATGGTAGTCTTTGTTTCTTCAGGGATCACGTGAGAACAGAAAGAAAATTTCTTCTCAGAGAAGACAGAGCAAAGGAGCATATAGTTCTTGCCAAAGGTTATCACAGTTTAATAGTAGGAAGGAATGCACACGTCTATAAACAGAATATACTGTGCTTTCTGAAGTTAACACCATTTGTTTAGTCTTGTTAAATAGCTGGTAAAATGATCCAGGTTGTAGAGAAACACAGGCTGTAGTGACTGCTGCACATGGCAGATTAGGGACCCCAGAATGTCACAGAGGTTCTGGGAGGAGAGATGTTCAGAGTCAGGTAGGACCCCTCCACCTCCCTGCTGCTTCTTGGTTCCTCGCCTACCAGCTGTTTTTTCCTCTCAGTCACTTTCCCTTGATATCTGCTTGCCCACCAATTTCTCCAACCTTACCCCTTCCATATTTTTAATTAACATTTTTCTCTTGTATTACGCACTTGCTTTTTTTTTTTTTTTTTTTTTTGCAGACTAGAATCACTGTCTTGGTCTATACACTGTCTTTGTCCAGACTTGTGCTAAGTCACTTCAGTCGTGCCTGACTCTTTGTGGACTCTAGTCCACCAGGATCCTCTGTCCATGGAATTTCCCAGGCAAGAGTACTGGAGTGGGTTGCCATTTTTTGTCCAGGGAATCTTCCCAACCCAGGGATTGAACCCAGGTCTCTTACATTGCAGGCAGATTCCTTACAGCTGTGCTCCCCAGAGAAGCCCTGTCCAGGCTTAAGACAGACAATTTTTAAATAGGAAACCAGGTGAAATTCAGGAAACCAAAATGTATTGATTTTTCTTAATTTAAGACAGAAGCAACCAGGACATTATCAACATAAACACACATACTCACATACATTCTCACATTCATTCCCTGGCTTCTGTCATGAGGTAAAGGAGTTCAAAAAGGCGATGCTCACTAAGATTTCTTTACATCACTTATTTTCTGTTCTCTGAACACAGACTGAATATTGTCAGCAATCTTGAGCCTGCAGCAAAGAAATGTTGCATATTTCCTTTATTTTCTATTTCTGATGGTCTGGCACGAGAAAGACTTTGTGTTCTTCAGAAGTTAAATTGGATCTTTTCTGAGTTCAGTGAGTATTGTGGCGGGTGGGGGGGAACTATCTTAAAGGACCTCAAAAGGGGCCCTGGGCAGCATTGCACTTGCTTCCATGCTATAGTTATGTTAGATGTGGTTTGGCACCTCCACCAGATGAAAATTAAGTCAGTTTTTTCCACCATTAGCATGACATGGGAAACCTGGTACAATCAAAGATGCTTAACCTCTATCCTAGACTTTCAGGGGCTTAGATTTTTGAATATACTAGACAGGTAGCTAAGAACAACTTAGTTTTGGGGGATAGGGAATGGTTGATCATTCTGAGGAATATCCCACGCTGTATGCTAAAACCAAGACAGACCTTAGCAAACTGGAACAGTTGGTCACCTTATTTATTGGCAAAGACCAGAACCAAAAGAAAGTCTATCTACTTTCTGTCTTTCAATCCTAATTGTTCTTTAAACACCCTACACTTGAGT
Organism: Muntiacus reevesi; assembly: GCF_963930625.1. Taxonomy (NCBI): domain Eukaryota; kingdom Metazoa; phylum Chordata; class Mammalia; order Artiodactyla; family Cervidae; genus Muntiacus; species Muntiacus reevesi. The sequence goes on from NC_089259.1 coordinate 63,851,233, forward strand.
GCATGGATTTATCCCCAGGATTTCTATCTTGTTCCACTGGTCTATATTTTGTTTTTGTGCCAGTATCATACTGTCTTCATCACTGTAGTTTTGTAATATAGTCTAAAGTCAGGAAGGTTAATTCCTCCAGTTCCATTCTTCTCTCTCAAGATTGCTTTGGCTATTTGGGATCTTCTGTATTTCCACACAAATTGTGAAATTATCTGTTCTATTTCTGTAAAAAATACTGTTGGTAGTTTGGTAAGGATCACATTGAATGCATTGAAATATATACTTTAACATAGATAGTCAGTGGGAGTTTGATGTATGATGGAGGGAACCCAAAGCTGTTGCTCTGTGACAACCTGGAGGGATGGGATGGGGAGGGAGGTGGGAGAGGTCACATGTATGCCTGTGGCCGATTCATGCTGATGATGGAGAGGCCATCACAAAATTATAAAGTATTTATCCTCCAATTAAAATAGATAAATATTTTTTAAAAACTGCATCTGTATGGATATAAAATAAATAGATATATTACTTACCTTTTTGAATATTCAGATATGCTTCAGTTATGCCATGGGTAAATACATATAATATGTATTTACATGGGTAAATACATATAATATGTATTTACATGGGTAAATACATGGGTAAATAATACATGGGTAAATACAACAGCCATCTTATAGCAGTAACTTTAGAATTACATGAAATAAGATAGGTAAAGCACTTAATATAGTGCCTAATACTAAGTGGTCAATAAATATTAGCATTAATTCACTTTCTGTACACCCAAAGGTATTTCCTTCTTGGTTTCTTGAGATACTAATCTTTGGCAAAGGAGATTTTTCACTGGTCTACTAAGCTGGCAACTGGTCTGTTACATGCCATTGTTTCTTTGAGCTGAGACATTAAATACCATCTCCTCCCAAGCTGGACCCCACTTGCTAGTGTGCTAAGGGAATTTGTTCTCTCTCCATTCCGAGGGTCTGCTCCTGGAGAAATGGGCCAGTTTAGCAGTTTTGTAAAGTCTTCGAGGTGCTACCCAGCAAGACACACATAGAAGCCAGGACTGCAGTGCTGGCTTTTGAGAAAACAAAGAGCTTTACACTGAGGTCCACCAGAAAGGAGACCAGACAGGGTTCAAATCGATCTCTTCTATCCAGGGTCTCAGGTGAAATTTAAGGAGTTGAGGGAAAAAGCAAACTTGGAAACTGATTGCCTAGTCTCAATCAGTCCATACAAGCTCCTGGTGTTACTGGAAGCAGGTTCTCCTTGTGGATGGACTTCTCACTTTGTCCAGCCCACTGGTGGCAATGCTTCTATTCTCTGAGTTCCGTAGACTGAAGATTTTTGGTCCTGGGGTCCTCCTGGAGACATGCTTTCTGTTATGTGTTTGCACAGTGCTGTCTTTGAAAATTAGCCCTAGGTTTTTGACTGATCAGCCACCTGTTTGAGAAGGCAGCCAGGTTAAGATGGTGCTGTTTCAGTTTGCCCTCCCCCCTTTTCCATGACTTGACCTTAAGAAGATCCTAAAGATATTCTTCAAAAGGTAAGAACAGATGTTTGAGATGAAGAGGGACCAGAAGGAGAAAACTTTGGTGATGGTGCTGAAGGCTATGGCTGTCTCAGGTGTTGGGCGGAAGGTGTTCAACCTGGATATTGCTTAGACATGTAGACTCATGCTTGTGTGACCGCTTCTGGGGAAGTAAAATGTTTTGGCCATCTCCCAGGAAAGTAAGGGCTTCCCTGGTGGCTTGGTGGTAAATAATGAGCAAAAGATGTGAGTTCAGTCCCTGGGTGGGAAGATCCCCTGGAGAAGGAAATGGCAACCCACTCCAGTATTTTTGCCTGGAGAATCCCACGGACAGAGGAGTCTGACGGGCTGCAGTCATTGGGGTGGTGAAAGAGTCGGACACGACCTAGTGACTCAACAACAATAACAACAACAACAACAACAACAGGAAGGATAATCCCAATCACTAGGGTCAGAAACAAATGAGGGCCTGAGTGTTTCAAGCTGTATTCTCCTGACTTCCTCTCTCAAATTCAGCTCTGAGTCTCAGCCCCCTCAGGTTGCTTTCTTCAAGGTGACCTTTTCACTTTCCTCCTCATTGAGTATATTTTTCAGGGTGGTGAGACGGAGCCTGGACTCCCCTAGGCCCCTCTGCAATAAGCAGCCTGCCCTCAGCACGTGCGGGGGAACTGTTAGGAACCTCTGACCAAACCGGGTACAGCCTTGAAACTGCTGGCGTGGACTCCTCGCAGCTGGGTAGCATGCGTGACCTTCAAGATATACATCTTGACAGTCATCTCCAGTGGAAAGCTTTCATTTCCACTGAAAAGTCATTTCCAGTGGAAAGCTAGTGAACCCTCACATGCAAGCTGGTCACAGTCAAGACTGTTCTTTTTCCTCAGTGGCTTCTCCATGGAATCCTTACTGCCAAGCTGTAGACAGTTACTATGGCATTTGCTTACTTCTTTCCAGAAACCAAACTAGGAGATGAAATTTGTCTCTGAATCCTAAGGCTCTTGCTTTCTCTCTTATGCCTCTTGAGGCTGTTTGATTTCTCTGCTTTGCTGGGGTATTGGGGCGGGGGGTGGTGGGCGGTGGAGATGTTGGTGAGGGAAGGCCGTTTTCTAGAGATGTGTAATCTGTACACTGTTCTCAGCTCTTGGGTTTGAAACCTGAGTATTGACTAAGCCTTTGACTGAAGGGCTGCTTGCTCATGAGCTGTCTCCAAATGTCCGTCCTCAGAGGGATCAGCCAACCCCTCAGAACCAGCTCTAAGGTGGAGAGAGGTGGGGTGGAACAGGGAAGCAGCCACTGTTGTGCTTAGGAGCTCCGTATAAAGGAACAAGGCTTGCTCTGAGCCACAGATTGGCAGACCCTAGTGCTCGCCTTTCTCTCGTGTCTCAAGGGTTTTCCAGGTGCAGCCTAGCTTCTGCCTCCCACAGACCTGCCTGGAGTTTCTGAAAAGACTGTTGGTTGACACCAGGCCAATCTGTGAAGGCTGGGAAGAGGCAGCAGGAATCCTCTAAAGGCAGTTGTTACAGGTTCTTCCATGGTTCTGCTGGCCAAGAAGTAAGCTATCCTGAGCCTAATGGTAGAGGAAACCCAGTCAGCCAACTGCAAAGCTCAGACTTCACTAAGGGTTTGTTTTCTTAAGGGGATGGACTCCAGATGAAGAACTCTTGGCCACCCTTTCTGAGCTCTTCCTGGCACTGTGGGTACCACCTGCCTCAGGTCAAGAGTGGACAAGTACAAGTAATGGGTTCACAAGGTGTGACCCTGATTAGATTTTTTAAGTTACTTTGCTGAATAAAGATTTAAAGGAGGGATGTAAAACTATGGTTCAGAGGGAGAACCTTCAGGAAAGCCCATCTTGCCTGAGTTAGAGCCTAACGGTGGTCTCAACTTACAGCAGTTTTTTCCTCCTTCAGTGCTTCCTGAGGTTCTCTGCCTTATGAAGGGGATTCCTTGCCCAGGCTCCTCTCCCCACCATCCTCCTCTGGCCTCCTCTAGCCCTTGCTTCTCCACACTCTTCACAGCAGGAGTGGGATTCTATCTGCCTTCTTTCTGGATTCTGTGGAGTCTGATGATTTCTTTTTCAGTAGATAACTGTTCAGAGACCCAACAACTGCTGTTTGAAATTTGCTTGCCAAAGCCAGCTTTCTAACTTCTTAAGTTTTCTCAGCACTGCACCTTAAGGTTCTTAGTAGACAAAGACCCACTTCTTCTGGAAAATAAATGCTTTACGCCTACATACTTTCCTGGTCAAATAAGGTTACAGTCTTATTTGACACTTACTTAAACAGTTCTCATCATGAGGATGGTTTAGTTTGCTGACTAATTAAAACACAAAACAAAACGCAACTCTCTAGGTAGAAAAGGAGATACCCTGTAACCTCATTAAAGTACTCTTTGTCATCTTTTCCTCACAGGCTTTGAAACTCATTTTGTTTTCAAACACCAACGTCTTTGTTCATCACCAAGGACTTTTGTGCTAAACATAATAGTAACATATATCAAAGGACTGTCGGCATTCCCCCTGCCCAGGATAACCAAACATGTAATTTATAAATACAAGTTGTTTTCGTCTCTTTGATAGAGATTAAGCAGCCTACAAGGTCATAAAGTAAGCCAAGGAGCTGACTAGAAACACAACCCAAGATGACTGACCCCCAGGTCTGTTCATTGCACTAGATCACGCTTCCTTCCTCGGTGGAAAACTTCCCACGGCAGGAAGAACCAGAGAGCAATCTTCTAAATTATACATGACCGTTTGTCTCATTTTCCCTTCATGGCTAATTGAAGATGCAGGGCAGTGCTACTTTTTGGTTTTGTCTCCCATATCATCTCATTTGTCTCACAAGTGACAGGGAGTATCTGCTGCAATTTAGTTTCATTAAAGATCAGACAGAAGTTGGTGGGCTTTGAGGAGTCTCAGGATGACAGGTTTGGTGTCTTGGTTCACACTTAGGTATGCAGTTCATTGTTTGTTTGTTTGTTTTACCCTTTAGACTAAAATTGAGAAAGTGAAAGTTGCAAAGTCATGTCCGACTCTGCAACCCCATGGACTATACAGTCCATGGAATTCTCCAGGTCAAAATACTGGAGTAGGTAGCCTTTCCCTTCTCCAGGGGATCATCCCAACCCAGGGATTAAATGCAGGTCTCCTGCATTGCAGGCAGATTCTTTACCAGCTGAGTCACAAGGGAAATCCAAGAATACTGGAGTGGGTAGCCTATCCCTTCTCCAGCAGATCTTCCCAACCCAGTAATCATACCGGGGTCTTCTGCATTGCAGGCAGATTCTTTACCAACTGAGCTATCAAAATGCATAACTTTTAAAAGTCAACTACAAGAGATGTTTAGTTGATAGGATGGGAATATGGGTGGCTGAAGAAAAACCATCAAAATATTCAACTGCCAAATAAGGAAAATGTAAAAGTTTCCAATCTTTATGAATGTCAAGCATGGGAGGCATCATACTTGGATTAGGGCTGGCAATAGAAGTTCAGAGTTTCTTGCAGCCTATTTAGTCTGCAAAAGATTAGGACGCTGGAGAGAGAGTGGAACCAAGTTGCCAAAACCACAGTTCTGCATGATCACTCACAAGTGATGTTTTGGAGAGAGAATTCATGCCACATCTCACAGTATGCTTTTGGGTATTATCTTCATTGCATGTCCTTGTTCAGTGGTCTTTGAGACCTAAGCACCAAAACTATTGCTGAAATATCACTAATGATAAAAAAAAAAGAAAAAAATAGTAATGGAGTCAACTAATGCTCTATAACTGTAAGGTGATTTCTTAGTTCTGTGTCCTTTTTTTCCTTCTTTACAAAGATACCAGCATTGCTTTACATTCTGGGATTTCCCAGTGTGTTCAAATTTGCAACAGCACAAGCTTATACCTCCTGCTTGTTCCCTTCTGTCTGGTATAGAGTGCAGTTATTTGGCTTAATATTAAATCTGCACAGATAGAAATGAAGATTTCAGTGTGAAGGCCTGACCTAGTACATCTGGTGGTGGGCAGTGAGGCACCATTTGAGAGCAGAGTGGAGTAAGAGAGGTGAGTTTGGGAATATTGTAAAGACAGTGTGTACAGAAGAAAGAGAAACAAGAAGAAAGAAACTTGGATAGACACTCCTATAATTTTCTATGTGGAAAAAGCCAAAGACCAAACAGTGTGGTCCTAAGGGATTCTGGGTCTAGAGGGGCAATAATGGAATTTCAGGATGTCAGTCCTGCCCTGGCTTTGCCAGTCATATCCTGCTCTTTACTTTTAAGGTAAGGACCCATCTCCTAAGCAGCAGAGGGGCACAGACCCCCTGCCACAGCATCATTCTGAGGGGTTGTATGATCCTGTCCAGAAGCTGGAGTTCTTTTGACTGCCTCCTCCAGCCTTTTTTTTTATTAGAATCTGTTACCTTTAGGAATGACTAGAGTGCTAGGAAAACGAGTCATGTCAAATATCAGAATCACTGCTTCCATGGTGAGACATTTTCCTTTTAATATCATCCATGATATGGGATTCCCTGGTGGTCCAGTGGTTAGGACTTGGTACTTTCACTGCTAGGAGCCTCGGTTCAATTCCTGGTCAGGAAACTAAGATCCCACAGGCCACAGGGCATAGCCAATTAATAATAATAGTAATAATTTCCATGACAGGACACTGCATATCCTTACAAGTGAAGCACTTTTGCACAGAATTTAGGTAATAAGACAGGTAGAGAATAAGACATGAAGATAGTTTTAGAGTATTAAAATGTCACTCTGACTCGTGTATTTATTGAGCTTATGTATACAGTTCAACTACTTTATTTAGCTTCTATACTACAAGAAATAGTTTCAAAATAGCCATTCATATTCCTTGTGTCTCACTTACTGCTGTCTGTCTGCAGAAATTCCTTGCACTTACCTCTCTGCCAAACTTCTTGGCTAATCAGAAGTTGGAGCAGCCTTCTCTCCCATGGTTTTCTCACCCTAGTCGGTCTCAATCTATGTCCTTTGATCAGTAAAAGTGAAAAAGTGAAAGTGTTAGTCGCTCAGCCATGTCTGACTCTTTGCAACTCCAGAGACTGTAGCCTGCCAGGCTCTTCTGTCCGTGGAATTCTCCAGGCAAGAATACTGGAGAGGGTAGCCATTCTCTTCTCCTGGGGATCTTCCTAACCCAGAGATCAAACCCATATCTCCTGCACTGCAAGCAAATTCTTAACCATCTGAGTCATCAGGGATCATCTGTGATTTCTGTAGCCATCAGACCATTCCCTGTCCTGCTTTGCCCACTAGGCATCTTCTCAGAGACTAGTGAGTACTGAGTATGTCCTTAATCAGCTCTGATTGCCATTACAAGATACCAAGACTGAGTGATTTGACCAAGAGCAATGTATCTCTCACATTTCTGGAGGCTAGAAATCCAAAGTCAAGGTCACAGATTCAGTTCCTGATGAGTGTCCTTTTCCTAGCTTGCAGATGGCCAGTTTCTCACTGTGTCTTCACATAGCAGAGAGAGAATGAGCTACTCTCTCTTCCTCTTCTATAAAGTCATTCATCCCATGATGGCCCCACCTTTAGGACTTCATCTAAACCTAATTACCTCCCAGTGGTCCTACCTGCAAATACCATCACACGGGGGGTTAGGGCTTCAGCATATGAATTTGAGAGGACATACACATTCAATCCATAATAACTGCCCTTGACCTTAGATTCATTAGAAAGATGTAAGATGGAAATCATGGCCACTTGAAGAATTCTCTTTAGGTGGAGGTTCTGTGGCCGTACAGAGAGACGCACCAACCTCTTTTTGCCATGTGACAGATAGCTCAGAGGCAGGGAGATAAGTTCAAATCCAGAAGACCTAAGAGCCACGTTGGTTTAGATGTCTCCTGGCCCAGAGCAGCCAGTGTTTCTGACAGACCACTGGGCATAGCTGTCCTTGTATAAATCAAGGGGCAGAAGAGACAGAAAAGTCAAGATATTCAGGGACACCCCAAACTGGGAAGACTATCCCAGACTTTTATAATTTATTTCTAACTCTTCCCAGATTAGACTTAATTTGTCAATCCAGGTCATTTTTGCTGTAGATATTATTACTAAGTAACATAGTTAGTATACATCAGGAGACCAGAGGAACAGAGTGTTAATACATTCATTGAAGGTCACGTTGTCATGAAAAAGAAGAAAGGAGGGCTATTAACCCCTTGCCCACACTCCTAGATTAGTGGTCACCTTCCCCTGTATCCTACTTCTTGGAGCCATTCCTAAGAGCACTGGAACATTTAGGGAAGTTATCACAAAGTGTCTTATATTTTGAACTTGATTAGGAGATAAGTTATGCTAATATAATACACTTTTCTCCAACCTCTCCTTAGCATATTACTTTTACCAGAATCCCAGACACTAATGACACACTCAATGCTATAATTAGTAAAAGTCATGTATAATGCCTTAGTGATGGATTAACTTTTTCAGGAGCTCTCTTTAATAATGCTGTACTCTGAGCAACATCCTAATGCATAAATTTAAAAAGTGATTACAGAGGTACACTCCTCATAATCAGAGTTGGTTCATCAATAAGCATTTATTTAGAAGTCCCAGTGAATCATGGCCTGTTCTGGTCTCTGGAAATTCATGGTGAAAAAGAGAATGTCCCTCCTTTAAGGAGTTTGTACTTGACTGCAGGGGACCATCAACAGGTTTAAAAACTGAATACTTAATATAGTTTGTTTCAATCAGGTAAGGCACCAAACCAGGGCATAGTGGGCAGTGAGGTTGGGGCCGGTGTGGTGGGGAGATGAACAGCTGCCTTAACCAGAAAGATTAGGATCATCAAAAGCTCCTGGGAGGAGATGCCATCTAATTTAAGACAGGAAAGATTGAGAAAGGGACAGGCATGCAAAGCTGGAGGCAGGAGCATTCCAAGAGAAGGAACCAAGGTGAATGTTCAGGGAAAGAAAAGTACTTGATATCACAACAACACAACAACACTAAAAATCATAGTACAGAATCACAATAGTATACAATTATTATACCCATTGCCAATAATTTGAGGCTCACTTTGTGCTTGGGACTGTTCCTTTATTTCTCAAACCACTTACAAGACTTCACATTTGCAGAAACTGATGCCTCCAGAGGTGAGTTACACGCTGAAAGTCATGTGGAGTTCAGATTTCATGTCTGAGATTTGAACCCAGGTCCAAAGTCTAAATTCGAAAGCACTGTCCTCAACTTAAATCCGTAGTTTTCTAGAACCAGACGGTTGTTGCTACCTTCTGTCCTCCTCTGCTTCTGAAATGCTGAGTGAGACTACAAAAAAGATGATGCCAAGTGTGATCAGGGAGAAATGAAAAACACATGTATTTGGCCAAGCAAGTATTACTTTGCAGTCTATTAGCTATGGTTAAATATTTAACACTTTTGAAAGCTCTGGGTTGATGACATTTTCAAATTGCCAATTTCTGTTTACTTTGGGGCAAACTGCAACATTACTGTATTCAAGAACAGTCAGCCCAGCCTTGCTTTGCTAAAACTGAGTGGCTCGCTCTTAACACCCAAGGCAGAAGTTGGCGATCATCATCTAAACAAACCAATTTCGACAGATTTTAAAGTTACTCAGAGATATATTGCTGTCAGAAAAAATTCTCTGAAAAGTCAAGAAATTCTGCAGTTTGACTCATTATTTGCTGACTGTTTGTGTGGGAAAATAATTGGCTTTTTAAAATGTAGTGCTGCAGCCAGAAACAATAAACCCCCTTTGCAAAACACAATCCAGTTTCATTTGCCTCTAAAACCTTTTATTTTCTACATTTTCATTGAGCACTGGCCTGGAGAAACAACCAAACCTCTTTTGACAGAGAAGTATTTTAAAAAGGAAACACAATGTAAGTAATCTCTCAAAGCATTATTTTAAAGAATTAGGGGACCGGACTTTGTTTTATTAGTAATATTAATAGTAATCATCATTTGTGTATTGGACCCTCACTTTGTGCAGGCAGGGTTTGAATCACTTTAAGGCCAACTCTGAAATAGACACTACAAACATCCATATCTTACAGATGAAATAAATGAGACCAAGACAGCTCAGCCACCTCCTTTACTACCTCATTAAAGTTTCTCTAAAGAATATGCATAGCATCTCTTTTGAGCCCCAGTGTCCCCAGTATTGGAACAGAGAACTAATATCTGTATCTATTGGTCCATTTCTCTAATTGATCTTTCAAAGTATGTTCAATATATTCAGTATGCATCCTCTATTAAGACCACCACACGTTTGTAGTTCTGCCCTTGGCTCCATTAAGAGCAAGTTTGGAAAAGCCCATATGGTGGGCTGTTACTAAGGCAGTTGTGATGCTTGTGCAGTATATATGACATAAAAACCTTTCAATCATGCTCACTTTGTCCCTCTTAAACCGTTAAACCCATCTCTTCCCCTGCTGACTTTCAGAAATGTCAAGTGCTATGGAGATGAGTGGGATTTGGGCCATTCTTCACCAAAAAATGACCAACGGATAGGACAGTTATGTTAATATTATGATGAAGCACATTTGCTCATATAACTAACCCCTATCTTGTTTCTTTATCCATAGCGATACCTATAATAATAAAGGCTAGGAATTAAACCCCCACCTGGATAAGTGGTCTTCCAAAAAAGATACACGTCTCATTTCTTTACCCTTCTGACCCCAGCTCAGTTGGTAGCTTTTGAGTTTAGCTTTCTAATTGATACCATGCTGTTATCGTTGCACAGCCATGGGGAAAAGGATCCCACACATGAGCTGGAACTTTGATGCTCAAACAAATGTCAGTTTCCTCTCCCAAGCCCACTTTCCTTGGAATGGAAAAATATTTTCTCCATTTCCCAGTGTTTATATTTCTTACATTCTGACACTTGCTTGTATTTCTTAACTCTTACATTACCTAAGATTGATGCTTTCTACTAATATTAGATAAACAAAGTTAAGCCTTTCCATTTGCACAGATTACTCCCCGAAAGCAGGCAAATCACATTCTAGCCTTTTATTTGGGCATTCCTGTGTGTTCTGACATGATGTTTTTGTTGCCAATGAGGTTTTTATTGTTTGCTTAACAAAATTATCTCATTAAGTGAATGGCTTTAGGGATTCATTTGCTTTTATTTCATTACTAGCTTGGGAAAAAGATATACAACATTTGTTAGGGGAGTATGTCAAAAAATAGGATCTGTACCTATATGGAGATTATTTTTATAATCCATTTCCCTGTATAGTAATAAACTTATTTTATAGGTTTACATTAATACATTTAATTGCTGCCTTGAGAATTCCGAAGCTAATATGTGCTAATGCCCATTGCATTCTGTATCCGTAAATCATACTTGTTCATATATCTTTTTCTTTAGATCTATATGGGCTTCCCTTGTGGCTCAGACAGTAAAGAAACTGCCTGCTTTGCGGAGACTGTGTTCGATCCCTGGGTTGGGGAGATGCCCTGGAGGAGGGCATGGCAGGTCACTCCAGTATTGCCTGAAGAATCCCGTGGACAGAGGAGCCTGGCAGGCTACAGTCCATGTGGTCACAAAGAGTCAAGACTAACCACATATATTATTTATCTTTATCTACATCTATATCTATATGTAGATTTATATGTTTCTTAGGTTAGCTAAGAGTTGTCTGCCATCAAGTACGGTTGGCCATATTAAATAAAAACTACTTCAAATTAAAACATATTAAGGGAAAAGCAAGTTATCAAGTCTACTAGACTTACATTTATAACACCAGAGGAACACTCAATGTAAGTGAGATCTTGAAAGAGAAGTCAGAGGTGAGCTTTTTCAATGCTGGTAATTAATTCTTGCTTTGCATAGGCTAATTGAGGGCAGTCATCAAATAGTGGATGTCATTTCATTTCCTAGCTGTCAATGGAACTACAATCTGCTTTCCCTGCTAAACCTGTTAACCCCTGTGCTTTTCTTTGCTGGTAGAGGCATGTTAAAGATAGAGGGGCACCACGAGCTTTGTTTGGTTTCATGAATGTCAATATTTTCCTTCAAGTGAATTGAATGTTGTTCCTTTGTCAGATTTTTCTTTTCCTAACATCTCTTTTAAGGTATACACACACATACACAAACAGCAGTAAAGAAAAATATTGAAAAAAAAATGGAGGACCAAAATGAAGACAGTGAACTGGAGGATATTTCTTAGATAGACTATCTTATGTTATAGAATAACTGGTGCTCTGATACATGCGAGTATATTAAATAATTCACACAGCAAATGCTGGCTGTGTATGTACTAACTGATAAGCGTTGGGCTAAGTATTGGAGAGTCCCTTGGACTGCAAGGAGATCCAACCAGTCCATCCTAAAGGAGATCAGTCCTGGGTGTTGATTGGAAGGACTGATGTTGAAGCTGAAACTCCAATACTTTGGGCACCTGATGTGAAGAGCTGACTCATTGGAAAAGACCCTGATGCTGGGAAAGATTGAGGGCAGGAGGAGAAGGGGACGACAGAGGATAAGATGGTTGGATGGCCAAACCAACTCAATGGACATGAGTTGGGGTGGACTCCGGGAGTTGGTGAGTCCACCAACTCAACACCAGGGAGGCCTGGTGTGCTGCGGTTCTTGGGTCACAGAGAGACACAGCTGAGCGACTGAACTGAAGTATTGAAGAAGTGAGAAAAAAGGCAACAAAAGCAGCTCAGAGACTATTGTTGAGGCTGGGGTGACATCAGTACACATGCTCAGAAGTGGCCCTTGGGCATCACCAGTAATTTTCTTGGGAACCTGTGTGTCTCTCCTAGAACAAGAACACTCCTGTCACTCTCTGCAATTTCCTTTGCTGACTCTCCTCTGTTTCTTAGCTCTCACCTCTGCCCAGAAAAATCCCATTCCAAGCAAATGGTTTATTTGGCAATGAGTGAGTCTACAGAGCGAAGTCTTCCCATGGGGAAGATGTGTTCTGATGTATGCTTTGAGTTTCTGGGTTGGCTGGATACATTTGCCTTGAAGTCCAATGAGATTGTGGCCATGTCTTGCTCTATCAAATAACTCAAAGAACTGCAGCAAATCCAAGTTGAATAAATCACTTTTCTAAAAGATAATTGAGGTAAACATTTCAGGGTTTGGTTTTGTTTTCTGGTTTTTTTTTCCTTAAGTTCTTGATGATTTTGATCTCACTGATGTCACTCTATGTTTAGGCTTTGTATTTTACAGTTTTGTGTGTGTGTATGTGTGTGTGTGTGTTGCAAATTTTACATTTACCTGCCAAATGCAGTTTTCCATCTCATATTGTTTTCCATGCATAGTTCTGTGTGTCCTTGGAGAAAAAGGACTGAGACTACCTCTTTGGAACCTGCTCAGAGCCGATTGTTGTACCATCACAGTGGAGGAATTGAATACATTGAGCTGAATTTAGGGGGCTTTAATCAAGGTTCATTACAGTTTTTATATTAGCAAAATAATTTATATTCAAAATAGCCTTTTTTTTTTTTTAACACACTCAATGACATTCTAAATCGGGTTTGCTCCTTCAGTTCTTTCTAGTGTCTGTAGTTAATGAGATGGATGAAACTGGAGCCCATTATACAGAGTGAAGTAAGTCAGAAAGATAAAGAACATTACAGTATACTAACACATATATACGGAATTTAGATAGATGGTGGCGATAACCCTATATGCAAAACAGAAAAAGAGACACAGAAGTACAGAACAGACTTTTGAACTCTGGGGGAGAACGTGAGGGTGGGATGTTTTGAAAGAACAGCATGTATACTATCTATGGTGAAACGGACCACCAGCCCAGGTGGGATACATGAGTCAGGTGCTCGGGCCTGGTGCACTGGGAGGACCCTGAGGAGTCGGGTGGGGAGGGAGGTGGGAGGGGGGATCGGGATGGGGAATACATGTAACTATATGGCTGATTCATGTCAATGTATGACAAAACCCACTGAAATGTTGTAAAGTGATTGGCCTCCAACTAATAAAATAATATTAAAAAAAAAAAAAAATTACTGATGCCATGTTTATCACTCATGTTAACTCTGGAGACAATTTGGAAAAAGAAAACAAAGTCTCAAAGTATTCATGTAGCAGAAGAGTATATCACTTGCCTGAAGTTGCACTCATCCAACTACGTAGTGGATAGAGCCCCTATGTTTCATAAGGTCCATTACAATATGATGAGATCCAGCTTCTGTGGTTCAGCTTCAGAGCGATGATTTTATTATCCCCAAAACACCTAAATGGCTTAAGTTAATATAGTCTATGGTGTTTTGCCTCAGTGTTCCCTGTGTTCCTTTTTTTTGAGTGTGGTGGGAGCAATCCTTTATCCTTTTGCCAAACACAGATGATGTGTTCCTTGCAACTGTGAATACAAAATTTGGAGATCATTTCTTTCCCTGATTTCCCCAAGGCACCTTGCACTCACTCAGAGCTCAGGGTCAGAGAAATGACGAACTGTGTGAACTGATGAAAGGTGGGACTCTTCTACTCTATAGAGAAAGACACTTCCAGGCTTTTCTTCAGATTTTCCCAGTGTGCAGATATGATCCCCTGGAGTGGAAAGGCTACACAAGTCTTTTCCGCTGGAATTTATTGTAAAGGGCTGCAAACAGATTTTTTTTCTTTTTTTCCTTTTTAAATCTAAGAATTACAGGTTATCTTACAAAGGGGCAATACCTGGTACACATACAGAAGAGTACCAATATCAGGAGAAATAGGTAAGAATAAGGCAAAGGTACTCCAGTGGTGTTGTGTGTGTGTGTGTGTGTGTGTGTGTGTGTTAGTCTGTCAGTCGTGTCAACTCTTTGCGATCGCATAGACTATGGCCCACCAGACTCCTCCATCCATGGAATTCTCCACACAAGGATACTGGAGTGGGTTGCCATCCCCTCCTCCAGGGAATCTTTCTGACCCAGAGATCTAACACTGATCTCCTGCATTGCAGGCAGACTCTTTACCATCTGAGCTACCAGGAAAGCCCAGTCCAATAGCATTAATTGGACATAAAGTCACTAAAAAGTAATTAAAAGGAAAATCAAGATTTAAAAAAAATACATTAATTTTTTTTCTCAAAATGTGAAGAAAAGTTCTATATCATCAACTTAAATGTGTGTATTTTCATTGTATATGTTTGGGGATATCAAATCCATTAAATGAAAACTTAAGGAAAAAAAAACACAAAAGAAACATTTTTTTCCTGAAAGGTGCATCACCATAGGCTGCTTATATAGTCAGTTACACCCCACCATATCAGATTCCATCGCTATTGTAAGCAATGAGCTCAGTCATCATTGTGAATTTATTTTTTCCGATCTCTTCATATTTGAATGACCCCTGGCTTAGTTGAATGTTAAAAAAAAAACAAAACACAGCATATAAAACAACCCCTGAAGCCTTTTAGAAACTGGTACACAGCTTTCTTCATTATTAAACAGCTGGCCGTATAGCTATATGAAATTTTATTAACTTGACCTTAATGGCTTAGCACAAAAAAATAAATGTTTAAGTTGCAATTTTCAACCTTATCTAAGACCACTCCTATTAAAAGATTTGATATTGTAGATGTTTGAAGCAAGTCTTAGAGCAATTGAATAACTTACATTTTATCTGTATCTTTGAATCTTTATTTTGGAATCACCTTTATGTTTGTTATACTACTTCTTATTATCATAGTAAAAATTTATTAACAGAAAATAACTGGATTTTGTTTGATATGCCAGAATTTTTATTTCTGTTTGATTGAGACCTTATTAACTAAAAGCTTGTATTTTGATGACCTATGTGTGTGAAGCACTGTTATAGGCACAGCATAAAAATGTGCCCGTAAAACAAACGAGCCTATTGTCAAGGGTTTTGCAGGCTCAAAAAACATATAGTGATACTTTCTTCACTTGTTTCTTGTTTTTTAATGAAAGACTTTCAGTCCTCTGGGGCCCTTGAGCATACAGAGGTAGGGAAATTGCCATTTTTGTAACACACCCCCGCTGAGTAGGCATTTTTCAGAACCCTTCCCCAAAACATGGAGCTATAGACCCACAGATCTGCTTATGTTAACTTCCGACTAAAGCACATTCCTTTCAGCTTCTCTCAGATGTGGAAGTAAATTCCTAAAACCACGGTTTGTTTTTTGTTCACTTGATGTTTCAGGATGACATTGCTAAACTCTCTTTTTCCTATCCTGACTCCTTTTTTATTCCTTTTGTCCCTAACAGAAGTGGCCTGTTTTCTGTGCCTATGCTTAAAGAGACTTTCTCAAAAGTTATCTTAAATTCAATCTGGTATGTCTTTGTAAACTGGAGTTATAGTCAAATCAATATTTTTTCTATTGAAAAGGGTTCTATGATGCCTCAACCCAGATGCAAATAGCCTTCATGGAGACATAGCTTGTGTCTGAATGATGCTTTTGAGGATGGGGGGAGGCCATTGAAAGTGCTAATTTTGTATAATAAATATATTTTGTATAATAAATATATTGAACTTAAGTGAAAATGGCAAGGTACTAGGAAAAACCTGAGCTAAGGCACAGAGTTATAACAGGGCATATGTGTTTAAGAATAGCAAATAATCCAATTCTCTTGAGGAGAGGATTTTGTAGGTGTTAACGAGGTGCCTTAACTAACAAGATGTCATTAATATCTAGGAGTAAAAGAGTGCATTTCACTAGAAAGCCAGTGGTTAGAATGTTAAACTTAAGATCCGAGGTGACAAATCTGGCAGCATCAAAAGACTAGAAGCCAGGGAATCATTTTTGATTATCCAGACATAAGGGATAAGGGCTTGGATTAGAGTAGAGGGAAAGAAATATATCATAGAGAATGTGATAAATGGAGTAGAAAGGATATAGTCTTTCAAAAATTTTTTTATAAGTTTTGAAAATGTATCATACCAGTTCTCAAAATCTGGCATGTGTAAGTATCGTCTGGGGATTTGTTAAAATGGCTCAATGGTGTGGTACTGTTTCTCAAGTCCCGGGGTGGGACTTTGATATTTTAAGAGAATGACTCAATTGTTTCTGGCACAGGTGGTTCATAGATCACAATTTGAGAAGCACCAGCCTAATACTTGTTTGAGATCAGAAAGAAAAGTATGGTCCTAGGGACTCTCAAACAAGTCTACAGTACAAGTCTGCAAGTTTACTGATTGTAAACTTTATTGACTAGACATTTGTCAATTTAATATTGTGGAGTAAATACAGGGGTGTGTGTGTGCATGCTTAGCTGTGTCTGGTTCTGTGTGACCCCACAGACTGTAGCCGGCCAGGCTCCTCTGTCCATGGGATTTTTCAGGCAAGGATACTGGAGTGGGTTGCCACTTCCTACTCGGGGGATCTTCTTGTCCCAGGGATTGGACCTGTGTCTCCTGCATTGGCAGGCAGATTCTTTACCCCTGAGTCACCTGGGAAGCCCAAATACAGGAGACTCACCAATAAATTTTGAAAAGGAAGATAGTGAAGGTAAACTCCACTGTTAAAATCCATGAAAATGTGCTAACAGTGGTGGAAGTGTCTGGCAAACACGGCAGTACTGTCCTGCACCTCCAGGGTGACTGCAGGCTGATCATGTAGATTCGGGGTCCACTCTTCAGAAGTTGCTGCCCAAACCATATGATTAGATGAAAGCTGATGGAAAGGGAGAAAAGTGCTGGAAACAAAAGAGTAGCGATCTCCTTAAAAGTAGAGAAAGGAGGAAAAAGGTCAAGGGGCAAAATCCTCTAAACTGGAACTTTCCAACAACATCAGGACCCTCCTGTCCTGGGCAGCAAAGTTCAGGGAGGTTCACAACTCAGGATAAACTCTTGTGTTTGTTTCTTATTTGAAAACTCTAGGCTTTTTGATAAGCATGATATTTCACATCATTACAACAATTATCATATTAAAGTGGTACATTAAATAAGAAGAAAAGTAACTGATTGGCCATATGGGTATCTTTTCCAAGTGGTCATAATTACTGTATTCTCTCCCTATTTTCACTACTGAAATGACATAAGCTATTAGGCACATAACACATCTACTATACAATGTCAGCCACTCAGCTGTAAAATTTCATGCTGGAAAAAGAAATCATTTTGTGAACCATTAAAATACAATAAAGCATTTGAAGACTGAAAACTTTTGCTCAGCCAAACATAAAAGTTAATGAAATTATTTAAATACATGCAGTTCAAAAACAGTTTTAAAATCCCTTGCATGCTGTGTCTAAGCAACTGGAGTATGTTTGAGGGAAAAAAAATCCACAAGCGGAAAATAAGAGGTTAAGAAAGATTGTCGACGAAACCTGAGCTCAACTTAGCAAGTGGCACTGGATTAGTCTTTGCGTTTAGAAAAATGTGACATTACTTCCAACCTAGTGAGCCTATTATGTCTGCATCTCCTCAGACTTTTACATGGCCTTGAGCAATTTGGGCTTGAGCCAGATATAACATTTTTATTTCAGCAAATCACTTCCCTTTGTTGTACATTTTAAAGATGTACTGAAAGGTACTTTCAAGTCTGAAAATATCAACTTGATCATACAGCATTGATACCTCACTTACGGGGGCCTTTATATAAATCACAGTGTTTTCTTTAACAATTAAACTATCTCAGGAATAGTAAAAATATGAGCTACTCTATTACCACATTAAAAAAAATTTTTTTTATTAAACAGTGCAGTTAACCTAACCCACGACTGAGCGCGCGCACGCACACACACACACAGAGCCAGAAGAGAAGTAACAAGAACAAGTGAACATTTTGGTTGTGATCTTAGGGATAAGAAGAAATATATACTCCTTTCCCTCTATATTTCTCATTTGGTTTGCCCACAGCTGATTTGAAAGAAGGTAAAACTCTGAAAGTGCAGAGTTTTAAGACCTTTTCTTTAAAGCAGCAAAAATATTTGGAGTACATAAACATGTCTTGGAAAATCAATCATTGAAAATGGAACGTGTATGATACCATCTGTATATATCAATACTAAAAGCAAAAGTAGGCTTTAGGTTAAAGAAGGTGACATTACCATATTCAGTTTATCACTGAGTATTGGAACAAACTCTTAAAGGCAATAGTTAAACATAACTAAGTTTTGCCCAGTTAGGAGTTGAAAGCTTGAGGCTTCTCAGGATTTTCAAACAAGATAATAGACGTATGTGTGTGTGTGTGTGTTGAGTCACTCCGGTGGTGTCCGACTCTCTGCGACCCTACAGACGATCGCTCGCCAGGCTCCTCTATCCATGGGATTCTCCAGCCTGAATACTGGAGTGGGCTGCCGTGAGTACCATTCAGCCCACAATCGTGAAAAAGAAGATTGTTTTCCATTGGGAAATCTGTATCATTTTTATAACACAGAGCATAACATTCGGGAGTTAATCTCTGTAGATGTGAACACTACAGATTCCAGTATATTTATTTTACATAGAAAAGAGGTAAACAGTCTAATCTCGAAACCAAAGAACTGGAAGCTTATAAGGAAAGCCTTAAGTTTGAGAATATCAGAAGAAAATATAGCAAATATGTTATTGGTAATTCAGGTTTTACTTATTAAGTATTAATGCGTTATTTTTGATTTACATTAGTAATAGCATGTGTCTTGGGGTGTTTTTTTCTTGCTTACTGTATTCAGTTCAGTTCACTTCAGTTGCTCAGTAAGTGTCCGACTCTTTGCAACGCCATGGACTGCAGCACACCAGGCCTCCCTGTCCATCACCAACTCCCAAAGCTTGCTCAAACTTATGTTTATTGAATCAGTGATGCCATCCAACCATCTCATCTTCTGTTGACCCCTTCTCCTCCCACCTTCAGTCTTTCCCAGCATCAGGGTCTTTTCCAATGAGTCAGTTCTTCACATCAGGTGGCCAAAGTATTGGAGTTTCAGCTTCAGCATCAGTCCTTCCAATGAACATTCAGGACTGATCTCCTTTAGGATAGACTGGTTGATCTCCTTGCTGTCCAAGGGACTTTCCTGAGTCTTTTCCAACACCATAGTTCAAAAGCATCAATTCTTGGGTGCTCAACTTTCTTTTATAGTCCAACTCTCACATCC
Organism: Muntiacus reevesi; assembly: GCF_963930625.1. Classification (NCBI taxonomy): domain Eukaryota; kingdom Metazoa; phylum Chordata; class Mammalia; order Artiodactyla; family Cervidae; genus Muntiacus; species Muntiacus reevesi. The sequence continues at coordinate 63,870,718 of NC_089259.1, forward strand.
ATACATGACTACTGGAAAAACCATAGCCTTGACTAGACGGACCTTTGTTGGCAAAGTAATGTCTCTGCTTTTTAATATGCTTGTCCAGGCTGGTCATAACTTTTCTTCCAAGCAGTGTCTTTTAATTTCATGGCTACTGTCACCATCTGCAGTGATTTTGGAGCCCCCCCAAAAATAGTCTTCATAATGCTATATATAAAGTGCCCTTGGAAATCACAATTTTAAAAAAGTAGTTGAAGAAGAAAGACTTATGCTATTTTCATCACTAAAACAGTGAGAAATTTATTGACAGTTTTTGCAGCTGTAGTAACTCTGTTCATGAGGAAGTCAGACATTTTACTAGCAGACTGACCAGCCTAAAGCAAAGGCATATCTGATATTTCTCCAGTGAAACTGAGATGTTCTACAGGATCTGTTTTATATATATATATATTGGGGAAGGAAATGGCAACCCACTCCAGTATTCTTGTATTGATAATCCCATGGACGGAGGAGCCTGGTAGGCTACAGTCCATGGGGTCACAAAGAGTCGGACATGACTGAGCAACTTCACTCATATATATATAACATTTTTATTTATATATATAAAACATTTTATTAACATTTATATATTTAATATATATAAAACTTTTATATATTTATAACATATATATAATATTACATATATATAGAGAGAGAATGTGAAAAATCAGCTTCCCCTATGGCTCAGTGGTAAAGAATTCACCTGCAATGGAGGAGACACGGATTAGATCCCTTGGTTGAGAAAACTACCTGGAGGAGGAGGAAATGGAAACCGACTCCAGCATTCTTGCCTGGAAAATCTCATTGACAGAGATATATAGGCCTGGCTGGCTATAGTCCAAAGGACTTCAAAGAGCTGGACATAACTGAGCAACTGAGGACAGCAATGTGAAAAATATGTCCCAGATCATTGATGGTATTCTTGTGTCAAAAAACATGTCTGTGAAAATTGTGTTGACTATCCAGTTCAGGTTGCATTAAACATATAAAGGCAGTTTAAGAAACTTGAATAATGGTCATTAAAAAAAAACACAACACCATCAAAAAGTGTGCTGTACATTATTGCTCTCATCATAGACTGGTCAAGGATCTTATAGATATCGCAGCCTCCTTCCCTGAGTCATGGAAGTTTCCAAGGCTAGACAGTAGTGAGCAAAAGCTCTTGTATTTAGAACCAACTTTCTCTTTGGGGTCAAGGCTACAACTCTTATGGGGGGAAGGGATAGTTAGGGAGTTTGGGATGGACATGTGCATACTGCTATATTTAGAATGTATAAGCAGCAAAATCCTACAGTGTAGCACAGGGAACCCTGTTCAGTGTTACGTGGCAGCCTGGAGGGAGGGGATTTTGGGGGAGAATGCAAACATGTTTATGTATAGCTGAGTCTCTTTGTTGTTCACCTAAAACCATCACAACATTGTTAATCACCTATACGCTAATATAAAATGAAAAATTTAAAAAAAGAATATAGCTCACGCCTATCCTTTCACTTCAATAGATGGCCTCACTCTCTACTCCTCTAGTACTCTCCTTTTAATCCAATTTTATTAAATAAAATGTATCATATGGTATATATATACATATATATACATGCTGTGCTATGCTTAGTTGCTCAGTCTTGTCTGACTATTTTGGGACCCCATCACTGTAACCCACCAGGCTCCTCTGTCCATGGAATTTCAGAGGTGTGGATACTGGAGAGAATTGTCACTTCTCCTTCCAGGGGATCTTTACAATACAGGGATCGAACCCACATCTGCACTGGCAGGCAATTCTTTAGCACTGAGTCACCTGGGAAGTCTATTTATATATTACACACACACACACACACACACACACATACATTCTTACACAGCACTAGTTTAGGCAAAGAGAATACTAAGATGAATAAGATATTGCCCTGGAGCTCAAGGAAGGGCCATTCTAGTAGAAAAGACAGCATGTAGTTTATTCACATTAGTTATAATGCAGCATTTAAAGTACAAAGAACGGAACAGTTGATTCTCAGTGCAGAGTGAGAATGTCTGCCCAGTGGCAGATAGTGGAGCTGAGTCTTCATCTGTGGAAAGATTTTGCAAGTAGCAACAAAGAGCTACTTTTAAAGATCATTCCAAGCATAGAGGAGCTTCCCAGGTATCTCAGCGGTAAAGCATTTTCCTGCAGTTACAGGAGATGCAGGCTCGATCCCTGAGTCAGGAAGCTCCCCTGGAGGGGGAAATGGCAACCCATTCCAGTATTTTTTCCTGGAAAATCCCTTGGATAGAGGAGCCTGAGCAGTCAGACAGGGCTGAGCAGGGGCACACATGTGCACCAGGCGCAGGGAAGAACAAAGTGTGTTTTCTGAATCAAGCTGTTTCAGAGGGTAGTTATAAGAAATACTTAGTTTCTGTAAAGGGCAACTAGTGAGAAGCCTCATAACCCCTTGTGTTTCTGTTTCCAATAAATTTTAAAATGTTACTTCCACAAGTCATGATCAGTTCATTGACAAATGAGTGGTATTACCAGTTGCTTGTGACCTACGCTATCACTGATACTCATTAATGCTTCTCGAGTCATGTGTGTACTTTATTCAAAAATAGTATGGGATGTTACTGTACAACAGAAATTTGGCAGGCTAGGATTGTAGATGGAGAAGGCAATGGCAACCCACTCCAGTACTCTTGCCTGGAAAATCCCATGGACGGAGGAGCCTGGTAGGCTGCGGTCCATGGGGTCTCGAAGAGTCGGACACAACTGAGCGACTTCACTTTCACTTTTCACTTTCACGCATTGGAGAAGGAAATGGCAACCCACTCCAGTGTTCTTGCCTGGAGAATTCCATGGACAGAGGAGCCTGGCGGGCTACCATCCGTGGGGTCACAGAGTCAGACATAACTGAGCATATTTAAAAGGATGTTCACTTGCAGAAGATTCAAATACTTCCTAGGAAGATGTCATTTTTTTTTTCTAAGGTCTATTAATTGAAATAGCATTAAGTCAGCATCGCTATTGATGTTTTGAGGTGAAAGGCATATAGAGTTATTGTACACTTATTTTAAAAGAGAGTTGGCAAGAAACAATGTTTTAACATCGGTGCTTATATTTAAAAACACTGCTAAATAGTGTTAAATGGGAACCTGACAAAAATAGTCCCATCACCCACCATCTTATTTTTTGTTTCCCAGCACATTAATTAAAATGTTAAGACACCTTGAAATATGTGACTCTTCTGTTTATTTTGTTAGAAGAAAATATGAAAACCACTGTTGACGAACTGACAGTCTGTTGACAGGCTTAGCTTCCAGAATGTCTGAGAGACTGTTCCTGCACTATGACAGTTAAAAAAAGTTCAGAGGGATTGTACACTTGTTTATATTGTGATATTGAAAACAACACAGGATGAAATTGGCCTTCTAACGGTATCCAGTTAACATCAGTGCCCCTTTCCAGGAGTAGTTGGAAATGAATTTTCCATCCAAAGTTCTATTCTCTAAGGATTCTACCCAGAAAATGAGACAAAACTGTGGTTTTATTTTATTGTCTTCAAAATGTTTTTTTCTAAAGAATCGCCTATGAAGTTTAGTGTCAGACAAATGTAATGTAGCAAACACAACCATGAAAAAGAGATCTCTTCTTTCTAAACCATTTATGAAAAATTAACAAGGAGAGAAATTAGCAATGAGAATTACAAATGAAAGCTTAACAGTGGAGGGACCTCCCTGGTGGTCCAGTGGTTAAGACTCCATGCACTTCCAATTCAGGGGGCACAGGTTCGATCCCTGGGTTGGGGAACTAAGAGTTCCACATGCCAAGCAGTATGGCCCAAAAGTAAAAATTTTTAAAAATATAAATAAAATAGCATCTATTTAAATGGGAAAGAAATGAACAATGGAAAAGCTCTGTCCTCTTTCTAGTTGTAGGAGCCAGAAGAGAGAAAGCCCCTTCCATTATGCCTTTATTCAGGTAACACTCTGCCTTCTCAGCTTGGCCATATAGCTCCATCCTTAGTTTTCTCTGACTGCTGACTCTAAGGATAACACATCGGTGGTTTTCTTGCCTTCTCTGAAGCTACATAGTCAGATCCACAGGGCTTGTCACTAGGCTGCATAATGATGAGGAAGCCTTGTGTGGGGAAGCCTGGTCTTCCTATTAATTCTTAAGGGCAGGAGATTTGTAAATTCTGCTGGTGTGGCAGAGTACATCCTGAAGACTTCATTACCCAGAGCAAACTAAAATCAGGAAAATGGGTGTAGGGAGAGTAGAGAGGAGCATCTCAAGACCCTCAGGCTTTTGGGGAAATTGAATGATATATGCTCTTCGATCTGGGAAAATCATCTTGCCTGGTGCCAGGTCACCTGTGTTGCTTCTTACCAGCCATGTGACCTTGACAATCTCCTTGACTCTTCATCTTATGAATTGTCTAATGTTCACACCTCTTGTCTGTAAAATGAGCAACTTTATTGACTTGACAGGGTTATTGCTAAGATAACGTCTGAGAAGTTGGTTTGAAATGATAGCCTATTAAAATTGGAAGCATTCTACTCTGTTTGTGCTAGATCATGTCCTGAACATCTTGAAGAGCCACAGATTCATTTCTGATATGGACCCCATCCTTCTGCATGATGGGGTATATATCTCTGGAAGTTTCTATTTGCTTTGATTGAATTGTTCAGCCAATCTCAACTGAGACCCTAAGTCATCCATTTAATGTAATAAATTAATTCTGGAGTGGTCCTACTTGTGGACCATCCCTGGGAGAATTGAAAAATAGTCATTCAAATCCTGTTTTTATTCTCTGACTTTGATGCAACCTTTAATGAAAAAGGCTGTGAGATACCAAACTACCCCATCTCTCTGAATGGAACAGTTAAAGGAAACCAAGAGAGCCAATGAAAGATTTAAATATTTATCTCCTTGCTTTAGAATTTCAGAAGGTTGCTATTGACTTTTTTGTATTGTGTGAATTCCTTGCTAAGAATATAAATGAACTTTTATATTGCCATCCCTTGTGCATTTTGTATTGTGTTGAGGGTAGGAGCAAGAAAAGTATTGCCAATATTAACAAGATGTATCTTATAATAATTATCATAGAACCAAGAACTTTTAATAATCCCTATTAACTACTTTTATGATGGTGATGAAGATGATGGAGGACTAGAACTCTAAAATACTAGCAATTATTAAATAAAAAGAAATCTAAGCTCTAGGGGTATTTTGCATTTCCAGATTACTTTTTTAATAAAATGAGCAAATAAACTGATTCACATATTTATGATAGAACTTCACAATTTTATTTTATTTTGCAAAGAAATGTTCAACATAGATTCTCAGTTTATTAAACCATTTTTCTCTGAATGCTGGCCAATATGAAAAAAAATGTCTATGTATTTCTATTAATGTTTTCATGTTTATTAAATATTGGCCATACATCCTGCATGTGTGTGTATGTGTGTATGGATTTCACATAAAGACTATAATTTCCATACTTTAAAAGAAAAATCTTGACAAATCAGGAGGCAAGAGATTACAGCCCACAGCTATGAAAACCACATGGCAGTTAGTCTCATGCCCTTTCGACATTCATTTCTGACTTCAAATTTATTATGAATTTTATGAACGTATAAGGTTCAAAGAGAAGCAGCAATTTAAAAGATGCCTGGAGAAAAACCAAATAAGATTTTTATGAAATACTTCTCTGAACAATCATGGACTAGAAGATATTTACATAAAGTGATTCTGGAAGTATGGTGCGGAACCAGCAGCATCAACGTCACCTGGGAGCTTGTTAGACAAGCCAGCGCTCTGGTCCCTCCCCAGGCATACGTAACCAGGAACTGGGTATGGTGTCTGGCAGTCTGTTTGAAGCAACTCTACAAGTGATTCTGCTACACGGCTCAGGTTTGAGAAGCAAGCTTCCAGTACAAGCTCTCCCCCTCCTCACTTAAATGATCCCACATTCTGGGCTTTCCAGTTTAATACACACTCACTAGCACTCTACACACCACATTCTGGGGAGGATTTGGAAATGTGAGGAAGGGCTGCCCGTACACATTGAGCACACAAGTGTGTTTCACTGACATCAGTGATTTAATGGGTAGAGGAGGGAGATGATGGACATAAGAACTCACCTTTCCAGCTGGGGTCATGATTGATCATGATCAACATCAGTGGGGATGGTGAGCACCCCTCATCACAGCTGCCTGTAACAGTAAGTTGGAAGTATCACAGTACTCTAGGATATAAATTGGGAGGATAAGATGTCATATTTTAAGCACTGAGTAACCCTGTAGATTCAGTAAGTATGAGCATGGCCATGTCTATTCAATTCCAAGGTTCTTTAAAATACTTTATTTCCAAAATATTCATGGTATTATCTGTGCTCTTCAAGCACACTTTAAAAAGTATATTGGCCTTTCCCATCACTTCTGAGACTAGGTCACACTGCACATGGTAGCCACTATATGCCAAATGCTCCTGGCATACACATGGTGCCAGATTCTGTTCAAAAATCAAACAGAATTTCAGATTCTGTTTTACTTGGACCCAGCACAAAAAGTGGTGTACATGTGAAAACTCTTCCACAAGCCATACCAGAGCAATCCCCGCTCATTAGAAAGTAAGGCTATTAAAAGACAAAATCTATCCCTAATAAATTTTAAAGATCTCATTGGCTTTATTGAATGATTCATGAATCAGGCAGCATCCCATCTGGCAAGCAAGAGGGAAGCTACGGAAAGACAAGGGTTCTGAAAGGCAGGAGAAGGAAGTCAGAAACAAAAAAGGCAATTTCAGGCTTAGGTAAGCAGGCTGTGGGGGAAGGAAGGAGTCTGTGTGGGAGTTTACTTCATCTTCCTTTGGGGGATGGAGAGGACCCATGTGATAGATTACCTCATTGGTGCCGACCAGAAAATTTTCGATTGATGGGCTAAGACAGACTTTCTAGGGGTGGTGAAAGCTTCAACAAGGTTAGGTATGAAGCCTTGGTTTAATGGCCTGGCATAAGTGGTTTTATTTTGGTCCTGTGGTTTTCTTTCTATCAAGACTAAATACATTAATGAGGGCTTTCCTGGTGGCTCAGCATAAAGAATCCACCTTCTGGGCAGGAGACTTGGGTTTGAGCCCTGTGTTGGGAAGATGCCTTAGAGAAGGAAATGGCAGTCCACCCCAATATTCTTGCGTGGGAAATTCCATGGACAGAGGAGCCTCTCGGGCTACAATCCATGGAGTCACAAAAGAATCAGACACAACTTAGCAACTAAACAAAAAAAAAAAAAACAAATACATTCACAAAAGGACAAGGATGATTGAAAACATGCAGTGTCTTAAAATCAGTAAGTTTGTTTTGTTATCAACATTTGGCCAAGACATTTACAAGCTACAGATATTAAAAGAAAAAAAAAAAAAAGACATGTATACTGTTACCTAACATACATTTGCATTTAAAACATCTAGTTCTTAGGTGAGTAGGTATCATTCATGTTAATTGGGTTCAGGAAGGCTCTCCATTGCCAAAGACAAATCAATCATCTGCGGACAAGGCAGTGTATACCAGTGACCTGTAGGTTGTGTTGGAATGTTAATGCTTGTGAAAAGATTTTTGAAGAAGATAAGAGCTTGATTTGGAAAGGCAGCCAGAGAATTGATTTTAGATCATTCTTAGGGTCAAAAATCAAGGGGGTTTGTTTGAAAAAAAACAGTGGAGTAATTGTGGATATTTTCCATTGAGCAGAGAAGAGATAAAAAGTGAGTATCTGTTTAAGGGAGTATATTTTTTAATAACAATTGTTTCATTTTTACCATGCTATTTTAGTACTTTAAAAGTTAAAGTGGTGGACATTTTTTTTATCCTGAAATTATATGTGTGATATGCCTTTGACCTAGAAATCACAGGACTAATGGACTTCACATCTGTTTATTTTCAGTGAAATCTGAGTATTTTGACAGAAAAGACTGTTGATAAAGTTTTTGCATTCTGAACATATTAGGGATATAAAATTTTAAAAAAATAAAAGGCAGTAAGACTGGAAACACTTTTCCATTGATGGAAGGATTCAGAAGCAATTTAGAAACAAAGAGGGGTTGGGGAGGAAATTTCCTCCTTTGGCTCAATAACATAACCTTTTCTCTCCTTATTTTGATAATATGAATTCATTAGCTTTAACCTCATCCTGGCCCCAGAGTGAAATCTATTGTTTTTAAAAGTGCTGAGAAAGTGTATGCCATAGAGGAGGAAAACACATATTTGATTTCATGGTGGCAAGCTTGCATTTCCTCAGGCTTTGCCATTCCAAGAAGAGCATAAGCTTTTTCATCTTAACTCTGATGCACCATCTTAATTTAAAATGTATGAGGTCTGCCCTGATGTGCTATTGCATCAGTTTCTGGTATCAACAAAATCAAAGCTCCTAACTTTCAGACACAAAGGGATGGATTTTGAATGCCAGGTGAATTTTCACAAGTCAAGCTCCAAGTAAAACAAAAAAGACAAGATAGCTCTGTCTGAGAAAAAAAAAAAGTAGCCTCGCCTAAGAAAAGATGAAGTTTTATTTCTTGTCTTCCTGGCAGTAGCCCAGATGCTGGGCCATAATTATCATTCTAATTGTCATTTAGTATAGCAGTAATTCTCAAGTGTTCCTTGGAAATGAAACTCTTGAGAATCTTGTTAAAAGATAGGTTCTGATTCCCTAAACCTGGGCTGAGGCCTGAGATGCTGAATTTCTATCAGCATCCAGATATGAGATGCTGCTGAGCCAGTGAACATGTTTTGTCACATTGGGTACCAAGGGCGTATAGTATATTATGGGATATAGTCTTTTAAACCATCTGCACAGAGGTTAGGCAAACTAAGGCAAGAAGTCAATTGAGGGCAGATTTTTTTTTTTTACAGGACAGTCTTTCTATATGTGCAATGTTTAATCAGAAAGTGTTAGTTGCCCAGTCATGTCCAACTCTATACGAGCCCATGGACTGTAACCAGCTCCTCTGTCCATGAAATTCTCCAGGCAAGAATACTGAAGTGGGTTGTCATTGCCCTTCTCCAGGGAATCTTCCCAACCCAGGGATCAAACCCAAGTCTCCTGCATTGCAGGTAGATTCTTTAGATTCATTTGAGCACCTGGGAATGCAATGTTTAGATCATGAAAATGGAAATTTCTTGGCTTCAATTTCCTCTTGTAAAACTTGAAAGGCTTGGAAATTCCTCTTGGACCTGATATTTTAGGATTCCATTAAGTGCTACATGAATACTCTAAATGAATGAATGAGGGAATGAATAGATTTGGGGTTACCAGGATATTTCCAAGGGAGTGATAGCATATTTTCTTCCAGTTATTACTGTAGAAAAGTCAGGGCATATTTGAGTCATTTTATTAGCTTCGTGGGAAGGAGAAATTGTGAAACAATGGTTTAAGAGAAAATATAATGGGTCAACTAAGTATATTAACAGTGAGTTTTAGGTTGGAGACTTGGAATTTTAAGCTGAAATCAGTCTAAAAGGCTGTGTGTTTGCAGGGCGGAGGGTGGTTGTCATTGTATGTAATCATGACAGACAGTGAGTGACTTTATTTCCACTTGTTCACAAAGGTTATGATTTTGTTAACTTTAATAAAGAATACAGTTAGGTTAGGGAATTGAGCCTGGGATTAGGAGGGGAGTGAGGTCATGAGGGACAGATAAAAGATGGTAGAATAATGGACTGTACATAACAGGGGTTTGTGTATCCCTGGAAGACTGTTGCAGTGGGAATAGTAGGTGGGAAGGGCTAGTGGTCAAAAAGTGAATGGTTGAACTTGAGATGATGGAAGGGTAACCATTATTAATAATGGCAAGGTCTAGGGTATGACTGCATAAGTCATGTTACTTCTTTGCTCACAGGTATTTTGAAGGTGATAAAGGTGTGACAAAGAAAAAGTAAGCTGCACTTACAACTTTGAAGATGTATTTTTCTAATTGGGACCAGACTTAAAACTGACATAGATCTTCTGTGAATTCAGTACTTGACATGTACAAGTGTAAGTGACATGTAGTATTTGACAGAGCAGCTTTGAAATTTCAGCCAAAAAGGTGATAAGTTGAATTTTAAACCCTGGAAAATTAGGTCAACCATATAAAAACAAGATTTAATAAGCAGCAGATGCCGTTTTGTCCAACTCTATTAGATTTTTGTGGTGTAAAAATATCATAGGCCATGGACATCATACACTTGCTGTGCTACGAAGGACTGAATGGATTCTCTGCTATAACTGCACTACATCTTTGTTAAATAAGCACACATGGGGATAGGTGAAAAGTCATTGGAAATATACGCCAGCAGCATGACAACGTTTAATTCTTAGGTGGACATAGTAGCAAAAGTTAAAATTTTATATGCAAAGAGTTAAAAAACAATATAGTCTATCTGGGGTAATATTTGATGATTTCGTACCAATACTTAATGTGCCATTAAATTCAGTTTTTTCTCAGTGCTGAACTGTCTTTGAATGAATGATTCATATTTACAAAGATACAGTGTACTCAAGCCATTATTACTATCTCTGTGAAGCTAGACACTTCAGTAAGTTGCCATCTCTTAAAGTTTGGTGGGTTTATAGTTCAGCTATATGGGAAAAAGGCAAAAATGTAGTTTGTTAACACGCCTTGCCTTCATGAAAGCCTCCCTAATTTAATGTTCTTTCAATCTGAGTTATTTATGAGATGTATACGTATAAAGGTATATGTATGTAAGTGTGTATATTTATATATGCATGTACCTATATAAGGAAGTAAGAAAGAGATCCTATATATATGTAAATATAAATAATATACATAAAGTATATGTTAAATTTAATAGTCACTGATTTTGGGAAAATATTGGATTCTTATCTCTAGGCAAAATGGAAGTATATAGCTACATAAGGATATGTAACCACAATTGACCTTTGGACAACACTAGAATAACAGATGATGGCCCCTCATGCAATTGTAACCTTGTATAACTTTTGACATCCAAAGAACTTACTGTCTGCTATTGACCAGAAGCCTTATCAATAACAGAAGATATTAGCACATTTTGTGTTGTATGCATTATATACTATATTCTTACAATAAAGGAAGTTAAAGAAACTATTAAGGAAATCATAAGGAAGAGAAAATGCATTTATAATACTTATAAGTGTCTATTGAAAAAAATCCACATAGGAGTGGACACTGGCCCCCCCCCCCCACAGTTCAAACCATGCTGTTCAAGGGTCAACTGTGTATAAAATAAACCACATATGAATTTTTAACAGAACTTCTGTTCTGAGATGTAAGAAATGATCAGTTTACCCAGTACTTGTTCCCTTCTCAGTTATTAGCACAGAAGATAAATGAATTGGTTTAAACTTCAAAGCAGTGATATTGACAGCCTACAGAGAGGTAGAAATGGTGTAGCAGAAGTTGTGGATTTTAGAATTAGACAACCTGAGTACAAAATTTGTCCTGTGGCTCTATGCTTCCTCCTCAGTTTCCTCATCAGTCAATGACGGAAAAGACTCCGTGGAGGAAGGCAAGAATGAGCCAAATTGCAAAGTAGGATTGACATATATACAGTTGATGTTGTCTCCTAGTCGTGTCTGACTCTTTGCGACCTCATGAACTGTAGGACACCAGGTCTCCCTGTCCCTCACCATCTCCCGGAGTTTGCCCAAGTTCATGTCCATTGCATCAGTGATGCCATCCAGCTATCTCATCCTCTGACACCCTCTTCTCCTTCTGCCCTCAATCTTTTCCAGCATCACTGACTTTTCCAGTGAGACTTTTCCAGTGAGTCAGCTATTTGCATCAGGTGACCAAAATACTAGAGCTTCAGCTTCAGCATCAGTCCTTTAGTGACTATTCAGAATTCATTTCCCTTAAGATTGACTGGTGTGATCTCCTTGCTGTCCAAGGGACTTTCAGGAGTCTTCTCCAACAACACAGTTTGAAGGCATTAAGTCTTTGGCACTCTGCCTTCTTTATGGTCCAACTCTGACAACCTTATGTGACCACGGGGAAGACATAGCCTTGACTATACAGACCTTTGTTAATAGAGTAATGTCTCTGTTTTTCAACATACTGCCTAGGTTTGTCACAGCTTTCCTTCCAAGAAGCAATTATCTTCTGATTTCATGGATGGAGTCACCATTCGCAGTTATTTTAGAGCCCAAGAAGAGGAAATCTGTTGCTACTTTACCTTTTCTCCTTCTATTTGCCATGAAGTAATGGGGCTGGATACCATGATCTTCGTTTTGTTTTATTTTTAATAAAAGCTGCTATATAATGCAGGGAGCTCAGCTGCATGCTCTTTGATGACCCGGAGGGGTGGGATGGGATTGAGGGAGGTCTTCTAAGAGAGAGAGGGGATATGTGTATACATAAAGCTGATTCATTTCATTGTACAGCAGAAGCGAATACAACATTACAACACAATTATTCTCCAATTTAAAGACAAAGAAAAAATAAAACAGAAACACCTTCTTTGGAGCAGTTATGAGGGTTATAATGAATACATAGAGTTTGGTACAGTGCTTGACTCTCTGAATCAGAGCTGAACCATACCCTACCAAGCTGCCTTCATGTTTAAGATTCTGTATCTCATACTGCACTGTGCATAGAGTGGGATCCCTCCTGTCATGAGGCGTCATTCCAGCCTCCAAAGAAATCACTCTCCAGTGGAAAAAAAAAAGTTCAACTTTCACACACATTAAGATGTATTTACTGTACACTTCTCTGTAGTAGGCAGTGCCCTGACTGGTCGGGACACCCAGTGAACAGACAGACCAGACCTTCACCTTAGGGCACTCACACATGGATTCCTTCATTCCTTGCCCTTGACACAATTATAGCTTACACTGATGCTGCTGCTGCTGCTGCTAAGTCACCTCAGTCGTGTCCAACTCTATGCGACCCCATAGATGGCAGCCCACCAGGCTCCCCCGTCCCTGGGATTCTCCAGGCACGAACACTGGAGTGGGTTGCCATTTCCTTCTCCAATGCATGAAAGTGAAAAGTGAAAGTGAAGTTGCTCAGTCGTGTCCAACTCCTAGGGACCCCATGGACTACAGCCTACCAGGCTCCTCCGTGCATGGGATTTTCCAGGCAAGAGGACTGGAGTGGCTTGCCATTGCCTCCTCCCTTACACTGACTATACTTCCTAAAACATCACAAGTAAAGTAGTCTCTCTCCCTCGATTATGTATTTATTATATCTTGAGAACAAAGATGTTAGGCAGGCATCTCCTACTAAAAGGTGCAAATCAGTTCTGACAAAATGACTTGAGATAAAATTTTCTATGAATATATATTCATGTTAGTTGCATATTACTTTTTAAAAAAAAATGCCTCTTAGAATTTGTAGCATTGCTGCTGTTTGATAAATTTATTGTGGAATTAAACCAGAAAGACTTGAGGTTGTCCTTAATGGGCAAAACCGAATACAGAGGGAACGTGTTCTGTCAGCTCATATTAAAATGTCAAGAGAGCTAACGGAGGCTCCTCTCAAGGACCGAATTGAACATATTTGAGAAAACAGCATCACTGGCACAGAGGAATTACTCAGACTTCACTGAGGTCCCTAAGGCATCGCAAACAGCATCCCAAAGAGAAAGTGAAAGTGCCCTTAGAGGAGAGATTACTGTCATGACAAAACTATGCATTGTCTGAAGTGAGTGACCTGGAGCAAACATAAAGAACGTTACATGTGTTGTTATGCTTTCCAGGAAAGCATTTATGGGGAACTGGAATTGTGCAAATCTCTATGAGAATGTGGTCTATAAAACTGATTGTGTTTTTGCAAGTTATTCCATCTGTAAGCAATGTGCATGAAATAGGTTTTGTTAAAATAAAGGAAATTGAATTCAAAGTGCTCCCTAAAAACTATCCTATCAACATGAACACCAGCCTAGAAACTAGATACAGTCACCACTCATATTTCATATTTAAACTTTCCCCAATATCTCAAAATGTTTCTTAAATTCATGAATCTGTCTACCCAAGCTGTAAGTGTATATTATTTTCAAACTTTTCAAGTCATTTGGCAGGCAAGGTATGATAAGCATAGGCTGGATGGTGCAACTGTATGGATTATATACATGAGTACTATATTTTATTCGTCATTGCATAGAAACTCTGGAATGGCAAAATTATCTTTAAAATGGCTGACAGATCAAAAGAGACTCTAGCCAAAATTCTGAAAAGTTCTAGTGAAAAGCATTGAGGTGTATTTGGAAGAAAAATGGTTTGCTCAAAAGACTTTTCTGGTGTTTGCTTTTCAGGTTTCAATAGAAGAGTTACTGTGGTTGTTGTTTGTTGTCTCCCACTGGGTCTTTTAGAGAGTTATACCATTGGGAACAAATTATCCTTACCTATAGCATAGGCAAGGCCTTTTCTAGCTGTTTGTAATTACAATAAACATAATGAGTAGACTTAGAAGAAAAAGAAGAAGACAAAGGAACGTACAAACAGCTTTTTTGGTTGTTTAATCACTAAATTTAAGTTGTGGTGCTGGAGAAGACTCTTGAGAGTCCCTTGCACTGCATGGAGTTCATGCTAGTTAACCCTGACTATTCATTGGAAGAACTGATGCTGAAGCTCCAATACTGATGTGAAAAACTGACTCACTGGAAAGACCCTGATGCTGGGAAAGATTGAGGGCAGAAGAAGAAGGGGGCAATGGAGGATGAGATGGTTGGATAGCATCACTGACTCAATGGTCATGAGTTTGAGCACACTTCAGGAGACAGTGAAGGACAGAGAGGGTCACAAAGAGACATGACTCAGTGATTAAACAACAACAAAAGTCGCTAAGTCATGTCCGACTCTTTTGTGACCCCTTAGATTGTAGCCTGCCAGGCTCCTCTGTCCGTGGGATTTCCCAGGCAAGAGTGCTGGAATGGGTTGTCGTTTCCTTCTCCAGGATGTCTTCCCCACCCATGCATGGAGCCCATGACTCCTGCATGGGCAGGCGGGTTCTTTACCGCTGAGCCACCAAGGAAGCCCCACACAGACAGCTATAGTTTCCTAAAATATAAAGTAGAATGGCTGTATCTACTTTCTGAAGGTGGTGGTAGAAAATAGGCTTCATTTTTCTTGAATGCCGTTCACTTTTCTTTTTTTTTTTTTTTTTCATTTTTTTTTTCACTTTTCTTTTAATTCATAATAATTTTTATCTTGAAATGTGTAAACAATAACAGACAAGTACAGTGAGAAACATAAAGAACACTTGTGGAAACTTGCCTGGTGATCCAGGGGTTAAGACTCCTCACTTCCATTGCAGGCGTCACAGGTTCAATCCTTGGTTGGGGAACTAAGATACTGCTTCAAAAAAAGAAAAGAATTCCTGTGTATCCATCAGACTGCTATATCTCACTTTACTTTTCTTGAACTTTATTGACTCTTAGGCGTTTTTTTGTTTGCTTTTCAGTCAGACACTGTCCAGACATCTGCTTCCTGAAGCAGATGGTGTATACCCTCCCCTCCTACCTCATCAAGCTCTCCAGGGCCACCTCAGTCCTGGACTCCATTAACTGGCACTGCCCCCCATTCCTGGTAAATGAGCCACATCCAGAGATGCAAAGCTTCCTATCTGTCCGAGCCAAAGAGAGGGGGAAAGTGAAATGTTCAATAAAAGGGAGCTGAGGTTTCTTTCTCTGTTTTATTGTTTCATGTTGGTTTACTAGAGAGTTCCATTGGTGAGTCTTATAAATTTTGTAAATGTAGTAGTAATAGAAATCTGGGAGACATAGGTGAACAAAGGCAAAGCCTCTCTTTGAACTTTTTCTCCACCTGAACTTCCAGCGTCATTTCTCTGACCTCCTTGTAAGTATCCTCCGTGTAAACAAACTCATCTTTTGGTAATTCCACACCTTGGAATTTCATACCTCTCTTAATGACCTTCTTTCCAGTAGTCATGTTCTATCTCCTCTTCACTCTCTGAATGAATGAATACTTAAGTTGTTTCTCTTTAGCATGTTTTAATAGGTAGTGTACTAAATTTTAAAATTATCTCCATAATCTGTTGTTTTGTTGTTCTTTTGTCCCTTTTTATAATTATTTAGGAAAGTGTATTTTAAGTTTCTAAGTAATTGCAATTTTAGTTTAACTTTGTTATTAATTATGGCAGTTACTTTTCATGCTAAATAAAGAATATATAAAAGAGACAATTAAATAACATATTTATCATCATTTTGTGTACTTGTTGTCTGTTATCTTCTCTCATCTTGTTTACAAAATATGAGCTTTTTAAAAATTTTTTTCTCTATGTCTTGCTTTGTTTCCTAATCACCTAAGCTATTCCGATGTGGACAGCCTGCTATCGTTTCTGCTGTTAGTAACTTAGATACTTCCAAAATAAAATTTCTATGTCTAATTGTCAAAGTCAATCAAATATAGGAAAATAACTTTGGACAACCATTTACAGGAGGAAAAGTGATGATATGAAAAACATTATATCTGGTGGACAAAACCTTCTAATTTAACCATGAATAATAAATACATCTCTAGAAGACAAAGAAACACCTGGGAGAAAAACAATAATTTATAGTATAGTAGAAGAAAATTCATCCTGATAAAAATAATCTAAGTTTAGCAACTAAAAGTTTTATATCCACTAGACAGTTTAGTATCACGATTTACTTAGTATGCATTGTGACTACCATATTGTAAAATATGTTATCCTGCATGAACTGTGAAACTGTATCATCATCATCACTTATTTAGTATTCATTGTGCCTACAATATTGTAAAGTGTTATTCTGCATGAGCTATGAAACAATATCTCCAAAGTCAGACATCTGTGTATGGAACGAGAAATAGATTTTTAATTTAACTTACTTGAATTAATGCAGACTTTATTTAACTCCTCCTAGCGTAGCTTCTTCGGAGAAGGCAATGGCATCCCACTCCAGTCCTCTTGCCTGGAAAACCCCATGAACAGGAGGAGTCTGGTGGGCTCCAGTCCATGGGGTCGCTATGACTCGGACACGATTGAGCAAATTCACTTTTACTTTTCACTTTCACACACTGGAGAAGGAAATGGCAACCCACTCCAGTGCTCTTGCCTGGAGAATCCCAGGGATGGGGGAGCCTGGTGGGCTGCTGTCTATGGGGTCGCACAGAGTCGGACACGGCTGAAGCGACTTAGCAGCAGCAGAATAGCTTCTTATACTTGTAATTCCTACTTTGTATTTGAATTTTTTGAAGCACAGAAAATCACGAGGTTTATAAAGGAGATAGAATGGGAGAAAATATTTGCAAATTATATATGTGATAAGGGACTTAAATTTGGAATAAAAAAGGAATTCTAACACCTCAGCAATAAAAACACAAATAGTTGATTGCATAGTTGGCAGAGGACTTGTATAGATTTTTTTTTCAAAAAATATACATAAATGGCCAATATAAAAGATGTTCAACACTATTATCCATTATTAAAATGCTTATCAAATCACAATGAGATACCTAATCCTACCCATTAAGTTTACTATAATCAAAAATATAAATAATAACAAGTTTTGGCAAGGAAACAAAATGGCAAAATCAGAAACCACACACATGGGTGGCAGGAATGTAGAATGGTGCAATTGCTGTGAACAAGTTTGATATTGTCTCAAGAGAGTACAGAATTACCATCTGAGACCCAGCAATTGCATTCCTAAGAGAAATAAAAATATATATGTTCACTTAAAAAGTTGTACATGAATTCTCATAGGAGCATAATCCATAGTAGCTAAAGTGTGGAAAGAAAGAGATTCTTTGTCACCTCCAGTGGGTAAATAAAGGTGGTACATCCATGCAATGGAATATTATTCAACCATAAACAGGAGTGAAGACCTGAAAAGGCAAACCTATAGGAACAGAAAGTAGACTAGTTGTTGCCTTGAAGGAAATGGCAACCCACTCCAGTGTTCTTGCCTAGGAAATCCTATGGACAGAGGAATCTGGATGGCTACAATCCATGGGGTTGCAAAGAGTTGGACACAATTCAGTAACTAAACAAAAACAATAAGCTAGTAGTTGGGGAATCATGAAGAGATTGGGAGAAAATCAGAGTGACTACTATTGTAAATGGAGTTTGTTTTTGAGATGATGAATATGTTTTAAAATTGGTTCTGATCATTGCACAATGGTGGGTATAGTACTCAATATCATTGAATTATACACTTTAGATAAGTGAATTGCATGGTACATGAATTATGTCTTACTAAACCTGTCTTAAAAACATGATAAAACACTAAAGCAAACAAACAAAAACACAAACAGGCATATTCTACCCAGTATTTTATTAGTTTATAGATCTTTAATGGGGGTGAGTAAAACAGAAAAGGATGAGGTCTCCTTAAGATGTTGCACCAATTATGTCTAAAAATTTATATATTCAGTTTAATGATTCTCCGAAAAGAGTAGTTCCTGTTTTTTCTAGAAAATACATACATTTCAAATTTTCTCCTAACTTGATAGTATAGAATTGCTAATAAGTATTCCTGCCTGGAGAATTCCATGTACAGAGGAGCCTGTCGGGCTATACGACCGAGCAACTTTCATGGTTTCTTTTTAACAAGGAATACGATCCATTATCACATATGTACTTAACCTTGAAATTCCTCTGATTGAAATGCTTCCAGAATGCTTTTATTCTTACAGTTTTGTTTCAAGATCTAAATTTATTTTTAGGGTCTTTTACCCATCATTTAGTTCCATGTTTCTGACTTCTCCAGAATATTTCAATTTTAATACCTTAATTCTATATTCCTTAGCTAAGTAAATCCACATGCTATTTGGAATTAATTTTCCCACTTAGATTATAATCTAAAATTAAGCAAATTCCTCTGCATTCCAATTCCTTCTCACACTTCCCAAATCAATCATCAGGAATTACGGATTCTCCTTTGACAATTGTCCTAGTTTTCTACTCTAATATAGGCAATGTCTGAACTCCAATCCAGTTTGGATTTTTCCATTTAATAGCTGTATGATGTTAGCATGTTACTTAAACTGTTTGAGTCTCAATGGACTAGAGAAGAAAGTCATTTATTTGACTTTAATAGTGCTGTTAGGAAGACTAAGTGATATACTGGTAGTTTGAGTCACCACTTTGAAAAAAAATACTATCACCTTTTTACAGAAATTATTACATGCAGCATTTAATCCTTCCATCTATAAGTGCATAATCAATGATCCTCTGACTTAAAAATAGCAGTCACACAAATTCATAAGGAGAAAAGAACCAGGACACAATCAGGGTATCTAAGATAATCTCAGGACCAGTGAGGTTACACAGTATTTTAAAGTAATACATATATGAGTGTAAGGGCACAGTTTTCAAATATGTCACTGTTATGTCACTGAGAAAGGTAGAAAGATTTTATAACTAATCACAGATTAAATCTGTACTTGTGTGAGTGCTGAGTTGCTTCAGCTGTGTCTGATGATGTGCAACCCTGTGGCCCATGGCCCAGCAGGCTTCTCTGTCCTTGGGATTCTCCGGGCAAGAACACTAGCGTGGGTTGCCATGCCCTCCTCCAGGGGATCTTCCCAACCCAGGGATTGAACTCATTTCTTCTATGTCTCCTGCATTGGCAGGTGGGTTCTTTACCACTTTTGCAGTTTGGGAAGCTCTAAACCTGTACTTATATTTATCAGTAATAATATTATTTAATACTTACATAGTATATACCATTTGCTACTCTGTATTCTAAATGCTTTATATTTTGTTATTTTACTCTATCTCCAGGACACCCTTCAGTTTAATGAGCTCTCTATAAGGTCATGTAATAATGGTAAATGGAGAATAATGAGGTAAGACTCTGAAAGAATATATAAAAAAGAAAAGCAATATTTGGGGAATATAATATACAATTCAAAAGATAAATACATTTTAAAAAATGGAGCCCAACTTTTCAGAGGGAATTTCTACTTTAGGCTTTCTAATCAACACCTGAATTACATGTTACTATCTAAGCTAAGTATTGCCTGGGTAGGTGTGCAGTGTACATTACACATGCAGTTTAATTCATACCTACCTTTTATCACTACTAATTGTAGAATATCTCTTTCTCCATAAAGTATATTTGTTTGTATAGGCTGAAAAGAGGAGCAGTTTCCCTATCTTTTGTAATATTTATTCATGTTGAAATACAGCTTATCTATCAATTAAATTTGGTCCAGTGGTTGAGCTGCTAGTTTCAACTTAATTCCCTCATTTGTTCCCCTTTTATTCAAGCAAAGTGCCATTTAATTTATGGCTTCTTTTCTCTCCCTCCAGCCTAAGCTTCTTAGAAAATAAATGAGGCTATGAGTCCTCATTTAGCCCTTCTTAGTCCTGTTGATTCAAGATGAGGATTTGAATCTTGTCAGTCATTCACCAAGTTACTCCTTTAGATCATCATGCACTCCTTCCGCCGTATCCATGTTTTTGTTTTTTTTTTTTTCTTTTCCTGGCAGAAAGTTGCAAGGGTGTTTGTATAGGAATCTTGACATTGGATCAGACATATAGTTTTAATAAGAGTGAGGGTCTTAGAACGCCATGGAGTTTATACACACTTTGGCACCAATGAGATCACCTGGAAATAGCTGGAGACTGGAGTGAGGTCCTTAAGCCTTCTTTTAGCCATCATTAATCTGCTTGGTTTGGAGAATGTGTTTAGGGGCCTCTGTCTATTGTCCACCCACTGGATGGGTATGTTAGCCAGTGGTGCCGATGTACTCCATGCAATTTTTCCCCTTGGCATGGTTTTTGATTTAGGCAAATATTAATATAGGGTCTGTTTAAATTCCTGTAGACAGAGAAGATATACAATGTTAGAATTCTTAGCTAACAAGGGATACTGCCAAATGATAAAATATTAATCCTATTACTTTGTATGCAGATATCCGAGAACTAGAAGCAATTACCCTGACTCTAATTGCTTCATAGATGAATACAATTATGATGTTACACTCATTCTGTCTGTATTCTCAGTATAAAATAACATCCACATAAGACAGTCAGAAATTTCATTTAAAAGTAAACCTTACCAATGTGAAATATATTAAGGCAATAAACCAAGAGATTAAACTTTCATAAACAGTAAGCGCTCATTGTTTTGTAAATGAGTGTATAATAATATCTTTGCAGCTCAAATGAAACCGTAAAACTGACTGGGGGCCTCACATTTTTTCTGCAAACTTTTGATTTATCTTTTTAATCTGTTCTTAGCATTGTATAGCAATTAAACATTGAAAATGGGCTCTAGCCTTCTTGCCACATTGCTCTTCTCCCATTTCACTTCTGTCATTTCTTTTATAATGACAAGCAATTTAGGGGAACAAGAAACAATTAAAATGTAAGTAGCTCCTGCTGTTACAGGTGTTTTCTACTAATGAATAAAAACGACTAGCATTATAGAAAGGTGGGATTTAAGGAGAGATCTCTCCTAGGAGTTAGATTTTTTAAAATCTGTGGGCAAAATGCAGAAGTTAAATACAGACTTCCTGGTAATAGTAGTAGGAGGGATTTTGATACATAAGAGTTAGTTGTTGAAAGTAGTACTCATGTTTGTAGGGCGGTCAAATGAAATTGCTTTCCTAATATAGTTCTCAAACTTTAGTGTACATCGGAGTCACCTGGAAAGCTTGTTAAGCCACACACTCATGAGCTCCACCCCATTGTTACTATTCAGTAAGATTGGAATGGAACCAAGAATTCGTATTTTAGCATGTTTGCAGGTCTGAGAGCTTCCCTGATAGCTCAGTTGGTAAAGAATCCGCTTGCATATGCAGGAGACCTGGATTTGATCCCTGGGTTGGGAAGATCCCCTGGAGAAGAGAAAGGCTACCCACTCCAGTATTCTGGCCTAGAGAATTCCATGGACTGTATAGTCCACGGGGTCCCAAGGAGTCGGACACGACGAAGTGACTTTCACTTTTCAGGTCCTGAGACCACATTTTGAGAATCATTCGTTTAACAAAAGGCAGTAGTTTTTGTATTCTTTTGTCCCACTTCCCTTCAAGAAAACCCAGGAATTCTTGACAGGAATACTCTGAAGGTCATGATCATGTGACCCTGGTATGTGGTAGACTCAGTTAATAGGAGACTCGAATGGTATATAGAGGTTTACAGATGATTCAGTGACTCACCTAAAGCCATACAGGTGAACCATGCTGGAAACCCAAAAGGATCGCCCTTCTAATTCTGTCCTCTGCTCTCTTCAATAAGTTGTGCTCATTCAAGGCAATTCCTGGAATATTGTTGTTTTTGTTATTCAGTGGCCAAGTCATGTTTGATTCTTTGTGACCCCATGGACTGGAGCATGCCAGGCTTCCCTGTCGTCCACTATCTCCCAGAGTTTGCTCAAACTCATGTCCATTGAGTCAGTGATGCTATCTAACCATTTCATCCTCTGTAACCCTCTTTTTCTTTTGCCTTCAATCTTTCCCAGCATCAGGGTCTTTTCCAATGAGTCGGAATATTGATCATTCCATGAGACAGAATATTGACCAATCTCCTAAAGGTAACAACTTCAGTTCAGTTCAGTTCAGTTGCTCAGTCGTGTCTGACTCTTTGCAACCCCATGAATCACAGCACACCAGGCCTCCCTGTCCATCACCAACTCCTGGAGTCTACCCAAACTCATGTCCATCAAGTTGGTGATGCCATCCAGCCATCTCATCCTCTGTCGTCCCCTTCTCCTCCTGCCCCCAATCCCTCCCAGCATCAGGGTCTTTTCCAATGAGTCAACTCTTCGCATGAGGTGGCCAAAGTATTGGAGTTTCAGCTTCAGCATCAGTCCTTCCAATGAACACCCAGGACTGATCTCCTTTATGATGGACTGGTTGGATCTCCTTGCAGTCCAAGGGACGCCGAAGAGTCTTCTCCAACACCACAGTTCAAAAGCATCAACTCTTCGGTGCTCAGCTTTCTTCACAGTCCAAATCTCACATCCATACATGACCACTGGAAAAACCATAGCCTTGACCAGACGGACCTTTGTTGGCAAAGCAATGTCTCTGCTTTTTAATATGCTGTCTATGTTGGTCATAACTTTCCTTCCAAGGAGTAAGCGTCTTTTAATTTCATGGCTGCAATCACCATCTGCAGTGATTTTGGAGCCCCAAAAAATAAAGTCTGACACTGCTTCCACTGTTTCCCCATCTATTTCCCATGAAGTGATGGGACCTTAAGGAAATACAATTCTGCTTTTAATTATGAGTCTAACTTAATGCAGAGCATATGGGTGACTCAAACAGCAAGGTTGCTATGAAATTAAATGTGCCACCAAGACAAGCTTCACTTTTTTAAAAATTGAAGTGAAGCTTATTTACCATGTTTTCTGTGTGTGTATATATGCACATACACATATATATATACACAGATATATACGTATTCTTTTTCAGCTTTTTTTGTGTTATAGTTTATTGAAAGATATTGAATATAGTTTCCTGTGCTATACATTAGGTCCTTGTTGCTATTTTATATATAGTAGCATATATATGTTAATCTCAAACTCCTGACTTATCCTTCTCTTACATTTCCCCTTTGGTAACCTTAAATTGGTTTCCTATGTCTGTAAGTCTGTTTCTGTTTTGTAAATAAGTTAATTTGTAACTTTTTCCATTTCAATTCCACATGTGATATCATATGATATTTGTCTTTCTCTTCCTAAGTTACTTCATTTAAAATGATAATCTCTAGGTCCTTTCATGTTGCTGCAAATGGCATTATCTCATACTTTTTAATGGTTGAGTTATATTCCATTACAGACACACACACACACATGTATACACATGTGGCTGGGTCATATAACTCTATATTTAATTTTTTAAGAAAGCTTTACACTATTCTTTATGGTGGCTGCACCAATTTACATTCCCACCAAGCTTCACTTTCTTGAGTCCCCTCATGTCTGTATAATACAACAGGGGTGAAAGATTTACTTGCTTATAAAACCTCTGCATGGAAGGAGAAAGTAATATACAATTTAAAGCTCTATCTGTATGTTCCAAAGAGGAAACAAAAATTTAGAACATTTTCATCCTAATCTGTAACATTATGCAAAATGTGCTTTTCATAAAAATCACTGTTGTGTTGTTTTGTATCTATACCAGTCATTGAGAGAAAACAAAAAGGAGGCTCTTAGTGAATGTTAATAGAGACACAGAAACGAAGAGGGGAAAAAAAGGTTATGTAAATTCCAAGACTTTGCCTGATGTTTAAGCTATGCAAACAATAACTCCTCTGTTTGATGTGGTTTCAACAAGGGTCTTCTATCCCAAACAACTCTCTCTCAAACAATGTGTTCAATAACTGAATTCCCTACAACATGAACCAATGTCTTTCATGTAATAATTAAAGTCTTAATCCCTATCAATAACCGTAAGTGTCTCCCACAATCCAGGCTTTGAACTTACGAGTATTTATAATGAAACACATATGATTAAACAGAACTTCTCTGGTGAGGAGGTTTTGTTGCAGAAACTATGAAATTGCATGAATTCATTTGACATATATCAAATGAGCACCTACTATGTATGGAAGCAGACACTCTTCTTGGGGCTTGAGCTTCTTCAATGAATGTAACCAAACAGCCCAGATCCTTTCTTTCTGAGCTTCCTGTTTTGGGCAAGACTGGGGAAATCATCAGTAAGTAGGAACATCACTATCAGAAGCTGAAAGTGGAAGCAAGGACTCAGGAGATATTTGCAGTGAGGCAGGTGAGAAATGCAGGTGAGGGATAGGGAAGCCTGGCATGCTGCAGTCCATAAGATCGCGAACAGTCGGACAGGACTTGGTGACTGCAACAGGTGAGAAATGAGGGGACCCTAGTCACCGTGTGGGCTGCAGAGCTAGTGAAGAGTGGCTGAATTCTGTACATGCCCTGAAAGCATTAACAAAGGGATTAATGGATGGGTAGGATAGAGGCGGTGAGTGCAAGAGAATAGGGGAGTGTGTGAAGACAGGAGAAAGTAGAAATTTATCCATTTTAAAAGGAAAAGATGGATCGCACTGGAGAAGAAAATGGCAAATCACTCCAGTGTTCTTGCCTGGAGAATTCCATGGATATAGGAGCCTGGAAGGCTACAGTCCATGGGGTCACAAAGAGTCAGACACAACTAACTGACTAACACACACTATAGGCCCTACAACTCTGAGCAATCCTCACTCTTCTGACTATGCTACAAATATGCCCACTCAATCCTTCCCACACCTCACAACTAAATAGGATAGATTCTCACTTGAGTCAGATGGTTACAGTTCCTTGTGCTGCAAAAAAAAAAAGATAGTTCCTAGAATCATTTTCAATTTCAAGAATCAGAGGATAAGTTTATAAGACATAAACAGTGGATTGATTGTCTTCATTTCAATTAGAACTTCCTTTAAAGTCAATTCACATAACTAACAGCTCTCATTTAAAACCTTTTGACCTTAGGGGCATGACATAAAATGCGAATGTCTTTGCCTCCCACCAGTTTGGGGGTACAGTTAAAAATATCTTGGCATTAATGTGTCTAGCTTTTGAACTCTGGGTGCTGCACACTCTCTAGGTAGGAACTGGAGTTTTGTTCCCTTGGTTGTTACTGCAAGCGGGCCACGATGTGATGAGTGGGCAGTGATAACACCCTTCTCCCTACCCTTGAGGCCCACTTTGCACTTGGGTCTCAGGGACATTCCAGGTTTTACTACGTCTCTGGGGAGAAAAGAGCTGCTCAATTGTACTAGTGTCGCTTTGTCTTCCACTACCTCTGATACATTCCTTGGGGCCAGACTCAGCATAGACACTCAGCTGGCCTCCGAATTCCTGGATTTCCCCAGCTACCTCCCCACAAAACTCATCTTGAAGATAGTACTTCCTCCTTCCTCAAGCTTATCCCGCTGGCTAGGGACCAACAGCGTTTTCATCAGACACAACCAAAGTTTGAATCCTTCCTCAAGCTCAGCAGGCCCTCTCATGACAAGACCGCTTCTGTCTTAAAAAGGAAAAGAACTTTTTTTGTAGAAACCTCTTGGGACTAAACTCCTGAATGCTGTGTTGAGTGAGTTTCACTGTATTTTCATCTATCCACCTTTCCATCACTTTAAACATTCTTTGAAGTATAGTTGATTTACAATGCCATGTTAGTTTCAGGTATACAAAACAGTGGTTTCTGTTATATACGTGTGTGTGTGTGTATGTGTGTGTGTGTGTATACACATACATATAGGACTTCCCAGGTGGTGCTAGTGGTAAAGAACCTGCGAATGCATAAGAGACATGAGACACAGGTTCAATCCCTGGGTCATGAAGATCCCCTAGAGGAAGGCACAACCTACTCCAGTGTTCTTGCCTAGAGAATCCCGTGGAGAGAGGAGCCTGGTGGGCTGTAGTTGCAAAGAGTCCATAAGGTTGCAAAGAGTCGGGTACAATTGAAGTGAATTAGCACAGCAAAAATATATATATATATATACACACCCATATACATATGTATATATACACATATATATGTTATATATTGTTTTTCCTTATAGGATAGTACAACATTTTAAATATACTAGTTCCCTGTGCTATACAGTAGGCCCTTGCTGGTTATATGTTTTATATATGCGTGATAAGTTGTACTAAGTCACTTCAGTCACATCTGACTCTGGGCAGCCCTATGGACTGCAACCCACCAGGCTCCTTTGTCCATGGGATTCTCCAGGCAAGAATACTGGAGTGGGTTGCAGCCTTCCTGCAGGGGATCTTCCCTTACATTTAAACTGGTTTGGCAAGTGGGGTTTTTTACCACTAGCACCACCTGGGAACCCCTGTTTCAAATATTGTAGTATGTATATGTTAATCCCAGCTTCCTAAATTATCCATTACTTTTGTAAATTAAATGTAAAACCTCATACTTTAGTTCTTAGTTGTCCTAGATTTCCACACAGACTAACATGAAATAATAGAGCTTCAAGCCTATGTTAACTTGAAACTGACTTAGAATGGTTTCCATCCTGGTTTTAAGATTGTTTTTATTTGAATGTGACTGCTTTTAGGAGGTTCACTGACACTCTGCCTGGCTTTGAAATTCAGATAATAAGAGATGACATTTCCTCCGGGGAGAGCTAAAACAAGTTGATAAATTGTTATTGTGCTACCTTTCAGCGGATGACCTATAATTAAACCACACACTCACAAAAAGGCAATTACAGAAATGTGATGGGTCTGACTCAACCTCTTGAAATCAAAGAAGTTCAGAATTAATATCCAAAGTCCAAAGTCAAGTGTGCGATATTGAGAATTGTAGAAGTAAATTTTGCTCTTGGGGATAACATCTGATGCCTGGATCTGAAAAAAATACCACAACAGTTTATATAACAAAAGCTACAGTTTGCTTTAAGTTTTTATGTGTCTTATTAAGATGCATATGTATAGTTTCCTATTTATATACTTATAATAAGAAAAAAAGGTTTTATAACCAATTCGTTTAATGCTGTGTCTGTTTGTATAGATCTGGACTTGACTGCATGGTCATAGTCAAACCATCTGAGAAGAAATTCCTCCTCTTTTCCTAAGCAGTGAAGATTTATGTGTTTGACTTTGAAGTCAACAACTGTGTAGCGTTTAGTGCCAAATCAAATGCAACATCAAATTACCTTGTATTCATTTAAGTGAATTTGCAGATTTATGGCAGACTGGCACAGATCCAGAGAGCTAGGGAGAGGACAATCACAGCAGATGATTGTAAGGGATGAAAATGAAGTAAATATCTGGGAATTAATTACCTGTAGGGTTAAGGTCCATTCCTAGAAAGAGTCAGGAGCAATTTATTCTGCAATCAATTTGCAAGCACCCGGAGTGTAACAAAGTGGCAGATAACATGGACTCTTCAAAAACAAGCCATGCCAAACAAAACTAATTTCCCTCTTTGACAAAGTGACTGATCCTGTAGACTGGAAGACTTACTGGTTGCAGCCCAGTTTGACCTTTGCATAGTTATCAGTGCTATTTCACATGGAATGGTCATTGACAAGCTTGCAAAAAACCACTTGAATGAAATAATAATCAGGTGGGTATTGAACTGGTTGGAAAAATGTTCTTGGGCTTGTTCAATAAAAAAGTATGAAGACAAGTTTCCGATTATTTAGTAGTTTACACAGATTTTATTGTGGATCTGTTATTGATTTTGTTTGTTTGTTTTATTTTGCTTTAAATAAACAGCTTCATGAGAGAGCATAAAATATGCTCAGAAACTTGAAACAAACTCAGGTTTGTTGGAGCTTCTTTGACAGAATCTTTGAAAAAAAGATTGGGAATCCAAAATGAGTTTTAACAAATTAGAATCACTATCTAATCGGGAAGGACTTGCTAACTGGTTAATACTAAAATACATGCTGAAGGAAATAAAAACACTAAATTCCATAAAGGCAAACTGTGAAAACAAAGTTGTTGTTTACAATAGTATCAACTACTTACTCTGTCTTTTATACTGAATCTCTGGCCCAAACCATGCTTCTCGTTGCCAGGGAAGGACACTACTCATGTCTGAGCTGGGGTCACCATAGATCAGCAATGCCTTTCAATTATTCAGAAGGTTGAGTCTGCTTATGGGCTTTCCTGGTGGCTCAGATGATCCGCCTGCAATTGGGAGGTTAGGGTTAGATCCCCAGGAGAAGAGAAGGGCAGCCCACCCCAGTATTCTTGCCTGGGAAATCCCATGGACAGAGGAGCCTGGCAGGCTACAGTCCACACATTCACAAAGAATTAGACACAACTGAGCAACTAACACCTTCACTTCTTTCAAAGTCTACCTATACATTCAGTGAAGGGGTGTTACTCTTAAGCGTCAATCGCTGAAAGACCATCAACAGAGAGGGATGACAGTAAAGTGGTACATACATAATTATAGGAGGAGGTTGTTGCTCACCTCAAGAGAGAATAGGAGATATATAATTTTAACAGGAATATATTTAATTTTACATAAAATTATCTTTCTTATCAAGTGGCAGGAAGGAATTTTCTTCTACTCTTTCCGATTCTTATGACTGGTCTAAGAATAAGATTGTCATGAGATATGTTGTCAGGATGAAATCATACAAAAGTTTAATATTAATGACATATATATGTGGAAGAGACCCAGGGCAACTGAGTAAGTCATCAAAATGACCTAAACCCTCACCATAAATATATTCTCATCTAAAGACAAAAGAGGATGTTAGGGGTAAGGGATCTGGGACTTCAAAGGGGAAGCAGGCAGTTAGCTGGAAGATAGAAAAGCAAATGTTTGGTAGATAAATGTTTGCCAGGCCTTGCAGAGACAAAGGGACAGAAAGTGGACTCTGATGTCTCAGTGTTTCCCCCACCATACCTGGCTCACATTCTTTGCAGATATCTCTTATGATAGCTCTATTCTAGAAACAGGCCGTCTTCAAATTATTATAAACAGTTAAGGAGGAGTCAAAGGCTCTTCTGAGTCTTTTGGACCTTAAAAATAATCTAAATTAATCCTCATGCTTGAGACATATTTTGAAGTGGCAAATTTTGCTCCCCTCCATAAAGATATCACATAGCAACTAACATTTTCCATGTATTTTTGCCACCAGGTACATTTTTTGGCCATTCTCAATAAAAGTAATTCATAATGTCTATTCAGCTCCTCTGCTCATTTTCCAATTGAGTTTTCTGGTTCTTTGGTTGTTGAGCTGTCTGAGTTTATATATTTTGAATATTAACCCCTGATTACATAGATGAGATACAAATATCTTAATTCATTTAGTAGGTTGTCGTTTTGTTTTGTAGATGGTTTCCTTTGCTGCACAGAACTTTTTGTTTGATGTAGTTCCATTTTTCTTTTTACTTCCCTTGTGTGGAGAGGCATATTATATATATATATATATATAGTATGAAGTTGGTCAAAAAATTCATTCAAATTTTTCCATACCATCTTATGGAAAAAATCCAAATGAACTTTTTGGCCAACCTAATATTTATTGATAAAATTGTTGTAAAAAAAGCTACTGCTTCAGTTTTCTTCTAGAAATCCTATGGTTTCAGGTCTTAAATTCAAGTATTTAATCCATTTTGAGTTAATTTTTATATATCATGTGAGATGGTGGTCACTTGGCTTGCCAGTGCCGAAGACACAAAAAACATGGGTTTGATCCCTGAATTGAGAAAATCCCCTGAAGTTAGACATGGCAACCTACTGCAGTATTCTTGCCTGGAGAATGCCATGGACAGAGGAGACTGATGGAATGTATAGTCCATGGGGTCACAGAGTCAGACATGACTGAGTGACTGAACACACACATTCAATTTTCCTAAGACCACTTATTGAAAGAAAAAAGCAGCCCAGCTAAATATTTTATTTTAAATATACAATTGATTATAATTGTTTCATTTCAAAAGCCTTATTTAATTAGTAAAACACAGTAAGGATAATTAATTATGACTCATTTAAAATATCTCTGGGGAAAAAAGTTTTTGCTATGATATTTAAAATAAATAAAATTTTGGCAGAGATACTAAGTTATTGGTATTGTCAGCATGGTTAGGCTTGATTTACTTTATTAGTACACTGGGTACAATTAAAGTAAAATTAGAATTATGACCAATAGAGTTTCATCACATGTACTAAAATAATGTTATTTCTCAAGTTTTCCTGTTCTTACTTTGGAAATGGCTTCTGCAGCCCACTTAATTTGACATCTTTGGCACAATGAACCAGAACCTGACTTGGAAAAACACAAAAACTGCATTGGCAAATGATCTGCCAAGTGACCCATGAACAAAAGCGAGATTGGGTTGCCCTTTGAAATAAACCTATTTGAATTTTATTATCTCCAGAGCACCTTGTGTCTCTAATCTTGTGAAAGGTTAGTAGTCTATCCATCAGAGCAAGATAAGAGTGCTGGTTGATGTCTGCTCTTGATGATAACTGAATCCAGCAGTTGGAGCTGGAAGGAGATTCATTACTATCAGCGATTCAAAAAGAGGGGGGGAAATGGCCACAGAAGGAGTCATTCACAATAAGCCATGTTTTCCTACCTCAGGGTATTTAATACAAAACAAAGTAGAAAACGAAGGATTGCTATATTGAGAAACGTTTGCAAACCTCTTAAACAAGTTCCCCTAAATCAGAGTTGTTTTAAGACTACCTGTTGTAGAGATTAACAATTTATAATACATAGGTACTTTCTTAAAAACTATTGCTAATTGCTTTTGGGAGGTCTTCATGACACACGTCAGAATAAAATAAGAGTGATGCTGTATCACTGTATAACATATGGCTAAAAGCCAGCAAGTATTATAAAATATCCAATAAAGTCTAAAATAATGAGTCTGTGGTTTTTAAAGTTAACTGAATATATTCTTTTTAGGACTTTCTAATTTATATGGAATTTAATAATAATTTATAATTTTTATATAATTTAGAAGTTGGGATAGAGATCATCTAAAAATTATTTGTAAACTTAAAATATACCAGTGGATCAAAATAAGCATGTGCTTTAGGGCTTATTTTAATTTTGACATTATGAAAAATAGGATACATACATTCAGCATTGTAAAATTTCATAAAAGATATGGCACTTGGTAATTGATATTTTATGAAATGTTTAATAATGATTGGTTTTATTCATTGCATTCCAAATGATGGATATTATAAAAATAAAATGGCCATCGTATAACAGGATTAATGAATTTTTTTTCCTTTGAGAAGAATCTGGTAAATGACTGGCAAAGTAAATGTAATCAGTCTTAAGTAAGTTTAGATCAAAGTTAGTTCATTTGTATTTATATCTTACACATGAATACTGTAGGTCTTATTATATACCTATTCCAGGATATCCACTGTTTATGCTTTCATCAAAAGAATACAGTTACATTTGAGTTAAACATCTATGTGGCCAAGTGGGGTTGATGTTCATTTCCCTTTGATAATTTTAAGGAATAAAATTATTCCTAAGGTATGACCTGGGGAATCTGTGCCACCTCTTAGTCTTATCCAACAAGCTCAAAAATGTGGGTGAGCAACAGAGGTGGTTGGAAGTTGCCTTGACATTCATCAGGTTCTTGTTGTCAAATGTTTATAGAAAGATTTCTAGAGTTACACTATTTGTCATCCTGCCTTAATGCTCATCCAATGCCCGCCAAAACCTCTGCAGAGAAAACAATGACTTTTAATTCATAACAACTGAAATCTGAAATTGATGTTATTTTTTCTTTAGTTTGAGCTGACATCTGTAATAATGAACAATGGAATTTTGTTGAATGCTGATTATATCAATTAGATAAATTATTTCTCAGTCTAGAAATAAATAAAAATTATCTGTATTTTTTCAGAGCATTCATTCAAAAACCAAAAATGTAGACTTTTTCTTCTTAATGGATAGCTGCCTAACCTTACTCAGAGCATTATTTTACAGCTAGCATGCTGTACTTTTTGTTTATTTTTTAATTAAGTTATTTTTACTAATGAGCATGGATCCACTAGATTTAAAGTCAAAAGACTCAAAACTCTCCATGCTACTTTGCTGATCTACTCTGTAATTTTGAGTTAAATTTCTTGTTTATTTTTGGCCCTCCCTATGCATTTAGGTTTTTCCCCTCTGTCATCAAGCAATATTTTTTGTGCTTAAGAGGGCTTTTCATGCTAAAATAATATCTATTGCTTTCTTCCAAATAGAAAAGCAATTTATGGTCATTGTGCAAATTTTAGAAAATTAACAGTGTACAGACAAGAAAATAAAAATAAGCTATAACATTCTATCCATAGTAAGCTGTTTCTGCATTTGTATTTTTATTTTTTCTCAATGTGTATTTATATCTTTAAAAATTGGAATTGTACTTTGTACATCCTTTCATATCATTTTCTATCTTATCAATTTCTGCCACCATGCCTTGTACTGAATGCAGATTTCCTGTGAAGCAGGTAAAGTTTATGTTTCAAGAGCCTTCACTTGAATAGACCCTTTTCAAGGTCCTATGCCTAACTTTATTTTTGTAATTATGTTAAAAATTGTGTTCTAAAAAAATAAATAAATAAATAAAAATTATGTTCTAAATTTATAGGTTTCACTTTTCATAGAATCTATAGAGTCTGTAGACTTCTGTTATCTGTGTTATGTGTTTAAATGATGCCCTGATTAGACTGTTGCAATCATTCTTGTTCCTCTGGCATGAATTAATTCGGACATTATTAGATCTCACTCCTCCCTCATCCATACTATGCCACTCTTTCCCTCACCACTGGAAAAGTCTTTTGTCCTGTAAGCAGTGAAGGCAGAGGGTGACCAGGGGAGGTTTTGTGTTAAGTGGGAGAACAGGAAAAAGATGGAGGACAAAGGAAAAGACTAGTACCCCTCTATCGCCTTCCCCACTAGGAACAGGGGCAGTGGCCTTCTCATACTGTTGACACTTTGACCGATGCTAGGCTGCCTTCCCAAGACCAGAATGCTAGTTTTCTGTTGTGAAAAAAGAGAGGGGAAAAAAACGTGAAAGGAGGGAGAAAGCAGGGTATTTCATGATGCATTATATGGCTTGCCCCTCCATCACTTCCCCTTCTTTCCCTGCTCATTTCACCACCAATCATGCACTGACCTAGAGTGGAAGTGTTAGAGAACACAAAAGAACTGAAGTGATTTTCAGTCTTGGCTGTACTTTGAGATCACTGCTTAGCTTGAAGATATGCCAATACCTGGATCTCACTCCCACGAATCATGATTTAGTCTAGAATGCAGCCTGGTGTCAAGATTTTTTAAGTGAGTTTATTGGGCAGTGATCAGTGAGAAGCCCTGTATTCTGTGGGAAAGGGAGGATGAAGGCAATTTCACATAACTCTTCTTCCTTACTGTCCTAAAAACCTACACAATCTCTCGTCATCATAATCCTAGGTCCTTATCATTGACTTTTCTTCTGCAGACTAGCTTTGTCCCCACTTCCCAGAATTCACTGTCAGTAATTTGGTACTGGAGAGACTTTTTCCCACTCTCTGGCCCAACTGGTATTTGGGTGAAGGAGTAGGGAGAACTGGACAGAGAACTGGATTTGTGGACAGAGCAATATACTAATCAGATTTGGAAGCTTCATTGCTTTCTTCAGTTGACGAAGACAAAAAGTTGGAAATGATTTCAAGATCTGTAGTTTAGGTACCTAATGAGTTAAATGGATGCTCTGGTTAATGGTATCTGAGGGGGAAAAAAATGAATGCAGGATCATGGACAAGACCTAAAAACACTGTAGGCTAATGCTAAGGAGGTGTGTGATGATGAAGGTGAATTCAGAAAGTACCCCAGCTTTCAATTTCACATGCATGGCTTAGGGTGAGGTGCATACACAGTCTGCAGACTCAAAACAGTTTGCTTTTGGGAGCAACCGTCAGCAGACTACAAACTTAAATGCATGACTCCCAGAATTAATGGTTTTTCTATACCACCTTCTGATCATAAGTAGCCTAATCAGTCTTTCTTATTTTAAAAGAGATCTTTGGGAGAAATAACCTACCAAGAAATAAAACATTTATCAAGCTAATGTGTAAAGGATCACTAAGTCTAGATAAAGTTTAACCTTGTGAAATGTGAATTCAAATCAACGATTTCTATAATCTGCTTTGTTGCTTCAAATCTCTGTACATCAGCCAGTTACAATTGCTGCTTCCAGGTAACTTTTCTTTTTGAAGCTGAATACATATTTGATTCTGAAAAATCTGGCATCGGGCTTCTTCCACTGACTTTACCTTAATAGTAGATAGAGAATTAAAGAATTTTTGGAAGATGTTGATTTTTCTTTTTTAAGCAAACACACTTGATTATAAACTGTGGACTTTTTATTAAAAATTTCTTCATGAAAAAGTCTAGTCAATTGGATTAGATACCTCAGAAGAATATAGAATGGTGAAGTTCAATTTAGCTGAATAATGTGTTTAAAGATACATTTACTGTATGTTTGGTTTTTTGGTCTATTTTCAATTTATTGATTAGGAGTATTTCCTCAGAATTCTTGTTTCTACTTATTTAGATATAATTTACAAGGGTTTCCAACACACGATGGGAGGAATATAATGACAATAGCCTTTGGATTGACATAGTGAGGAACTTTTGAGTTATGCATTATAATATTTTTAACAACTGATGCTATTTATTATTTTTTAAATAATTCTTTTAGATGTATTATGAGCATTGTATTGTGTTGTAAAGCCTTGTAAGATTTTAAAAGGTAGTTTAAATTTCTCTTTTCATTAATTATCATGAACAGAAAGTGTAAAAATTATATTTTTACCTTAACCTCGTGGTTATTTTTCCTTTCCTTTTTCATTTTATACTGTCTACTTTAAATTCCAGGTTTATGGCAAGATATTCTCCTTATGAAAATCTCCAAGGACTCATTAAACCACAATCTTAGAAAAATTTAGGGGCGTCTACTTTAAGATCACTAAAGTCACCTAAATCCTCTAAATCATTTAAGTGATTTAAGAATTTACTTTTGGATTGTACTTACCTTGCAGGGGAATATAAAGAGATGAATGGGCTGCAGAGTTGTCAGAGTGAATTTTTTAAGATAAAATAATGGAGGAAAGGAACTTTTATTCTACTACTTATAGATAACAGACTAATAATTAAATTGTCTTCCTACTTGCAAGAATTCAAAGGCATAATACGTTTTGTTTGATTAATTTATCTTCAAACATTTCACTTAGGATTTTGACCCTTTATGCCAGGGATTGGCAAAAATTTTTCTGTAAAGGGCTGAATATTAAATATTTGGGCCATTTTGAACTACATGAGATCTCTGTTGCATATTTCTTAGTCATTGTTGGTTTATATTTTGTTTGTTTGATGTGGCTCAGTGGTAAAGAATCTGCCTGGTAATGACGGAGATGCAGGAGACGTGGGTTCGTTCCCTGGGTCAGGAAGATCCCCCGGAGGAGGAAATGACAGTCTACTCCAGTATTCTTTCCTAGAAAATCTCATGAGCAGAGGAGCCTGGCGGGCTACCGTCCATAGTGTTTTAGCGACTGAGAGTT
This sequence comes from Muntiacus reevesi, assembly GCF_963930625.1. Lineage (NCBI taxonomy): Eukaryota > Metazoa > Chordata > Mammalia > Artiodactyla > Cervidae > Muntiacus > Muntiacus reevesi. The sequence goes on from NC_089259.1 coordinate 63,906,667, forward strand.
GGACATGACTTCAACAGATAGCAGAGATCCCCTGCTATCCAGTTGTTTCTGAGAACTCACCTTTGTCAGCACTGGTTTGGAGCTCTGGATTATATGACAGTTCAGTGGTCTAGGGCAACTTACTTAACATTTCTGGGCCTCAACTTCCTTATCTGCAAAATAGCTATACTAATATCTGATATGAATGCAATGAAAAGCTCATGACATGGTGTAAAATGCCTTCTGTGTTAAACATCAGGCAGCTTCCTAGGTCCTATCTCTAGGTATGTTGAAATTACCATCATTCATTGTTCCTAATTAAATTGTCATTTTCATTTAAGTATCTCAACTTTCCTCCAAAAATGTATCAGGTACAAGTGGAAATAATTAAGATATTCCGTTGCCATGTTGACTGCATTTTAAATCAGATGTTTTGGGGGTGGAGATGCTTACTTGGGTGTAATAATCCCTCAAACAGGAAATTCATAAAGTACTACTATTAGCTCCCTTTGAAATTTTATGCGGTGGTGGTTGAAATTATACAGGCATTTATTAATTCCTGGCATGAATTGATTGAGTAAATCATAATGCTTATTATAATATAATAAACATTATCTGAAAACATACACATGTACACACAGAACAAGAGGAAGTATGAATTAAGAGATAAAGATATAGCAAATCCCAAATTAATTTTTGCTGACAGCAGCTTCATCTCACAATAACTCCAGATTCTGATTTCTTCCTCATTGAACAAGTTGTTATTTTCAAAATAATTTTATTTAATTTCAAACCCATAATTTTAAAAAGTGCCTACTGAGGGTCTGTTTCTTACACAAAAATTCAACTGATGTTTAAGAAAAACTACAAAGATAATATAATTGGGTATCGATTCAAATTAGTTGTCCTCTTTCCCTTCCATAGTTCTTTCATGCAAATAATGAAGAAATAAAACATGGCCTTTTATTGCTTATTGAAAACAACAACAAAGTTCCAAACTGAATTTATTCGATCCCCAGATGAAAGAAGCCTTCACTGTACTTTGGGAGACAGAGCGGTTTGAGTGTTAACTCATGATAGGCTTTGCTTAAATGAAGTAGGGGAGTGAATGTGAAAGGCAGCTTGGTGAGACCATGGGCTGTGAGGGCAGAGTTCAGTAGAACCAGCAGCAGGAGAGACAGCAATGAAACCAGGCAAATCGAAGACCTGGACAGACAGAGCCTCCAGAGAGAAAATGAGAGTCTGGCAGCCCTGTCTTGATAACCACCAATCTTTTGAGCAGAGGCACCCAGGCATTTTACATGTAGATGCACGTGAACTTGGAGCATGGGAGGATATGACTGTTTGAAAAGTAGAAATATTAGTCGCTCAGTCATGTCCAACTCTTTGCAACCCCATTGACTGTAGCCTGTTAGGCTCCTCTGTCCATAGAATTCCCCATGCAAGAAGACAAGAGTGTGTAGCCATTCCCTTCTCCAGGGCATCTTCCCAACCCAGGGATCAAACCTAGATCTCCTGCATTGCAGGCAGAATCTTTACTGTCTGAGCCAGCAGGGAATCCCTTGAATGTTTATATAGGTATAAATACATGAGCTTGACCATCTGGTGATGTCCATGTGTAGAGTCTTCTCTTCTGTTGTTGGACGAGGGTGTTTGCCATGACCAGTACATTCTCTTGGCAAAACTCTATTAGCCTTTGCCCTGCTTCATTCTGTACTCCAAGGCCAAATTTGCCTGTTACTCTAGGTATTTCTTGACTTCCTACTTTTGCATTCCAGTCCCCTATAATGAAAAGGATCTCTTTTTTGAGTGTTAGTTCTAGAAGGTCTTGTAGGTCTTCATAGAACCATTCAACTTCAGCTTCTTCAGCATTACTGGTCAGGGCATAGACTTGGATTACTGTGATATTGAAAGGTTTGCCTTGGAAATGGACAGAGATCATTCTGTCGTTTTTGAGATTGCATCCAAGTAATGCATTTTGGACTCTTTTGTTGACTATGATGGCTACTCCATTTCTTCTAAGAGATTCTTGCCTGCAGTAGTAGATATAATGGTCATCTGGGTTAAATTCACCCATTCCAGTTCATTTTAGTTCTCTACTCCTAAAATGTCAATGTTCACTCTTGCCATCTCCTGTTTGACCACTTCCAGTTTGCCTTGATTCATGGACCTAACATTCCAGGTCCCTGTGCAATATTGCTCTTTACAGCATCGGACTTTACTTCCATCACCAGTCACATCCACAACTGCGTGTTGTTTTTGCTTTGGCTCCTCCTCTTCATTCTTTCTGGAGTTATTTCTCCACTAATCTCGAGTAGCATATTGGGCACCTCCTGACCTGGGGAGTTCCTCTTTCAGTGTCCTATCTTTTTGCCTTTTTGTACTGTTCATGGAGTTCTCAAGGCAAGAATACTGAAGTGGTTTGCCATTCCCTTATCCAGTGGACCACATTTTGTCATAACTCTCCACCATGGCCTGTCCATCTTGGGTGGCCCTACACAGAATGGCTCATAATTTTACTGAGTTACTTTGACATTACTTTGCCAACAAAGGTCCATCTAGTCAAAGCTATGGTTTTTCCAGTAGTCATGTATGGATATGAGAGTTGGACTACACCAAGACCTGAGAGCTGAAGAATTGATGCTTTTGAACTGTGGTGTTGGAGAAAAACTCTTGAACATCCCTTGGACTCAAGGAGATCCAACCAATCCATCCTAAAGGAAATCAGACTTGAATATTCATTGCAAGAACTGATGCTGAAGCTGAGACTCCAATACTTTGGCCACCTGATGTGAAGAACTGACTCATTTGAAAAGACACTGATGCTGGAAAAGTTTGAAAGTGGGAGGAGAAGGCCATGACAGAGGATGAGATGGTTGGATGGCATCACCGACTCAATGGACATGAGTTTGTGTAAACTCTTGGGAGTTGGCGATGGACAGGGAGGCCTGGTGTGCTGCAGTCCATGGGATCATGAAGAGTCAGACACGACTGAGCGACTAAACTGAACTGAACTGAAATACATGAGTCTGGAGGATGACAAGAGGGCACATCAGTTTTGTCTGCTCTAAGATTCAGTCGTAGGATTTCTTTCCCTCTAAGGCAGGGCCGCAATGTTATCACTTCCTAAGAGGAGCCCCATCCAGATGGAGTCAGGATGTATTTCACTGGGTGCTCATGTTCACCATCTATTTATTCACTCCCTAATTACCACTTTTTAAGGCTCTGCCCTATGGCAGGCCCCATATATGGAGATGGTAGTTTTGGTCACTAACAAGCTTACCTGCGAATATGATGTGCGTTTCAGCTCCTTTCATTCCTGTGTGTGAGCAAACACAGCTCCTGGAAATTTTTTTGTAAATAAATTGCCAGACTGATGAGGTATAGAAATGTGCTGGTCTTTTCTTGGAAGGCTTTGATGGCCTGTCTCTAGGCTTCTGGGATTTTTTAGCAGAAAAGTAGAGCTTACTGGAGAGAGTGAGCATGTCCTGGGGATAGTTATATCTGCAGACGTTTTTGTCATCACTGCTGGAGGGAGGTTGTGCCAATAGCATCTAATAGGCAGAAGTCAGTCATGCTACCTATTGTCTTACAGTGCGCAGGGCAGACACTCAAGGAAGAGGTTCCAGCTCAGGGAATTCCCTGATGGTTCAGTGGTTAGGACACTGCATTTTCACTGTGAGAGCCCAGGTTCAATCCCTGGTCAGGGAACTAAGATTCCACAAGCCACAGAGTGCAGCAAAAATAAATAAATAAATTTGATTAATTAAATTTTTGAATTTTTTTTAACTTAAAAAAAGATTGTCCAGCTCAAGATGTCAGTAATTTTGAGGCAGAGACCTCTGATGCAGAGGACTAGCACTGAGTCATGCATTCCACATAGCTGCAATCTGCCAAGGGTGGCATTTCATGCGGCAAGGACTCCCTGAACAGCATCGATCTTCTTATAGTCTCACCCTGCAGGGAGTGGGGAGAGATAGGTTATTTATGGACCCTGTGTTTAGCCCTCAAAGTCTGCCAGAGAAGAGAGTAAACGGCTCTGGGATTCCTTCTCCTTTAATGCTCCTCTTAACTCAGCATTTCCCTGCTGGTCACATCAGTTGATGATGTAGGCAAGGAGACTTTGAAAGGAGACGATATGCTTGAAAGTTGACAGGTGTGTGCAGGTGAAGGACTCTTCTATTCACTTAGCCTTGAAAAGGGCCTGGGTAGAGGGCAGGACCATAGCTTTCCTGTGTCTGAATCATAGCCCTTGCCTGAGATCACCTTTCTGAATCATATACCCTCCATGCCAGCAGCTTGGAGTTTTTCTCAGCCAAAGCTTGAGTTGTGAGCTGACTGAACTGATAGAGCATGCTTTTATGGAAGGGGGGAGGGCAGAAAGAAGAGATTAGGAGAGAAATAAACTCAACACAAATATGTGGATTTAGGGAAGCAAAGTGAATAGACTTCCCTCCCCCTGATGGGACAGACGCTGTGATCATGTGTAGATACTGTCCCCACCGACTCGTGATCAGAGCTTTTCACTCACTGGGTTCTATGATGACGTGAATTTACACCACCAACATGAAGCACTAATTTTAAATGAGCTGGCAGTGAGGAGTGTTTTGGAGAGCATGAGAAGAGAACAGGAAAACACTACAGTTTCTAGATAAACGCTGAACAGTGCTTTATCCGGTCGCCATGCCCAATCCTGCTATGGTAATATCAACTAGTTGGCACTTTCAGCTTAAATGGGCCTACCATATGCTGTCTGGGGCAAACTGCAAATTCCTTGAGAACCTTCGATCTGCCTCTCTTTCTCCTCTTGCTTGCACCTCCCCTTGGTCCTGTGTGCACCTGACGTTTGGATCCATTCATTTGGAGGCAATAAATGGAAGCCTTTCACAGATATCCTTAGGGCGCCTTTTGGCTCCTATGAGTTGATTTTTGCCCCTTTAGAGGCCTCTCCAAACCATCCTTGGTGTGCATAGACTTTCTTTTTTGCTTTTGGAACAGTGGTGTTTTTTATCCACAAGATTGCTCTCCCACTTGGGGCAGTCAGCCCTGCAGCAAACATATGTTCACATCCACATCTCCCCTCTAGATGAATAAAATCCTCCCAGAGGCTACAGCTGGCTGGAAAAAGTTCTTTTGTGCTTATATGAAGTGTAACTGAGCCCTAAGCAATCACCTTTGATGTATATTTTGTGATTGGGGAAGAAAAATTAATAAATAAATAAAAATATTTTTATCTGCCAAACTCTTTCTTGCAGATAAGAATTTTTTGTTGACTGAAACCTGTATCCAATGTGATCTTTGCCCTTACCCATTAAGCAAAGGGTTAGACTGAGTCATGTTTCTTTCCTTATATGGTTATTCAGTTTTGTTCTCTATGCTTTTTGGGCATAATATTTTCTCAGCAAAATGGGTCTGGTAACTCTTCCTAATCCCCATCTTGTTTGGTTTGCTGAGACAGTTTTCATTCAAGCATAAAATACTTTGTTCAAAGAGTCACCCTTCAAAAGGTGAAAGTTTAAGTCTTTGAGCATGCTAAAAATGAAATGAGCATACTTATTTTTTGGAGGACATTCGTTTTGCCTCAGTACCTCGGATCCCCATCTTTCATAAGATCTAAGATCAATGTACTTTAAGGTAGCAACATTTGTCATAATTGCCTGATGTATTAGCATCCTTTAGTACCAAATATTAACTTTGACTGTGAGATCACTAAACCATATAATGATTTTGAACAAGGAATAATAACTTGAATTTTGAGGACCAGTAAAACTAAGAGCAAACTTCTGAGTCAATGACACACGCTTAGACACAAATTTAATCCTGCCATCTGAAAAAATGTTTCTTGAGCCATATTTATGGAAGTATGATAACTGAGTTTCTATATTCATACAATTGTGATTACTAATTTTGGCATAAAGAAACAAACCACAAAACACAGTGAGTGGGCAGTATGATTCTAACCATTTTGCTGCAAAATAGTCAGAGACTAACATTTTCCCCTTGTCAGGAGAGGAAACACTAGGAATGGTACGTTCAATAAAAGAAATACAGGCAGAAACCAACACAACACTGAAAAGCAATTATCCTCCAATTTTTAAAAAATTAATTTTAAAATAAAGAAAAAAACAAAATTTTCATTCCTACGGTAAAGCATTTATACCTCAAGTCTTTGGAGAGCAACGAGAACCAGAAGATAACAACCCCCCTCCTTTTTTTAGCTCTTGCAAATCCAGACCACACTATTGATTACTGACAATTCATTGCTGAAGGCAGTACTCTGTATTCAATAAATTAAGCTTTAATTTCTGAGTCCAGCAAAATAATTGACCTCAAAAAGAAGATAAATGAATAGACTATCCTGAGCTCGTGATGAGAATCCACTTTCCAGTCTCATTATATTAGTATTTTTCAATTCAGTGATTTTTCCATTCTTTCATAGTTTCTTTCACAATCTGTAACACCTTTTACCTGCTCCTATATGAATAAGGCCAAGCTATTTTCATCTTTGTTTTCAAGACTGAGAGGTTTATTATGGTAATACTTTGGTATTAATATTAATAATTTAATATAGTTTCCATTTTTAGGACAATCTAAGTGACTAGTAAATTTCTGAAAAATTTCTGAAATGTTTCTGATTTCATAAAATCATAAATAACATAGACATAGAGCATATATAAATAGGGCTTTCCTAGTGGCTCAGATGGTAGAGAATCCGCCTGCAATGAGAGAGACCTGAGTTCAATCCCAGGGTTGGGAAGATCCCCTGGAGAAAGGCATAGCAACCCACTCCAGTTTTATTGCCTGGAGAATCCTATGGAAGGAGGAGCCTGGCAGTCTACAGTCCATAGGGTAGCACAGGCAGACATGCCTGAGCAACTTAGCAGACATGCATGCATAGCACATATAAATATTTTGACCAATGAATCCTTTGACAGTTTTGAACTTTTTTTCCCCATCTGATTTTCCTTAATGAATCCTTGAAAGTTAGAGAGGTTTAATACTATGTAGCCTGATTTTAACATTTGATAAAAATTAAAATAAGAACTATTTGGTGCCTTAAGGGAGACAAGCCATGAATTTCAGATAATCCCTCAATTTTTGCTGAGACTATAGCAATAGAATTTCTGTATTTAAGGAGAAAAAGTGTATTCTTTATAGTGAGAGGATAAACATTGAACAGTGTCCTTTTTAAATTTAAGCATATCAGTTATATTTGAAAACAAATACAAAATAATCACAATTATAGACACAATTTTATCAAGACAATGGTTGAATGTAGCTAAGTCAAGTGCTTCTTCTAATAAAGAAATTAGGTGTAGCTCCCATGGACTCCATGGAGAAAGTCTTTGATGTTTCCTTCTGCAGCTCAGGAAAAACTCCCCCCAAGCCTCCGGATAAAAAGAAGAGATTTTTGTTGTGTTCCTATTGGAATTCCTTGGGGGTATCCAGGACATGATTGTTCCCTGCATTAGCTGAGAGGGGCCATAGCTTCTGGGAATAAGAGAGAACAATGGGAGGTAAAGTGGAATTACTCTGTTGTTGGGAATTGGATTCATAGACTCAGAGGCATAATCTTTCCTTAGCCTTTTCCCACCCCCAGTTACATTCTCCAAATGGGATAACACTTGAGCTTGCTCTAGTGCAAATGTATAAGCTTTGTACACACATAAACTGTCTCTTTTTTTCCCCTCTGTATTCTTTTTTGGGGAGTATAACTGCTTTACAATATTGTGTTAGTTTCTGCTGTGCTAGTGTGAATCAGCCACGTGCACACACATATCCCCTCCCTCCTGAGCCTCCCTCCAGCTTCCCCGCCCACCCCCACCTACCAAGTTATCACAGAGCACGAGCTGCGTTCCTTGCGCTGTAACAGCGGCTTCCCACTAGCTGCCCACTTTACACGTGATGGTGTATATATGTCAGTCCTGTGCTACCAATTCATCTCACCTTCCCGTCCCTGCCCCTTTCCATGGCCATGTGACCCTCTGTGTCTGTGTCTCTATTCCTGCCCTGCAAATAAGCTCATCAGCACCATTTTTTCTAGATTCCGTATATATGAGTGAGATCAATATGATGGCCGATGAGGCTAGCAGGGACATTGTTTTCTCCATCCCATTTCTTACATGCTGTAACTATTCCCAGAAATATTCAAGTGCTGTTTCAGGATGACAGAGGTCATTCTTGGTAGATTCTTTTTCATTTAGAACCTCTTAACCAGAAATCCCAAATACCTATATTTTGTTCAAGTTCTATATAGAGATAGTTTATCATAATGATACATGGTACTCCACAACTTTCTGTTTCATTATGGCAGCCTAAATTCTGTTTATTATAGCTTTGGTATTAAGTGAATTTAATTGCACTATGAGTCTCTAAACATTGATAATTGATTGCTATATATAACAACTCCAAAAGGTCCAACTATTTCATTACTTTGAATATCCCATTTATGAACTTTTCCAAATAAAAGCAAATTAATTGCACGTAGTGGTTAGAACAGATTTTTAAATAGACTGGAGCAAATGTTTTTTTATCAGTTATGCATTTATTGTATTAATGACAATACTTAGCCACATGTTCTGATTCAAGTTAATAGAGTTTTCTAAAATTTACAACAAATGGAAAAATAATTGAACTTCTTTGGAAGAGTATTAAATGGTAAATTCCTAATGTTAATGGATGTTCTTTCCAACAGAAATCACATGCTCTTCTGTTTTCTTTGAGAGAAGATCTTAGATATAAGTCAAATCTCACTTAAAATATTTTCATCAGTTGATTGATACCTTAATCACAGGAGACTTTTTTTTTTTCTGTGAAAACAACCATTAGAAGCAGTTGTTTTGGGGATAAGTGGATTGTTTTGGACTTCCTAGATCTTTCTAATTTATGACTGCTTTCTTGTTTTAATTTGCAGAGTTTTTCCGAGAGCTCCTGGAGAATGCAGAAAAGTCATTAAATGATATGTTTGTACGGACCTATGGAATGCTGTACATGCAGAATTCGGAAGTGTTCCAGGACCTCTTTACAGAGCTTAAGAGATACTACACAGGGGGCAATGTGAATCTAGAGGAAATGCTCAATGACTTCTGGGCTCGGCTCCTGGAACGGATGTTTCAGCTGATCAACCCCCAGTATCATTTTAGCGAGGACTACCTGGAGTGCGTGAGCAAATACACAGACCAGCTGAAACCGTTTGGAGATGTTCCCCGGAAGCTGAAAATTCAGATCACCCGCGCCTTCATTGCTGCGCGGACATTTGTCCAAGGGCTGACCGTGGGCAGAGAAGTTGCAAATCGAGTGTCCAAGGTAATTGAAATTCTACTGTCTTTCTAATTGGCCTTTCCCGTTTTCTCTGTTTTTTTTTTTGTTTTGTTTTGTTTTTTTAACCAGTGGGTTTTTTTTTCCTTTAAAATTCAAGTAAAAGTTCTCACGTACAGTGGTCTTGCTAAATCAGCTAAATGTCAAAGCTTAATTCTTTGTGTGAGAGGAGCCAGGATTTCAAACCATTCCATGTGGTTTGAAACATAATGTCAATATTTATCAGCAATTCAGCAAGGAAGCTTTTATCAGGGAAGGCATGAAAACAGGTGTCTTGTAACCATGACCGCTTGGCATTTCTGATCAGTTTTAAGGATGATAAATACTCATGAAGCAGTCTATCCAGAGGTTATAATCCTCTGGGAAGGCACAAGATGACAGTCTTCATGGTGACTGCAAGTGGAGACAAGTTGTTGCTCAAAACACCAGCACCTGGCATTTCTTCTTCTTTATCACCCTTGTCAATGTGGCTAATTCCTTAATAGTAAAAGAAGAGCCTTTAGCTGACACCTGTAGAACTGGATTAGGGAGAACTAATGAATACAAAGTGTAGACTCTGGTGGAGAATTCTTTCTGTTATCCATTATCTTTGTAATTCAATGCTGTGTATTGCATTGGGCTTGTGAGAAAGATAAATCACTAATACATATATGTGTCTTTCCTTGAGCATGTCTCTAAAGCTTTAATGGATGGGGTCTTTCTCCACTGCTGTTTTCAAACACTGACTGTTTCCTGTGTAAAGGATATATGGCTTTGTTTAAATTCTTCGTTGACATTCAACTGCTCTTATGAGATAGGCTTGCCCATTTATGAGGGCTGTCCAACAAATAAACTGGAAGATGATTACTTTAAGAGGTAAAGTTAAAACAATAGAAAACAGGAGTCTGGTATTATGTCACCCAAAGAAGGTCATGTTTGTACAAAGATTATTGCTAAATATTACTTTCTCGTTGCAAAGTTGTGCCAAATAGCCACATATTTTTTGTAACTATTGGTACTATCCTGCCATGTTTCTTTTTTCTTCACTTTGATCTCCTCAGTATTTACATCTTAGTAGAAAGATGTATACACCCTTAATAATGTTTCTCTATAGCTCTATTTGTAAAATTCATAGCAGTCCATTTTTTAAATGAGAGATTCTTAAAAAGGTTACTTGAGCATATGGAAAGATTATTTGGAAGAATGCTCTGAGGAAGATAATCCCAAGGGATTTAATAATACAAAGGGCCTGTAACTTTGATGTTAAAAACAATTTTTTTCATTGAAAACCAACAACATTCTAAATACCACAGGAAATAGAACCCCAAAAGTGGATTAATAAGGAATTGGCCAGATGGAGTAATAAGAGGATACATGATTACTTGAGTAAGTCTGTGACATACAGATCGATATAAGCAATCAATATATATTCCGTATATTCTTGAGGGATAGATTTTGTTGTTAAAAAAATGTTAGTCACGGTGGCTTTAAATTGAAGCCCTTGCTTTTATTGAAGAATGAAATTGCCAGCTTTTGAGACACGTGAGGTAAGAAATTAAAAGTGTGGACTGATACCTGTGACAGTCCTGACTGTTTATATAGAGTCTGCCTGCGTGTGAATAATGATTAGATACATATATTTACTCTGGGGAAGTCTCAGTGAGGTAAGAGAATATTTTCTCTCAGTCCATCTAAGCCACAGATGCCACTGATGCCTCTCTTTCCTGTTTCTCAGAGGATGGCATTAAGGACAGGCAGGAAGTGGCGCCTCCCGTTTGCCTTTCCCTGACTGTCCCAGTCTTGAGACCTTTGTCTACCAAAAGCTAACATGTCAACCTTCCTGGTAAAGACTGATATCATGGACCAGCCATCAGCAGAGTATGACCTTCAGATTTGTTTTGTTTTCTAGACATGAAGTGAGATGCACTCGGCAACACTGAGATCTTTCTCCCCTTGAGTTTTTTCATGACCTACATTCATTTGCAGGATAGCTGCTCTGGGTTTGCAATATTGTTTGTGGTCATGTGACCGTGAATGTTTACTATTTTATGCAGATATTGGCTTGTTTGACCTGAGTATCATTAGCCCTGAGCTATTCAAATCATAAATCCCATACTGACATCTGGTTACTGCCTTCTAGTAAGTGAATAGATGGATGGATGGATGGAAAGAGAGAGAGATGGATGAATGGAAACAGAGAGAGATGGATGGGAATATATAGCCTTGGTTTAGAAGCTGAGAATTATTTTTTTCTCAAATAATTTATGACTTAGGGATTTAAGTATTTTACCAGTGAACTTTCTTAACTAATGATGACCAGATGGTCTGTAGCTGACTAAATCAGATGCAGAACTACCAGTAACATTTGGGTGCCGATGACTTACAGCACCCAAACTATTCTTTGTGATAAGAATAAAATATTATAAGACTGACTATATTAAGAGGAGAAGTAAGAATTGTGTTTGAGGGTTAGCCCCTCATAAATCAGAAGTTTCCTTGTGGTCTGTTACTTGAATGATTTGGAATTTGTGAAATGATTGTAGAAGAGTTAAGGTATTCAAGGCAAAAATCCAAAATAGAGATTCACAAACTATAATAACTTATCTCCTGCACCTTGGCTTAGGAGATATTTTTTATCCTTCAGTTTCCCTCTTCTCTTACAGTGGCTTCTTAAATCTAGGAAGACATCATTAATAGCTTCTAATTAATTGTTTTGACTGGGAAATTTATCTCTTTGGCAAAACACAGCAGTTTGACACAAATGTTTTGACACAACATTTGGGGAATTTCCTTATCAGAAAAATAGAGAACTAATTTGATGACGTCAACATAACTATTTTTAGAACTTACTCTTGCCATCTCACATCTCACAAGTCATTTTCTAGGCTCTGTATGGGACAAGTTAATTTTAAATAACTGTTTGAAAATACCTGTGCTATTGAATGGGGCTTCCCTGCTGGCTCAGCGGTAAAGAATCCACCTGCAATGCAGGAGACTCAGGAGACACAGGTTTGATCCCTGGGTTGGGAAGATCCCCTGGAGGAGGGCATGGAAACTCACTCCAGTATTCTTGCCTGGAGAATTCCATGGACAGGGGAGCCTGGTGGGCTACATTCTGTGGGGTCGCAAAGAGTCAGACACTGCTGAAGCAACTGAGCATGCAGCTATCAAATACATGCATATCTTAAAACTACAGTTCTCACCTCTGGACACACTGTTTGACCTGTATACAAATCTATGTGCAGGAATCACAGCAACATTGTTTATAATAACATATGAAGTGAAAATATCGCAAGTGTCCCATCTGCATAAATGATGATCTCTTCTGAAATCCTATGGAGCATTGAAAATAAGTGAACTACAGCCACGTGTTTGGATGAATCAGCTGCAAAAATATTTTTGAGACAAAATAATAAAATAAAATCACCAAAGAATATATACCATTTCAGTTCAGTTCAGTCGCTGGTCATGTCCAACTCTTTGCGACCCCATGGACTGCAGCATGCCAAGTTTCCCTGTCCATCATCAACTCCCAGAGCTTACTCGAACTCATGTCTGTCAAGTCATATACCATTTATATTAATTTTTTAAAAGTAGAAAGCAATACATAATTTAAGAATTAAAATATGTATGAGATCACACGTGCTTAGGTGCTCAGTTGTGTCCAACTCTGTGTGACCACGTGTACTCTGGCCTGCCAGGTTCCTCTGTGCTTGGGATTTTTCAGGCGAGAAGACTGGAATGGGTTGCCATTTCCTCCTCTAAGGAAGTATGTTGCCATTTCCTTCTCTAGGGGATCTTCCCGACCCAGGGATCGAACCCACATCTCCTGTGTCCCTTTCATTTCAGGCAGATTCTTTACCTATTGAGCCACTAGAGAAGTCTCTTCTCTTACACTGGCTTCTTAAATCTAGGAAGGCATCATTAATGGCTTCTAATTTGTTGTTTTGACTGGAAAATTTATCTCTTTGGCAGGGGAAAAAAAGAAGAAAAGTTTCAAATGTTAAACACAAACATCATATAATAATAACATCTGGGGATTAGGTTTCGATGTATTATAAAAGAGAGATAATTAGGGGGTTCCATACTTACCAATAGCATACTGTTTCTTAATCTCTGTGCTCTGTGCGTCTGCATGCAGGTTTAAGATTTTTCAATGAAAGAGATTAAAGTGGGAGGAGACTTATCATTGTTCGTCTGTGATTCTTTCCATCTCTGTAGATATGCTCAAGTGCCTGAGCTGCCTTCCATGGTTTATCAAACTTACTGGTGTTTGTAGATTTGACCTTTCACTTTCCATTTCCACATTGTGCTAAATGATATCAAGTAAGCATGGAGACAAAGCTCTAAAATGAACATAAAAGCAAATTTTGATAATATAATAATCTTGAGAGAGAGGATCCTTACTAATTTTTTTAGCATGATCCCTTTTTTAAAGCACCACTCTTCTTCTTATATACACCCATTCATTCATGGAAATTTGGATGCCATCAGTGACTCTGAAGCTAATCAGATATGGGAAGAACAGAAAGAGGGCTGCCTAGAGATAGTAACAATTATTTGCTTAGACCGAGCTTCTATTTTTCATCATGAAGGCAAGTGACTGTAGTGTCTTCACTGGTCCATCTTGAAGCCATTTAAACAAAGAAGACATGACTTTCATATCTTTTTGCTTTAATAAATGTGACGTCTATGCGGAAAAGCTATAAATTGTGTCAGTAGCAACCACTTTAACTATGAAAGTCATTCCATTGATTCATTCCAGACAAATTAGGTAGATAATGAAATTGGAATCTGTAGAACTTGAACTGTGGCCAAATACTGTCACTTATCTCTCTCTCTCTCTCTATCTACATCTATTATGCATCTGTTTTTCTATTTAATTTTTTTTATTCCTTGTGGGTTGGGACTTTGAAAAGAAAGTCTGGCTTTAGTAAGACCAGAATATTATTGTCAGCAGACACCTGCCTATGTCTGCTATCCATAATAGTATCTTTGCATGGGGAGCCTCTTAATGGACCCATCCAGCTGAGTAAACAAGCCTCCATTAACAATGTGTGCCTAGAAAGCTATACACAGAGAGTCCATTTTCAAAAACTGTGGTTGGTACATTACAAGGCTGAAAAAAAAAATGATCGTCAAATTTGATGCAGTGAAGGCTATGAAATAGATCCATTCAACACATTCTTTGATAACAATTGAAAACCATTCTGAAGAATATGCCATAGATATAGTTAGTCTAAAAGGGAAATGATATTCTATCTAGCTTTTGCTTCTGAGATAGAATTTAAGGCACAGACTAAGACCACCTATTGTTCCTGTCACCAAATGACCTATTTTGCTCCTTCTGTGGTCATCTTTTGATTGGAGTTAATGTTTTTAGTCATCCAGAAATGAGAAGGACCACAAAGAGGCTTTAGGTGAATGAAAGGTGTTTTAGTTCTTTTGTGGTCTGTGTATTCTCTTCTGTAATTGATGATTGTCTAACATGGAACAATAATATAATCAATAATATACAATATTAGGAAGAATAGGTAAACCTTTAGAAGCTGTCAATAATATTTCTATGTTTACAACTTTTAAGTCAGCATGAATAATATATGCTTGTTGTTTTATGATGATGGTGTGGGCATTACATTATATTTAGAAAGTGCTTTGCCATCAATCAGTAAATAATTTCATGATTAAAAAATAGTAACAAAATAACATTAGTACTAGTGGCCAAAACAGCAAAAATAGCTTATTAATATACTTCATTGAAGATGTATGGATTTTGCCATGAGCCAGTTGCTTTAATAAGCACTGGAAATTGTAAGGGGGTGAGCCAGTCCAGGGATCAAAGGAATAAAAGAGTTTCTCCCCTGAAGAAGAGCATGTGTGGTGTTCTACAGAGGACTCCAGGGAAGAGACAAGGTCCCATTTTTATGAAAACTATTTGGTAATTTTGATTAAAACAATGAAAATCTTTCTTATTAATTTTAAATTATCTTGCAAAATGCCTCCCTTAGGTGTAAAGTTTGGGAAATGGTTAAAAGAGTGAAAATTGAGGAGAATGAAGCCATTTATTTCCAATGCATTAAGAGCTTTTTGTGTATCCTTTCTTTATGGTCTTTTGGTAGCTTGTGTCTGTAATAACCTATGTTTTGTTAAGTGAAGTGTTAGTCGCTGAGTCGTGTCCAACTCTTTGCGACCCCATGGACTATGACCTGCCAGACTCCTATGACCATGGAATTCTTCAGGCAAGAATTCAAGAGTTGGTTTCCATTTCCTTCTCCAGGGGATCTTCTTGATCCAGAGATCAAACCTGGGTCTCCTGCATTACAGTCAAATTCTCTACTTTCTGAGCTACGAGGGAAACACCAGATGCTTGTTAGGCTATTTTATTTTAAAATTACGTTATCTTTTGGAATTCCAATAAATGGGCACTTTTCTCCCCATGAAATCCAGTTTTGAAGTTGTATTCTTAGGAGAAAGGAGAAGGAAGGGGTTCTTTAACTCTGTGCCAATTCAACTTAGGTAGAAAAAGCTTGGCAACCACAGTTCTGACAATATCTAACAGGTGTGATCTTTCTCTCTCCTACAGTCCAAAATGGGTGGTTGTAATAACTCAACATTCATTTAATTCTATTAGATTCTTGTAAAAGTAGAATCATCGTGGCAATGTAGCTCAGGCCTCATCAATAAGCATTAATTCAGTGTGTTTTATGCATCAGGTACTGTGGGTAAGTTCTTAAGATACAAGGACTATGCAAATTAAAGTACTTACAAATGCTAATTGGGAGAGAGAAACAAATAATGTGAAAATCTAATGATTTTGATATTATAATCTAATAATATTGATAATCTAATAATGTCAATTCTGCAGGAATTGTTTTGGGAACAGAGAGGAAAGCCATTTAGCTTAACCTTGGGGTGTGAGGAACTTTCAGGACTGTAGAGAGGCCCGAATGACATGTGGAAGGATGTGTGGACATTGAGACAGATGATGAGGGCAGCAAGCATAGGGGAGGCAGGGTGTTTTAGGCAGAGGCAAAAACTCAGCAGAAACACCACATGAAACCACAGATGAGTGCAGGGAGCTGCCAGCACTCCTGGGTATTCTGAGGCATGAAGTGCATAGCCGGGAATAGGCAGAAATAAGACTGGAAGCTCAGATGAAACCCTTGAGTAGACTGCCTCTTTCACTAACATTGTTGTGCTTGTCTGTTTTGCTTACATAATTAAAAAGTAACCTCTCTCTTGTCTTTTTTTTATTGAGATATAGTTAATTTGCTGCTGTGTTAATTTCAAGTGTACAGAAAAGAGATTCAGTTATTCATACATATGCATATATTCTTTTTTCAAGCTCTTTTCCTTTATAGGTTATTACAAGATACTAAATATAGTTCCCTGTGCTATACAGTAGTTCCTTGCTGTTTATCTATTTTATATATAATAGTGTGTACGTGTTAATCCAAACTCCTAATTTATCACCCCATCACTATCACCTTTGGTAACTATAACTTTGTTTTCTATGACTGTGAGTCTATTATGTTTTATAAATAAGTTCATTGTTATCATTTTTAGAGTTCATATATAAATGATATCATAATGTTTGTCTAACTTTGCTTAAAAGCATTCCATTACTTTTGAGAGACAAATATGCTGAGCACCTGCTCTTCACTGGACATTGTTCTGTAAGAAAAAGGAAATAGTGATGAACAACATTTACCCTGACAAAATCACAGTGTATCCAAAAGGATCAAAGTGTAAAAGTTTAAGTGTGGTACAAAGGATCAAGATGAAGATAGGGATGTGGGAAGAATCTATGTAAATTAAGAGAAACGTATGCTTGTCTTTGCCTTAAGAAATGGGAAGAGGCACCTTAGAGTGGATTATAGTCAAACTTAGACTTCCAGGATGAATAAGGTCTTCCAGAGGAGGAAAAGATCTAGGGCTTCCTTGCCAAGGATCCAGCAGGTTAAAAGCATGAATTGTGGCAGGTCCTGATTTTATTGAGATGTGGCCAGGAGGTCTGGATTGAATTATTTGGATTTTATATTTCCAGCAAAGGAATTTGAAGGACCTTGCATTGGCAAGCAGTGATAGCTAAGATTATTCAAAAGACAAGTATGTAGTCAGATTTTTACCTCTTTCCTGGGAAAGAGGTGAAAATCTCTGCTTCATGGATATGATAAACTGGAGTGGGGAAAACTGAGGGTGGGTGCAGGAATGGAAGCTGTTGTAACTGCCCAAGTGAGCACCGAAACCTGATTCCAAGCAGGTGGAGCAGAGTGGAGCATGCATCTGGAGAAACAAAGGAACAAATCAGCGGGGTATAAAATGGGGTGTCTTCTCAGATTGTTTTCCCAGCATCAAGCACATTTCCTGGCACACTCTTTGTTCTCACTGAGTAACACCTGTCCGCCTGCTGACTGGTTTGAGAATCACCAACATAGTCAGCTAGTAAAGAATCTGCAGGGTCGGGAAGTTTCCCCTGGAGAAGGGATAGGCTACCCACACCAGTGTTCTTGGGTTTCCCTGGTGGCTCAGATGGTAAAGAATCCGTCTGCAGTGTGGGAGACCTGGGTTTGATCCCTGGATTGGGAAGATCCCCTGGGGGAGGGCATGGCAGGCTATTCCAGTATTCTTGCCTAGAGAATCTTCCTGGTGCACTACAGTCCATGTGGTCCAAAGAGCTGGACACACCTGAGCCACTCAGCACACAACATAGATGTGTTTGTTGGCAAGGGATGGTAACATTGAGCTGGAGGACAAAGCTAACAGGATCAGATGAAACATCCGGGAGTATAAATACTTAAAGAGGGTACAAAAAAAGAAGGCAAACAACCAGAAGCATATTGTTTTGAAAGTAAAGGAAGAGAAGAACTCAAGAAATAGGGTAATCTGCAGCATCAGATGTTGCAGATAGTCAAGTGGGAGGGGCAGAGAAAATAGACCTTTGATTTGGCCATTAGGATGCTACGAACTTTAGCAACTGCATCTTGCCTGGAGTGGTTTTTTTGTTTTTTTTTTGTTTTTTTTTGTTTTTTTTGTTTTTGGTTAGAAACGTTAACTCTTCTGTTCCTGCACTTTCTAGAACAGGCTAAACAAAGCATGGTCTATAGACTGGAGCCCATTTGTGAAGAAATTGTGATCATTCTGCAACAAGTCAAAAGTTGAAGCCATCAAAGAAATCTTGATAGCAATTTCACATTGCTGAAACATCTAAGACCCCACCAGTGGAGTCTTCTGTAATGTTTTTGAACTTTCATGGTGTGTCTCCTTGATGTGAGGTACATCTTGGTTATGCCCTGTAGGATCAGATATCAGGGCATGACATCCTGGGAAAATCAAACAGCCAGCCAAATCCTGTCCAGATCATTTGAGCTTCAAACAGATTGTTGCAACTGTATCAGTACTGTTCTAGAATACCCCTCAGAAGAGGAAGATGGTGAACCTATATTCATTGGTTCTGTTGGTGTGTTTGAGCTTTTTCTTTCTGTTTTCAGCCTCCCTTTACCCCTCTTTGGGTGTCCTTACCCTAACCTTCTACCCTCGGAGGGCCTTCTCTATGTGTCTAACCATGATGGGCTCTCATAAACCCATTTTTAATTGGCATGTCTGCTGTTTGTGTCTTCCACAAGTGTGAGAACTCCTCTGGGGCCATGGAAGATGTGGGCAACAATTGGACATCTTTGTCACTAATAGGAAATATCTGCTGCTAAAATGTACCAATTAAGGTACAACGCAAATTTTAAACGATCCGAGATTAAAACTCTAGTGCTGTAACTCAAAGAGCGCTGCTTCTGAAATGGCTTCATAAAGAAAATCGGACCTGACAGTTTATTTCAGTGTCAGTGCTGACTCTGTTCTTGGATATTTATCTCTGAATGCCTTTATGCTTTTCCTACCAGAAGGTTCTGTGAAACATGGTTTGAAACAACAGTCCTGCCGTAATTACTTTCACATGCAAAAAAGCACGTTCAGAGTGCTGACAGAAGACGTTGCTGGCTGTGTGATATCATAGCTGAACTTGAAAGTTTGGAGGATTTTTCTTTTATTGTCCCATCTTCAGAGACTCAATGTTACAAGGACATTCCCTCAGGTAATATCAGTGCACTGTAGAGGTTTATGAGCCAAGATACACATCAAAAATAATTTTAATAAAGCTTGACAGCTATATTGCATTAATCGTGCTGACATAGTGAGGCAGGACTTATGTAGGGAGTATGACATGTTGGTATTTTTTTAAAAGGAGGTATTAGGTCATACAGATACTTTATTGTAAGAAAGATGGGGGGGTATATTATTACATACCATAGATTTTCTCCATTATTATGTTTGTGATAACATAACACAAATATTGGATCCTACTTTTGTCACTTTAAGTGTTTTTCCACATCGAAGCATGGGTTCTTCCCCTTCATGTGTATGCATTTTCTCTCTCCATCTTGAGTGATATTCAGTACAGACACAATGGATCAATCCCAGATGCTTAGAAAATAGTCATCGTCCCACACAATATCGAAACTCTGCATTTTCCTGTATCTAAATTGGATAGCCTCGGGTGAAAATGGACAGTTCAGAGTGTCAGTAATAGGATAATGGTGATTTTGACATTCAGAGGTAAGTAAAACTGTAACCTGAATCAATAGATGCTCCAAGTTAACACCAGCTGACACTTAAGTGGCTGGCATAAACAGATTCTTAAAAATTCATTTTCATCCTTGCAGGAAGATGCTGCGTGTCAAAAATGCCACTGTCATATTTAATACTCAGCAGAGAGCAGGATTTTTTATGGAAATTTAATCCTCTTCAGTTCATAATGTCTTAAGAAGTCAGGAAGGCAAACTTTTCCTCTGTTCATTTTGCAGAGGACTTGGGCAATCAAAGAAGCTCCTCCCTTCAATATTTTAGACTTTCATAAATATAGTCCTGATGGAAACAGTATTATTCTGCATATCATTCTCATAGTAGGCATAAATATGAGTTTCTCCACAAGGAAATAGAGCTGTTTGTAAATAATGGGTGTTACAACTTCCTTCTTTGCTCTTGGCTTTCTAAAAACAAGTTCTCTTGCTAAAAATACATGTAGATGTAAGGCAACATTTATTTACTATTTTTCAATGAAAGTGGACCGCATTTAGTTGGATATAGAGGATTTGATGGTGCTTTAAAACATAGCAGGGCTTCCCTGGTGTCTAGTGCTAAGAATCCGCCTGTCACTGCAGGGGACACAGGTTTGATCCATGGTCCAGGAAGATCCCTCATGCTGCACAGCGACAGAGCCAGTGTTCCCAGCTGCTGAGCCCACGTGCTACAGCTTCTGAGCCTTTGTGCCTAGAGCCTGCGCTCCGCAACAAGAGAAGCCATCAGTAAGAAGCCCAAGTGTAGCAACTAGAACGTAGACCCTGCTAACCGCAACTAGAGAAAAGCTCAAGAGGCAACGAAGACCCAGCACAACCCAAAATAAGTAAATAAAAATAGCAGAGAAACAATCACTCAGCAGAAGTCCTTTCCTGTTAGAGTTCTGTTGCTCAATTCAGAGGCTGGGCCAAGGAGAATCCAGCTGTGCTTCCAATAAAGTGTTTTATTGAAAAGACGAAACCTCATGGTATCCTGCAGCATTTATAGGCAGAAAATAACTACATAAAATATTTATGTCACTATTTCCATATGAGATGAGAAATATCTCCTTTGGAGTGGAGAGAAAAAGTACCCTGACATTTCGGCTGGGAGAGTAGACAGAATCTGGATTGAAAGTCTTTCTTACTTATTTTCTTTTCTTCGTGTGTGAAAGTGATAGGTTTTTCCACAGAAATTCTGATATGCCCATTGTTTAATAAATTATAGGACCTTTGACTCTCAGCTATCCAGAGTGTCTCTCCTGATCAATTTTCATTTCATCAC
Organism: Muntiacus reevesi; assembly: GCF_963930625.1. NCBI lineage: Eukaryota > Metazoa > Chordata > Mammalia > Artiodactyla > Cervidae > Muntiacus > Muntiacus reevesi. The sequence continues at coordinate 63,927,835 of NC_089259.1, forward strand.
TTGTTTTGTGATTGTGAGACAAAGGGAATTGGGGAAATGGGATTAATCTTACAAATCACTCAAGCCAAATGAATAGTTTTCCTCTATAAATTACCAAAAGAGTTCAAATAAAACTGTCATCCTATCTTAAAATGACATTTAGTTGTTGTTGGTGGTCAGAAAAATATTTTTATGCAATTTCACATATTATTTCTGACTCCAAAATCAGTATGTGCTCATCCAAAAAGAAAAAAAAAATGTGTACAATGCAGAAGAATACAAAGAAGAAAGTAAAATAATCCTTAATTCTCACTACCTAAAGATAACCAGTGTCAAAAGTTTGCACCTCTAGTGATTTTGTACCTCTAATATGCTTTTATATTACATATTATTAAATCATCTGTGTGTGTATGCTTAGCCATTCAGTTATGTCCCATTCTTTGTGACCTCATGGACTGTAGCCTACCTGGCTCCTCTGTCCATGGAATTTTCCAGGCAAGAAAACTGCAGTGAGTTGCCATTTTCTCCTTCAGGGGATCTTCCAGATCTAGGGATCAAACACATGTCTTTTGCATCTACTGAATTGACTGGCATATTCTTTACCACTGTGCCACCTGGGAAGCCCTATTGTTAAATCATGAGGGATACTTAATATTGGATCCTACTTTTGTCACTTTAAGTATTTTTCCATATCAATAGCACTTTTATTTAAAAAATTGCTCATATTTTTAAAGTTTTGTTTTACAACCTAAAGGATTTGCTTGCTGCCAGTGTATCTGCGATCTTCACAAATCGTCACCCCCTGGACATTTTTTCTCAAAGAAGGAAGCAACTGTAGTAAGCAGTTTATGTGTGTGTACATGATGGTGTGGGCGTTTAACTCACTCTACACTCTCAGGGCCAGCATACATGGCTATTTCATATATTCTTTATGTATTTAGCTATTGGAATTTGTTGGTTGATTTATGTTCAACTCAGTTAACAAGAACTAGAAGCAATTTTTAAGGAAATAAAAGATGTACACATAAAGAAGACATTGGAGCGAGGCTGCTAGAAAAATATTTATTAGTACTCTCTATTACTTCCCATTGGGCTGAATATCTCCATCTAAGGCCGGACTGCAAGGCTGTGTTCATTTGGCATGACTTCTTTAAGAGTTTAAATAATGTTTTAAAATGGGGAGGATTGACATAAATTGTGGATTTCTATCATTTCTAAGGGTTTCCCTGGTAGCTCAGTGGTAAAGAATCTGCCTGCCAATGCAGAAGATGAGGGTTCGATCCCTGGGTGGGGAGGATCCCCTTGCAAAGGAAATGACAACCTATTCGAGTATTCTTGCCTGGGAAATCCTGTGGACAGAGGATCCTGGTGGGCTTCAGTCCACAGGGTCACAAAAGAGTCAGACACCACTTAGTGATTAAACGACAACAAACAATTTCTAAAGATATAACCAATCTGGATTTGTGTCCTGTGTAGCAAAATCAGCTGGAGTAAATATATAGGCTGAGTTTGTTTTAGCTTGAGAATTTGTGTTCTGGTTTAACTTGGGTCTGACCATTCCTGTGATTGGTCTGATTCCGAAGTCAGTGTGGGTCACCGTCTATCACAGTGTTCGGTTCTTTTCCTCACAAGATAGAAGTGTTTCTCTATACCCATGCCTTTACTAAAAGTGAAAGAAGTGAAAGATGATGGGGCCATGTTTCAAGAAAAAAAAAAAATTGGAAGTTTATCTTATTTTTTGTGGAAGTATAAAATATTCTAAACATTTAATATGCAAATTGTAACTATGTTTTAAAAAACATCAGTGAATTTCACCTATAGTTATTGACTCCTTAGCATTTGAATTTGCAAACCTGCTTTTAAGTTTTCTGTTAGCCATCACTATGAGCTAAACTTTATTCTTTAATCAGATAAAAGCAAACCAATAGCTTAGAAAAAGACTGCTATTCCTAATGTTGATATCGGGAAAGAATCCTCTCCTTTAATGTCTTTGAGAACATTCTTATCACATATGAGATATGGTCTTCCCTGGTGGCTAAGTTGGTAAAAATTCTGCCTGCAATGCAGGAAACCTGGGTTCAGTCCCTGGGTCAGGAAGATCCCCTGGAGAAGGAAATGTCAACCCACTCCAGTATTCTTGCCTGGAGAATTCCATGGACAGAAGCGCCTCGTGGGCTACAGTCCATGGGGTCACAAAGAGTTGGACAAACTGAGTGACTAACACTACTGCTACTTATCATATCAACAGCCAAAGTTTACTTCTGCTGAAATGGACCTTAGCAAGCAAAGGCCTAGAATTTTTTTCCATTAGTGTCTTCATAGCATCATCACCCCTGTCAAATCCACTTCCTGTCTGATGTAAATGGAAGCTAACAGTTAATTGAGTGCTTGCAAGCCACTGTACTTAGTACTTTTCACATACTGTAATTTAATTATTGCATTAAACCCATGATATATGCGTGGTGATTATTGCGTTTATTAGATAAGGAACTTGAAGCTGAATGACAGGGAATCTGCCTCTTCCAGTGCTGAGGGTTTAGTCTGAATACAGAAACCTGATGTCAAACTCACTGGTCGTGAGACTCACCTGATGGTCCGTTGGTTAAGACTTCCTCTTACAATGCAGGGCGTGTGGGTTTGGTCCCTGATCAGGGATCTAAGATCCCATATGCCTCTGGGCTAAAAACCCAAGACAGAGAACAGACACAGTATTGCAACAAATTCAGTAAAAACTTTTAAAATGGTCCACATTAAAAAAAAAAAAATCTTAACAATGAGAATAGAAATTGGTCTATGACAATGTTGTCAATGGGAATAGGATGAGAATCATATATGTATATAATCCCTGTGAATTTCTATAATTTTCTGTAAGCACATTAAAATAAAATGAAATAGGTGCGACCAATTTTAACAATAAATTTTTAATCCAGGATATCCAAAACATTGTCATTTAAATGTGTAATCAGTATAAAAACTATTAATGAGATATTTTAATTTTTTGTATGATGTCCTCAGGTTTCGGTATGTATTTTATACTTACAGCAGATCTGTTTGGGACTGGTCATATTTCACATGCCATACAAGGCTAGTGGCTGATGTATGGGACAATGCACATATATAGTTTTAATGCATCACCCACCTATTTGAGGCAAAGAATGTTAGGAATTCACACCAGGAAGCCTAAACCCTTGTGATTGATTATTCATACAGTTCCTCCGGTGATGAGGAAAATAGAGAAAGATTCTGTCTTTTCATAATGCATTTTGGGCCCTGACTGGAACTCTGACATAAATAACACAGACATTTTATTGAGAGGTTTGTTCTTCCCGGTCCCTCAAATGCTGGCTCTGTGTGGCACTGCTGTGGTCCCTAAGTGTCATGAGCGTCAGAAGACTGTCAGTCATCAGGCAGGAATTAATCCACAGTTTTCCATCTGCCCAGGGGAGATGGAGGAGACTAATTAATGCAGGAGTTGGCAAACATCCATGGGTGTCAGCATCAGTAGTAAACCAAAGAAATAATTCTCCAACTATTATTGCAGGAAACTCTCTGAGCTTTTAATTCTTGAAGAGGGGCCCTCATGCTCATAAAGGTGGCCCATCACTGGATTAAGTGTCTCAAAACCACATGACTGATTAGTGTTCGGATAGATAATGAGGGTACTTCTACACTTTTGGGGGGATAAAGAAGGTACTTTTCAGGTGAAAGCCCCTGCAATATTGATTCTCTTAGATTTCTCATAGAAATAGTTTAGGGCATTGATTTTTTTAAGAAACTGGAAAATTATAGCTTTAGTGAATTACTATTTCACTAGTAATGCATAAAGTGCCTTGTGCACTAGTAATGTATAATTCATAAATGCATAAGGTGGATAAAGTGTTTCTCTAGGGGTTGACAGAGTTGAAACACTCATCTTCATCTTCCCAAAAGTTCTGTTACTATCAGGCAAGAGCTTATCATAAGAAGGGTCCTATTCAATAATTCCTATTCTATGATTGATACTTTCCTCGCCACCCTGCAAGTGCTGGTTTCTTAATGGATTCTCTTTGTGATATAGAGAAGCAGATCAACCCGGCCCCAACTGCTGCCTCTGTGGTGGCCACCATGTTCTGGATCCATGCATCCACTCCCCAGGCTCAGCATATACTAGTGCTAGAGAGCTGACCTTAGACTTATTTCATAATTCTGTTCATTCAGTTAATTTAGGATATGTAAACTGATTTACTGCAAGCCTTAAAGCCATTTTCCTCAAGAGAGCCCAGAATATTAGGTTAGCAGTTTTTTGAGCACAGTTTTGACTCAGTTTCAGGCAGCAGGCAATTTAATGTCAGCATCCCATAATTTTAGAGACAGTGTCATTTTCTCTTGGCTTTTCACTGCTGAGTCAAAAATCTGTTCGAGAGGGTACAAGTATGTCAGAGTATTTCCAGTGAAGAGAAAGTTCCTGGTTGACGTCTGTCTCTCTGCAGCCTGAAATTCTTGATCTTCATTCCAACATCTATCATTGCATTTCCTTTTCAATACTCAGTGATCCTGCAAACTAACATATTTAAGACTGAGCTTCATAATCTGGAGCAGAACTCCGTAGCCTCATCTTAGGTCATTTTCTTTCTGTGTTGCTTCCTGTTTGTATCTCTCCCTCTCCATTGCCTTAGTTTCTGCTAAAATCTGAGCTCTGTCAAGTGTAGGCTGTTGCCCATTCAAGACAACTTCTCCAGGCTTTAGGCTCCATCCCTTCTTTTGGGAATCCTAGGAACATTTTATCACATGCCATTTTGATTAAGTCACTGACCTGTTCATAAATCTCAGCAGTCTGTTGTCAATTACTTCAGTCATTTGGACTGTTTACTAGGCACTTAGCTCTCTCTGGCTACAGATTTGACTACCAGATTTTGATCTACAAGATGGACAAGTCTGAAGTTGGAAGCCCAGCCTTCAAGTCTTCTCTTCAAATGCTCCTTCACCTTGCTTCCCTGAATCATTAGTCCGAACCCAATACCCAGTTTTGTTTGAGCAAATGTATCCAAGCTTTTTCCCATGTGAAAGTTTGGGTGATGGTTTCTCTGCCATTTTCCTTATCATGACTTCTTCTCCTCTTCCCATCAAAGCATCTCTTACCTCTTTCAAAACTTGCTAAAAACTATTCATTACCCCTTCTATTATCCCCAGATCTCCTTTCAGCCTAATTAGTTTCTTTTTTTTTAAACTCAGCTTGTTTTCAGAACCTCTATTCTAAACTTGACAGTGTCCATGTAGAGTTCTACATATGTTGCTTTAAAGTTTCCATGACATTTTCCTGGGTCATGGGCTTTGTCCATCTGAAGATTGTAACTTAGTACCAAAAAAAAGGCAACATGCCTTTCATCTTTAATATTCCACAGAGCAAACACTACTACAGTTTGGCTATGGTGGATACTGAGTAAATGTATTACTGCTGGTATGTTACTCTGTCCCTTTCTTTCAGTCTTATCACAGCTGAAATGTTGGGGAGGGGTAATAGCCATATGTCATAGCATCTCCCACTTTATTGTAAATAGTGCCCTAAATTTCTGATTATTTTAGCAAAGGGTGTAATATGTAGATCCTTCTAGAATCCTGCCAACGCCCTCCCAAAAATAAAATTAAATGTTCAATGTATGTGGTTTCCCAGCAGAACTATAGGTTCAGTTTATGCTTGTTGGGACATTCAGGTAGAAAGATACTGTAGACAGCTAAAAAATTAACAAATGAATATAGATGATAAAGCATGCATTCCCTTGGCTATCGCCTAAATGATGTAGTACCTTGAGATCTGTTGAAGAGCAATGAATCTTCATTTGTATTCCAGATTGCCAAAATATCTATATTATCTAGCTATATGTAGATATAGATATCTATACTGCTTCCATAGTTACTGGAGCAACCACTTTTTCACTAATATTTTCCCTTTATGTCTTAGAACTCGTCTACCTAGAAGCTTACCTGCTCCATGATCGCAGTTGAGTTCAGTGAATTATTAGTGGAGAGGAGTGTAGCTTCATAGTCTTGGAGCATCAGTGTTGTAGATTTCCTTAAGTGCAGTTAAATAGAAGAGGAAGATGTGCCAGCCTGCTGAAATCTTGGGAATATTTTTTACTGTTATTTAGAATTATTAAAGAGAAAGAAATAAAGGGGAAAGCCACTAATCTCTTTTGTAAAGTGCTCACACTGCACTTTTACAATTAAGCTGTTCTGATTTCTGTAATTAAAATAATTTCCTCTGAGAGGCCTTAATAGTTCATGCCCATGAGTAAAAAAAAAGGCTGTTGTCATGAATGAACGATTGAAAAAAAGGTCTTATTCACATGCTTTTTTTTGTTCCTACGAGAGATCTTTGAAAACAAACTGGGCATGAAAAAGACAATCAGTAGGGTTAGCTCGGGGTTGTTTTAGCAATCCACAAGAGTTACCAGCTCATGCATGCATTCCTTCCTTCATTCAGCAAACATGTATTGAGCACTACCTCCTTGGCAGATGCGATGGGTACAATGATGCATAAGACCTAGTCCTGCCCTAAAAGAACTCCCATTCCAGAGTAGGTACCAGAAAAATGAATAGTAGACAGCAATAAGTGCTAAGACAGAGGTGTGGGTGGGTTTCAGAAGGCAAGTGTCCATTGATACAAGCCCATCTGATGGAGATACTTAGAGTGTTTTATGTTTGGTTGACCAAAAAATTCATTGGGTTTTTCCATTAGACCTTACTTTGACCCTAGCTGGTTGCCTGGATTACTTCATTTCTTTCCTCCTTGGTGACATGTGGGAGAGACTGGACAAAATGCTCTACTGGGAGTGAAATTCCAAAAGTGGCAATTATTAAGGTCATTAATGTGTCACCTAAGAACTAAGGGATATACTCACGACTGCACATCCAGATGATTAGATCAGTGTGGGGAAAAGATGATCAAATGATTCAACTGGCAATTAGTTTAGAAGTTTTAGGCCACACTGTCTTGTTTAGCATGGCCTAGGTGTTTTTGAATGCGGCTTTCGAATTTATCTCCTACTTCTGTTTATCACTCATGCTTGGGTGCATGTCTAACTTGGAGGTAATACCGGTTATTCTGACAAGTTTGTTGCTCATTTCAAAAATCACTTCAAATTCCAAAGACATTGTTGAACAGTGACAAACCATGTGCTTAATGGGTTTCCATGGGCTTCCTACAGTTTCCCCGTCCTTGTGGCTGATTCAAGCACCTATAGCTACAAGGCTGTATTTTCATCCACAATATATAATGTTAACATGTAACACTCAAGATGTATTTGTTGTTAAGGGGTGTTACTGCCAGAGATAATGGGTAACCTCTTGGAGAGTTTGCACTGTTCTCTATTAAACCCCACATTTGATTGGCAGGTGTGTCCTAGAAAAATCAGCATAACACCTTGTTAGAGGGCACAGTACCATCCAACGGTTGGGAGAAAGGCTGAAAAGTGATCCTAAATGAAGTCAGCTGGGAGTGTTCAAGAATGACTTTTCAAGCTCTCTAGAGTGGAGGGAAGTATGTACTCTTCTGAAACTCTTTTGCTTCCTTTATGCAAAAAGTTTCCCCTGACTATAACTTTTCAAGGTTATCTCAGGAAGATTGGAAGACTTTCTTGCCAACTTAGAAGAATGAAATTTAAAGTGTAATTGTATAACAAAGTTGCGTAGCAACATGATATTTATATGTGCTCTACCATTTGTGAAATCAACATGCGGGCGATTTTGATGTATCAAATCACACTGTCCATTGACTTTTGTGTCTAGGGTGGGGAATGAATAAGGGATGTTATTCTTCTGTGACTTGTCACTAAGAAAAATTTTCTGATTTTCTACGTTATTGAGCCCTGTGTTTTCTAATCTGCCCAGTGAGGATGATAAGTGGCATGAATGGCCACATGACATAGACAGATTTCAAAATGTGTGTGGCAAATAAAAGTGACTTCTCGTAATTAAAGATATTAGATGGCATTACTGTTCTGTGTAAAATGGAACAAATAAGATATATCCCCAAGTAGTCAAGTATAAAAGCCTACTAGGGCAATGCCACTTTTAAAAACTGTCATGTTTTGAATATGGAGGTCTAATGATGAGATGCTCTATCTGCTTTAAGGAGTACGCTTTCCTTCTCTGTGCCCTGTCCCCATTTTGCACTGCAATAGACTTCTACTAAGAAAGAAAGACTTGTGAAGGTCATCTACGTTTATGTACATTTCTAATGTTTTTATGTATCAGCACAATTCTCTTTGGAAACATGTGCTTTGAGCTACACGTGGGGCTGAACCTCACTGCAGTTTTAATTAAATACATGTCCTAACCTGCTAAGCAAAGAACAATGAGGACTGGTCTTTTTATAAATGAGGGATTGGTCTTTTAAAAAATGAAGTTCAATGAGATATCATACTCTTAGTCTTTTCTTTACACACCCTTCAAACATCTTTAAGATTTTTGTTCTAGGCAATTGCATAGGTAAAGCCAAATTAAGTATTCCAAATAATTTCACAATTTCTACTGGAAAATCCCTAGACTTAATGAGTCATGGTCCAATATTTCTAAAATAAATACCACCAGTTCTACCTTACACAAAGTCCTGTAGGATAAAGTTAGAAGTGAAAACTTTCTTATTCATTTCTCTTGAGCAGTCCAATTTGTAGTTGAAAACCACTGGCAAGAGAAGGTTTCTTTTTCACAAACTTTCAATTCTTATACACCTGGTTTTATTATTGATTGTACATGAGAACAGGCTGTGCTCCCATTACTTGTACTTTTAGTGTTCCTTGAGTGTGGACTTCAAAATTGTTTTTTTTTTTCCTCTGTTGAATCTTCTGAATGACTATGATCCAGTTTCCAACCAAGATGGATGCTTTACCTTCTCGCCTCTTGGCTAGCATCATTCACAGTTGTGAACTGCTTCTGTGCTTATTATTAGGGCTTACTTTGGCACAAAATTTAGGTTCCTGGTCTTAGTATTTTGTCATTTTTTAATGTTGAATTCCAAGGGATTCATATACTGTTTTGAAATACAGTTGAAATGATAATCACAAATATTTTTGGAAAATCCAGAAGAAGCACTATAAAAAATGTTCTATTATTTATTGCCCCTTCTGACTTCATAATTAATTATGAAAAGAAGTTTTAGCTAGAACCCAAAACACAATCCAAGAATAAACTAAATGGTGTGAATTGTTTAAAAAATGCAGTCTGTCTTTGGGAGTATAATTCTAGTGGGTTATATGACACCTTTTTGTTTTTAATGTATTCTTGCCTGTGTGCAATATTCTTTTTCTTCTTGGTAAATTGTTTGGTGTGTACAAGGTCTTAGCGCTACAAGGGGAAAGGAATCATTGCATTTATAAATAATGTAAAGCAATCAGTTTATTTTTACTTTACTGGTCTCTATTACAAATTGTGTTACCATTCAAAAACTCTGTAGAGGTTAAAGTTTATGGTTGATTCACTGAGGAAAGCTTGCAAAATCAGTCCTTAATCAAATTCTTTATATTCAAGATTAATTTTTCTAATAGGCTTTTCTATAAGATGTCTTAAGTGCTATATTTTCCTTTCTAAAATCTTCAATTGAGATGTAATCAAGGGTAAGAATTTTTAAGTTCTACTATATTTAGCCCTCGTGTACAATTTTTTTACTTTCTGTTAGTTTCTTCAGAGTTAACAGTGTGACGGTCTTAATTCCTGCCAGGTAGCATAGTTGATCAAACTCAGACTCCACTCATGATGGAGATATGATGTAATTAGATCACACATAGTGATACATTCTACTGTATTTTTTTTTTCAGTTTCCTTTCTGGAGCTCCAGAAAGGAAGACAAGCTTATGTCTTATGATTTTACTTTCCCAAATTCAAGTTATTATTGTCCTTACGACATGACAATATTTAAATACTGTACATGAACACTACTAAAATTCACAAAATCACTGAAGTTAATGAAACAAAATAGCATGTTCACAGGGACAAGATATAATGACTGTAACTATTGTCAGATGTCAGAATTGCTTTAGCCCTTTCCATAAATCACAGTGGGAGAATCATTATCATATGCGATTAATGACACTTCATGTTGTGAATTTGATTACAACCACAAAACAAAGAAAATAAAGAGGAAATCACTCATGTACACCTTACTTGAAGAGGTTGGGATGTCTCCTGCAAATTATCATAATTTGATTACTCAGCGAGTCTATTAAATGCAATTCATTGAAACCTACAGAGACCTAACAGATTTTCCCAATAATATTCAAATCTCTTTCCATTCTTTCTTCATAAATACAATGAGCAGTTTGGGGAATAGCAATAATCTCTTTGGGCTTCTCAGGTAGCTCAGTGGTAAAGAATCCACCTACCAATGCAGGAGACATGGGTTCAATCCCTGGATCAGGAAGATCCCCTGGAGAAGGAAATGGCAACCCACACCAGTATTCTTGCCTGGGAAATCCCATGAAAAGAGGAGCCAGGAGAGAGCTATAATCCATTAGCTCACCAAAGAATTGAACATGACTTAGCGATGTTTAAACATGAATAATCTCTCTTCCTCCATCCCATTTCTTATTTGGAAATTTCTGAATTCCTGTAGATGGTTCCATAGTACCTCTGACTGAAACACTGTTTTCCTTTCACAGAAGTAGTGTTTGATTTACTCAGAGATAACGTTAAACTTTCTTATTTTGAGAAAATGTTATTTTGTTTTAAAAAAATATGGTTTCAGTTCTTTAAGTTTCAAATCTCTTTTATTCATTTGCAGAATGAAATTCCACATTTTCATTTGGATTGCAGTCTTGAAATTTCACTGGCCATCCACAGAAGGCCCAAGGGAAGACATTCTTAGCATTACCTGTTAAAAATGATTTTAATATATCAATTATTGACACTGAAAAAAGATAAGTTTTACCTAGTTAAGACATCTTTCAGTTTTTAAGGATCATCTATGTACATGGAATCATGCATTTTAACTATAAACTACACAGAATTCATACACATTAATTATGAACAAATCCATCAGTATATTTCTACTTGATAACATGTTCTTTGTCTCATTTTTGTTATTTATATAAATTTGCAATAATAAACTTTTATTATTGTATTATTTACAATAATAAACCTTTAGTGATACAATAATATCACTAAAATAGTTTATCTTTAAAGGATTGACTAACTCACCTTCGCACCTATAGAAGCGTAAATCAATTTTTTTTCTTAGAGGCATATGATTTTGTGAGAGAGTATAAGCAAAATTCTCAGATTCCTAACTTGCGGTGAGGATAAGGCACTTGTCCAACTTTTTTTTCCAGTCCTCTAAGCATTAACATTCAACAGTTATTAACAGAGCACTTAACTTGCCTCAAGTGCTGTGATAGGCAGAGTGGATCATAAAAGCCCAAAGACGTAGGCCCTGGCTACGAAAGTCACGTAATGAGACATAGGATTGTAAACAAATGAGTCAACTATAGGGAAATGAGTAAAATGTGTGTTTTGAAACAAGCTATTTGCACAGTGTGTACTAGGAGTAAGTGATAAACTCTGCCTTAGTGGTGAGTATGATAGTTGGTGAGCATGCTTGGAAAGAACCCAGATCTATAGATGCTGGGTGCTCCTTTTGCAAAGATGAAGATGAGTTTTCCAAGTGGCCAATGTGTAGAAGTTTATTCCATGCAGGTGGGACTGTGAGGGACAAAGGTGTGCAAGGGTGGGACATGTTTGAGGTCAGTGTGGTGTAAAGAATCCCCCTGCAATGCAGGAAATGCGAATTCAATCCCTGGGAAAGGAAGATCCCCCTGGAGGAGGGCATGGCACCCCACTCCAGTGTTCTTGCCCAGAAAACCCTGTGGACATCGGAGCCTGGAGGGCTACAGTCTATAGGGTCAGAGAGTCAGACATGACTAAAGAGGCTGAGCATGGCAATGCACAGTATAAATTACAGAGAACCAGCAGATTGGCGAAGGAAGTCAGATCTGGATTGTAAGCTTTGACTTTGGCCATGGGTCATCATACATCATTAGCTGACCTCCACACCTGGTTTTTTGTGCCACTATCTTGGAGAAAATTTTTCGTTAGGCAAAGAAAAATTGTTTGTAGCTTTAATCAAAATAGAAGTTGAAGAAAAATAACTACCATTTCTCACGGTCACTGCTTGCTACCTATTTCTTGCTATAAATTCTTGTTCAGAAATCCCTGTATTAAAATGGTGGGACAATAAACAATTTATAGTCACATATCATTCATTTAGTGCCAACTGTATGCAATGTACTTGGCTTGTTGCTAATATCATTCTGAAGGTTTTTTTTGTTTTTTTTTTCCCCACATTGGTCACTATGAGAGGGGCTGTAAAATTCATCTTTATTGGAAAGAGGAAAATAGATCACAATAAATTGCAAACACAACAGGGAGTTTACTTATAAGCAGCAGGAGAGAATCAAAGGCAGTTTTCATGTAGAAAGAAAGCGACAGACTGAAAGAAGCACTCTGTGGGAGACGGCAAAGCATAAAAAATATCAGAGATGTTGTGAAGGATTTGGAAATAGTCAGCCGTGTCAACACATTGTGAATTCTATAGATAGTTTAAGGTTTGTGCTGATGCTGTCCAGAATAATTTGATCAGGTCTTAGCTCCTTTGGAGGATAATCGAATGGTGGCTTTGCTAGCATGTAGAAGTCATATCATGACAGATTATTTGTATCCTTGGAAATTAGACACTTTCTGCATATTTGAATAAAAAGAACAAATGAAAGATTCAGCCAATATTCAGGGTCTTTGAAAGTTATGCAAAGCAAGGAAGGAAAAGAGAATGTTCTAGTGAAATATTGAAGGTCATCATGTGTTGTAATAAGACTTGTTAACTGTTACTTTGATTTCTGAAGATGAGTGTGTGTTAATTCCAATAAACTCATGTTTACTAAACATCACCACTCTTTCACTATTCTGAGAGTTTGGGGAAAGGAAAAGGTAAAATAGGTCCTTGAGTTACTTACTGGCTGTTTATCTAAAAAGATGAAATGAACATAAACATACCGAAAATAAAGGATAAAAAAGAAATGTATTAGCTTCCCTGATGATCCAGTGGTTAAGAATTAGCCTGCCAATGCAGGGCACACAAGTTCGATCCCTTCTCCAGGAAGATCCCACATGCCGAGGAACAACTGAAGCCCCCGAGCCACAACTACTGAGCCCGTGCTCTAGAACCCGGGAGCCACAACCACTGCAACCCACCCACCCTAGAGCCCTTGCTCTGCCACCGCAGTGAGAAGCCCCACAAGAGCAGCCACTGCCTTGAGAAGCCTGTGCATTGCAACATGGAGGAGCCCCCACTCTCTACAACTAGAAGAAGCCTGCACACAACAATGAAGATTCAGTGCAGCCAGAAGTGAAAATAACTAAATAAGTATTTACAGAATAAAAAGAAATATAAGTGCCAAACGATGTAGCACAGTCCGCAAATAGTATATGGGGTCAAAAGAATAGTGATGTTTGCAGACCAAAGATAATAGGAGAAAGGAAGGAATTGAATTAAACTTCTAATGTTTCATTTTACCTTGAGAGTGGGCAAAGTGCTGCTAACACACAGTAATTAAATAATGTTATAGTTCAAAGTCTGCCCTAAAACAAACAAAAACAATCTACAAATGTCATCAATATTTATTTATTTTAAATGTTAATTATAAGAGAACGAATTATCTACCACCTACTGTTTGATGGTTTAATTGGTATCATTGGCCTGAAAATCTTTTTACTAATACAGATCTATTCATAGAATTTCATCTTTTCTTGCCATAATTTCATTAATCCCAATTACTACCCATTGTTATACCTGCCCAGTACACTGTAGTTACATTATTAATAGATCTTACATGAGTGAATAATGGCTGATGGTTTATGCTTTATGTGTAGGATCTATTAGATATGAAATTTAAACCTGCTGTTTGGATTCCATAACATAGTTTTCCTTCAAAACATCATTATTTTGAAAATACAGATAATGCAAACCCTAGTACCAATAGAAAAACACAGTATTATAGTATTTATCCATTCGTTTCAATTTTTGTTCTAACATACTAATGCTTATAAATCCTGTCTTTTCCTTATTGCTACTCTTCTCTTCATTCTAATGTAAAATATGTTTTCTATTTTTCATGTTTGATTGGAGAGTTTTGAGCAAAGGAATAAGGTGAAATGGTTTAGAGCAACTCTGGATACTATGTTGGACTCAAGAGTAGAAATAAAGAGAATGAAGTCCACCAGTCAGACCATTGTATTCAAATCTGCTAACAATGGAAGTAGTGAGAATACTGTTTCATTTTGAAGGTACAAACTAACAGGCTGCAGGCTGGAAAAGAAAGTTAAGAAACTATGTGGACTCCATGTAAAATTTTTGCCCTGAACAGCAAGAAATAAGTTTTTGCCATTGGTTGAGATGGTGAAGACTGAAAGTGGTATAGTTTGGGTGCAGAATATGAGATCAGCTTGAGGCAGATGAAGTTTTAGAGATCTTTTATGTATATGAGTGGAGGTGTTGAGTAGGTAATTGAAAGTATGCGTCTAGAGTTCTAAAGAAACGTTTTGTCTGGATATGTACAAGTGGGAGGCATAAGAATGTGGGTTATATTTAAAGCTGCAGGATTAGATGACATCACCAAGGAGGTGAGTGTCTACAGAGGAGTAGAGATCCAAAGACTCAATTTTAAGAACTCTGCCTGCTGCTGCTGCTAAGTCGCTTCAGTCATGTCCAACTCTGTGCGACCCCATAGACGGCAACCCATCAGGCTCCCCAGTCCCTGGGATTTTCCAGGCAAGAACACTGGAGTGGGTTGCCATTTCCTTCTCCAATGCATGAAAGTGAAAAGTGAAAGTGAAGTCACTCAGTCATGTTCGACTCTTCGCGGCCCCATGGACTGCAGCCCACCAGGCTCCTCTGTCCATGGGATTTTCCAGGCAAGAGTGCTGGAGTGGGGTGCCATTGTCTTCTCTGAAGAACTCTGGCAGAAGTGGATAAATCAACAAACAGAACAGGGACGATCAACTGATGAGATAGAAGGAAAACCATGAGAATATGGTGTTCTAGAAGCCAAGTGAGAAAACCTGTAGCAAGTGGGAACAGATGATATCCATGCTAAATTCTGCAGATGGATTAGTGTAGAATCAGGATGAGAAGGGACGTGGAATTAACCAATGTGGAGGTCATCAACGGTCTTCACTGATGTTTATGTTGGGGTTGATTATGGTGAAAGTCTAAATTGTTTTAAAAGAGAGTGGGAGAATCGTTATAGGCTGGAAGAATAAATGAGTCTTTTGAGGTATTTTGTTATAAAAAGGAAGGGGGAAAATTGAACCTGACTTAGAAGTAGGGTCAAGGAAAGGAAATTATTATGATTTCATATTAAAAATTATCATGCTATTATTAAGAGGAAGAAACGAGAGTTGTTATTGTACTGTCGGGAAGAGTGATAACAGAGACAACTCCCCGTATTTAACAAATTATTTACTCATGTAAATAATTTATTAAACATTCTTTGGAGCATATTTTAATAGAAACAGAGATTGGATATTCAGCTAGCACATGGGCAGTCATCGTTGGCAATCTTGTCCCAAGTCTGAGCACTTGATCATTTAACTTGATTACCTCTGTAAAGACCCTGTTACCAACTAAGGTCACATTCTGAGGCACTGGGGGTTAAGACTTGAACACATCTTTTTCAAGGAATACACAATTCAACCCTTAGCAACTGTATTAGTATTTTATATGGATTTAGATTTATTTGAACTTGAAAATTATAGATATCAGCATATAGTTCAGTAGCCATATCACTAATCCATCCCCTTTCACTCAGTTGCCTCTCCACACTGGAAATACGTGAATCTGAGGAAAATGAGAAAATGACTAACATATCCTTGGCTTCACAATGCTCCCAGGATAAGCACAAAGCTCTTCAACATGGCACCAAGCCTTCAAGATCTTATCGCAGGTGCAAATGTCTGGATCTTCTGCTCCAGCCCCCTGGCTGTATTTCACCTCTTTATACCCTCACCTTTCCTCCTTCGCTCACTTGAGGGTCTTTTCCTTTTGTCTGTTGCTCATCCTCTTCCTTTCCCTCCACTCTTAGACAAACTTTACTCATTGCTTAGGTATGAACACTAGCATTGCTTCTTCGAGAAAGTCCTTAGGGATTACCCTAAATAAAATTCATTCTTCATAGGCTTTTTTTTTTTTTCATTTTTTGAATGTTGAGGGTTTTTTTTTTTTTTCAGTTTTTTTTTAATTAATTTATTTTTTCCACAATTATTTTTATTAGTTGGAGGCTAATTACTTTAAATTTTTTTTTGTAGTGGTTTTTGTAGTGGTTTTTGCCATACATTGACATGAATCGGTTTCATAGGCTTTTAAAGCAAGGTTCACCTCTTAGTCTTAACTCTATCACACTGCAGTTTTTTGCATTTTAGGTGTGTGATCATTTGATGAATGTGTGCTTCTCACAGACCCACAGGAGAGGGACCATGTATCTCAAAAGCTGTATTAGTGTCAGGACCAGAATAGATGTTTCATAATTTGCACATTTTTTAAAAGGAAGAAGTCCTTTAAATTGTTGGAAACTTCACTTCCACTTTTTTTTTTATTTCAGTTGTGTCCAGTGCTTTATGACCCTATGGACTGTAGCCTGCAGGCTCCTCTATCCATGGGATTCTCTAGGCCAGAATACTGGAGTGGGTTGCCATGCCCTCCTCCAGGGGATTTTCCAACCCAGGGATCAAACTCAAGTCTCTTCTGTCTCCTGCATTGGCAGGCAGGTTCTTTATCACTAGTGGCACCTGGAAAGCCTCTACTTAAGTATAGTTGATATACAACTTCTGTTAATTTCTGCTGTATAGCAAAGTGACTCAGTTATACATATACACATACTTTTTCATATTCTTTTCCATTATGGTTTGTCACAGGATATTGAATATAGTTCCCTGTGCTATACAGTAAGACCTTGTTTATCCATCCTGTCTGTAATAGTTTATATCTGCTAATTCCATACTCCCAATGTTTCCCTTCCTCACCCCACCCCCAGTAAGTCTGAAGGAGAAAGACAACTACCATATGATACCACTTATATGTGAAATCTAAAGTATGACACAAATGAACATACCAACTAAACAGGAAAAGACTCCACTACTTAAATGTGAGAAAGGGAAAGCTAGTTTTCATCTCTTCCTTGGAGTAGGATAGTTTGTTGTTTTTTTTTTTTCTGGATATACATTGAGTTGCACATACACCTACCTTTGCTGCTTGGCAATCTTTTACAGCAGTGTGTGTGGCTGATGATGTATCAGAGTGAAGAATTTCAGAATTCCTTTGCAGAATGTCCTGGAATCATTCTTGGAGGTGATAAGGCACTTGTAGAGTTGTTTCATATAATATTCTTATTTCTGCCTAACAACTTTCCCAGTATTTTTAAGGTGGGGAGTGAGATGGGCATTCCAAACTTATTTTTTACTTTGCTGACATAGAGAAAGATTAAGTTAGAATAATGAAGACTCTCAGTCGTTAACAGTCTTATAGCTGGCCAAGATCTGTCACAGTTAATGCTATTGCACAAAATAATTATTATAAAATGATACTTTGAATCCCATTTTGCCTTAGCTGCACTCACTATAGTAAAATTTTAAAAAGTTAACTTATTGTATTATTTCTGTAGCTGAAAAGGTAGATTCAGGGGCCAGAAGTTGGGGGACTGAATACTGACTTAGAAGCCTTTACTTTCCAGTTTGGGGACCATGTTGCAGTTACATAATATCTCTAACCTCAGTTGTTGTTTTTTTTCCACTGTAAAATGGATACTAATAGTCTCTTCTAGGTCTGTTTTGAGAATTAAAAGGGTAAATCCATGTAAATCCCCTAGAATAGTACCTGGCCATAAGAGGCATTCAAAAACACTCCCTATGACCATTAACATTATTTTTATTACAGTTTGGTATGACAGTTTTCTATTTTACAACAGTAAAAAAGAATTATTTTGAATGAATTTAATAAAGAAGACTTGCTAAGCACTGATTATACACCAAACTGTGTTCTAGGTCTTGGAAATATAAATGAATAAAACATTGATTTCAGAGATAACATACCCAACCCTACATAGTAATGAAACTCAAAGGGTAGGCAGATATATTTATAATTTTTGGTACTGTTGGTTTAGCAAAATTTTCATGAAGCTCTGTGTGTAGGTACATATACATATACATACATATATATATTGTTTTTAATATATATGAAGTGTGTGTGTGTGTGTGTGTTTATATAAGTGAAAGTGAAAGTCACTCAGTCATGTCCGACTCCTTGCAACCCCATGGACTATACGGTCCATGTAATTCTCCAGGCGACAATACTGGAATGGGTAGACTTACCCTTCTCCAGGAGATCTTCCCAACCCAGGGATTGAACCCAGGTCTGCCACATTGCAGGCAGATTCTTTACCAGCTGAGCCACATGGGAAGCCTAGTAATACTGGAGTGGATAGTCTATCCTTTCCCAACGGATCTTCCTGTCCCAGGAATCGAACTGGGGTCTCCTGCGTTGACTGAGCTATCAGGGAAGCCCTATGTGTGAATGTGTGTGTGTGTGTGTGTGTGTGTGTGTGGCTTCCCAGGTGGTGCTAGTGGTAAAGAATCCACTAATCTTGCCTAGAGAATTCCATGAACAGAGTCTGGCAGGCTACAGTCCATAGGGTTGCAAAAAGTCAGACATGACTGAAGCGGCTTAGCACATTGCATATATGTATAAATGTATACATGCACGCATATGAAGTTGTGTTTTTAATATCCATGCCTATTACAGAGAAAGCATATACAAACCCCTTATTTTATCTAAGTATCTACAAGAAGACAGCCTCCAGGGACGAATGGTGGTGGGCAAAGAATAGGAAGCCCAGGTCTTCATCCTCTCCTGTCAAGGCGTTTCAAGCTTTTATTTTAAGCCTCCTCCTGGTTGCTTTTGCTGGAGCCAGTTTACTCTGAGCAGTCAGTTGATGAATTTTATTATCTCATTCTGTCTCTTTTATTTTAAATTGGTGTCCGAGCACAAAGTAGAGACCCCTGAAACAGCGGCAAGTACTCTGGTCCATATTGAGCGGCTCCTTGACTCTGTGACATCACTCTTTCACCTTTTTACTGGATGAATGACTTTGTCCTCTGGGCCTCTCTTCACAGAAGGGCTATATTAGGTGATCTAAAATCCTGGGAGGTCACTCTTGCCTCTCGGAGTCCCACTCTGCCGGGTAGGCAGGTAAGGGGCTCCGCCTTGACTGCTTCGAAGATCCCATGAGTCAGAATGTGTGGAAATGACTGGACCACCATGAACCCTGTATCAGAGTCGTGATTCATAGAATGACACTAACCCCACTTAGGAGTTCTCTTGGGTGATTATAAAAGTTCTGGGGCAATTTGGTTTTCAGCAATGACAGTACAGTAAAAGCAATATGCTCTACAGCCTAGAAAGTTCACCAAGATTGAATGAAGAACAAATGTAATTCTATCAGGGTTGAATTTTTCTTAAGTTCTCTCCCCACAGTACCAGCTAAATGGCATTTCTAAAGCATTTAGGAGGGCAGCTTCACAGAGTTTTCGCCACTCACATGAAAGTTTAGCTGACTTCTGGGGAAAATAAGCAAGCCTGAGAACGCACTTTCTGTCAGGGAGACATGGCACTGCTTTATGCCTCCATGAGTAGATATTGAAGGGGTCTACACAGGGGAATAACCAGAATGGAAATTCCTTTCAAGGTGCAGTGTATTTGATTCAGGCAGAAAGTTGAGTCCCCAAGAAATTGTATAGAAGGAGAAGAGTTTGTGGTGCATATACCTTAGAAAGGATTTAATCCAATTCAAAATTTCAGTTCTGAAGATAAAATCCTGCCCTAGTCTACCTCTGTGGGAGCTATATATACGATGCCCCCAAACCATAGGAGAAAGTGGCTGTAAATAAAATGGTATAACCCAAAATATATTGGACAAGGGAGCTTACCTGTCACTGTATATAAAGAGGCAAATCCAATCATGAACCTTCTGGAGTAATACCCCCATTGACGTTTATTATTCCCTCTGTTACCGGTGTAGTATATTCTATTTGTGTGCGTCCCTGCTTTCTCCTCCTATGAAGTTTAGGGACTTCCAAAATTTACCATTTTTTAATCTATTTTTTTTTTCTCTCTCTCTCTGGTTTGACACATTTTTTGATAGCATCTCTTATGACTTTCCTGGTGACTCAAACGGTAAGGAGTCTGCCTGCAGTGCAGGAGACCTGGGTTCGATCCCTGGTTTGGGAAGATCCTCTGGAGAAGGACATGACGACCCACTCCAGTTTTCTTGCCTGGAAAATCCCATGGACAGAGGAGCCTGGCAGTCCATGGGGTCATAGAGAGTCGGACATGACTGAGCGGCTTCACTTTCTTTCTTTCTTTTATGATACAGAAGAAGAAAGGATTGTGGCTCTTTTGACACTACATCCTTATTCCTCACACTGTGTCTGGCCCGAAAAATGCATCCTTGTAAGCTGTCTGATCCATAGCTAGGAAGGTAGAGAAAGGAGAACAGGTCACTTCTAATTTAGACCTTCCCCTGTGGTCTAAAACGCAAAAGCTGCAAAGCAGGCATGTTGTTCAGTCACTCAGTTGTGTCCTACCCTTTGAGACACCATGAA
This sequence comes from Muntiacus reevesi, assembly GCF_963930625.1. Classification (NCBI taxonomy): domain Eukaryota; kingdom Metazoa; phylum Chordata; class Mammalia; order Artiodactyla; family Cervidae; genus Muntiacus; species Muntiacus reevesi. Next base: position 63,948,487 of record NC_089259.1, read on the forward strand.
CTGCAGCACACTAGTCTTCCCTATCCTTTACTATCTCCCTGAGTTTGCTGAAACTCATGTCCATTGGGTCAGTGGTGTCATCCAATTATCTCATTCTCTGTTGCCCCATTCTCTTCCTGCTCTCAATCTTTGCCAACATCAGGGTCTTTTCCCATGAGTCAGCTCTTCAGGTGGCCAGCTGACTGAGTCAGCTTCAGCATCAGTCCTTCCAGTGAATATTCAGGATTAATTTCCTTTAGGATTGACTGGTGTGATATCCTTGTAGTCCAAAGGACTCTCAGGAGTCTTCTCCAGCCCCACAGATCGAAAGCATCAAATCTTTGGTGCTCAGCCTTCTTCATGGTCCAGCTCTCACATCTGTACATGACTACTGGAAAACAGACTAGAGACATCCAGATAGTAAAGCTTTCAAATTAAATTATTGTGGACTAAGTGTCAACAAACTATCCTGAAGACCAAAGCTAGTCTGCATCCTGCTTTTGTTAATAACATTTTATTTGACCACAGTCACAATTATTCACTTATTAATACATGTTACCTATGTCTGCTTTCTTGATACAAGCTCAGAGTTGAATAGTTGTTACAGAGCCCATATAGCTGCAAAGCTGAAAATATTTACGATCTGATCCTTTACAGTTAAAGTTTGTCTAACACTCTTGTAGATTATTCATAAGTAAGCAATTATATAATCATAATTTTTGTGAGTAATTTGTTAAATCCAACAGAACAGTAGTCTTATGTCACAGTCAACCAAAAGCCTTATTATGCTCAGGCTTTTAATATTCTCCAGGCATATTTGTCACACATTACATGTTAATGGAAGCAATAAACTGGTTATGGTGGGTTTATGGTAGATAAAAATCTTCTTTTTGGTACAGCTAAAGGACTGTTCCTCACTGGACAGTCATAAATATAACTCTGATGTATTGTGACATCATAAACTTCTTATTTGTAGTTTACCCTGACATGAGTAGCATTTTCATGGCATTTATGACTTGCTATGGCATTCTGATACTGTGATACAGTTTATGAGACCAATGGGTCCAACCTCTCCTGTCACTCTCCGGTTTTCCAAGTCCTTTAGTAAATGGGGATCCACTATATATGATGTGCATTTGTGTGGCAGGAGGGAGTAGTCTCCTGGAGATGCTCAGGAATGTGTTGGGCAAGAATCTTTGCACCAGAAAAATAAAAGATGAAGTCAGTGCTCATCAGAACCCTTAAAATATTCCTGCCCTACTTCTAAAATGCCTTTCCATCTTGCCTTTCAGGGCAGGACTGGGGGGGGAGTGATATGCTTAAAAATCCATTGCTCCTTGAGAATAGGCTGTGTCAACTTTATGAGCGAAATTTCCCAGGTTTTTTTTTTCGTCTTCTATATTTTAGATATACTGTAATCCTACCTCATTTCAAATGATCTACAGTAGCAAATACTTAGGCATTGTGAAGAAAAATGTCTACCTGATAATAAACAAATCGCTATTTGAATCTTCATTGGATATGATTAGGTACTAGTTAAATATAAGATGGTCATTGCCTTGCTATCACTTCCTCATCCATGAAAGCTCTGCTCCAACCCTCCCTTCTCTGGCCAGTCCTCCCAAGTGCATCCAGCACTGCTCTTAACTGCAACTGCATTAAGTGGCTGTTCTGCGCAATTAACGCCACACCTGATGCTGCCCGTGAGTATGTGACACATCATTTAAACCTGCCTCCCATCAGCATAAAGTGCCAACCATGTGCAGTGTTGCCGGTACCCTTCTTTGCTTCATTTCTCTGTAGGCCTTGCCGTCTCACCCCTCACTGATGTTGAATGATTCTCATGGAAAGAGATGCAGCCTTCTACTTGTTCTTTTAGACGCCAGAGGATCTAGCAGAGCAGTAATAGTGTCTCATATTTATTGAGCTCTTCTTCTATGCCAGCCATTTGGTACTTCATTTAATCTATGCCATGACCTTTGAAGACAGTTACTATTATTGTATTATCATTCTCATCTTACAGATAGTAAACCCAAGGCACAAGGAGGCTATGCTAGTTGCCTGAGGTTGCAAAGCTAGAAAGAGGTAGAGCTCGAATGTGACACCACTATCTTCTGACTCAATCCTAGAATGCAAAATACTACCACACTGCAGGTGGCCAGGAGCTAAATCCCGGGTTAAGTGGGTAGTTATTGACGCTCAGAGATGATTCCTACAATGTAAGAACTAGTGATTTAAGTTACCCAAGCCTGTTATCCTCATCCATCAGAGGGCAGACAGAATGAAAACCACAATCACAGAAAACTAACCAAAGTGATCACATGGATCACAGCTTTGTGTAACTTAATGAAACTATGAGCCATGCTGTGTAAGGGCCATCAAGACGGATGGGTCATGGTGGAGATTTCTGACAAAATGTCCACTGGAGAAAGGGATGGCAAACCACCTCAGCATTCTTGACTTGAGAACCCTATGAACAGTATGAAAAGTTCTGGATGAAGATAATAAAAATATCTATTTCAAAAGACACTTGAAAATAGTTCAGTTTTGTTTTTCCCTTAAATATACTACAAAGGGCTTAGGGCATTAGTGAACAGACTCTGCATCACAATTGGATTATGGTGGGTGACACCAGGCAAAACTAAAAATCAGCCAGAAAGATGTTTTAGAGGATATAGTTTGTAAAAGCTTCTTTGAGGCCCTTAGAAAAGACAGTAAATGCACTGTCCCCAAATCCTCCTCCACCCCAGTTGGGAGATAAAATGGCTATTATAATCATGGGTCACTTCAAGTTCAATGGAACTTACTGTCTGGGAAAAAAAATGACCAAATAAAAAGCAGGCTTTCTATATATTGCCTTGATAAATGTCTGACCTACTTCAAGATCCCTTAACTGGGGTTCAACTCATTTTCCTGCAGTCAGATACAACACACCAATAATGATGTAGAACATGAAACACCAAAGGCTTCTACGGATTATCACTTCTGCTGGGCTGACAGACAGCACTTCATTTAAGCAGCTTTCCAGATATCTCCATTGTGAATCTGATGGAAGGATTAGCCTAAAGCCAGAGGTTGTAACCTTTCGTCTGTGAGATTGAGCCTTTGACCAGAGGTGTACAAAGAAACTGCCACCCCGTGGTATCCTGACTATGTAACCAGCTGTGCAGACCCACACAATCTGTCACATTTTTATCTTCTTTCATCAGGGAACCATGATAACAAAAATATTTCTTCATCTCCCATACATTGCAATTTTCTTCTCTACTCATCCAACATGTTTGCATTGCCTTTGGGAGAGAAGAGTAATTTCGATGCAGAATTCCATTAATTTCAGAAAACTAAGGCAAGGAAAGAGCTGATAGAGGATTTGAGAGAATTAGCCTGTGCGGTGCTCACTGCTACCCTCGTACCATCAGCTCATGGTGACTGCACTGGGATATGATGCTAAGATCAATTTAGAGAGATGGGATTCTCTGAGCTCACATAATTTAAATTGAACCAAAACACACAGATCGTACTTGGAGAAGAGACTGGCAGAAATAGAAAATTGTGTGTCAAACTGAAGGGCGCTTGACGAGCAGAAGCACAGAGTTCTTAGATTCAGAATCCAAGGCCCATGATGTCTCAGACTAAAGAGTGGCGGGCTCTTGAAACTTTGAAAAATCGCTAAGTAATTCGGTTGTTCATTGTAGAAGTCATCTCAAGAGGGAGCTTCTATACACCTTACCAATCATGCTATTTTCATCCAAAAATTGGAAATAACTGTGCATCAACAGGAGAATAGGTAAGCAATCATAGGGTAGCCATGCAGAGGAATACTATGCAGTGGGAAAAAGAGACAACATATTGATAAGTGGATTGATGTGGATGAATCTGAAAGATACTATCCTGAGCCAGAGAGTCCACACACAAAGGACTGCCTTCTGTATGATCCTCCCTTTTCCTGAAACTCTGAAAAAGTAGCACTTGTATAGACTAGCAGAAAGAAGAGTAATGCTTGCCCAGGGCTACTGGTAGAGGCAATAAATGACTATAATGCACACTCTACTTCAATGTTTTTCATTTTTTAAAGTGAGGCTATTCCCAGAAATTTCATTTATATGGAACGTTGCAGAACATCACCAATTCATGAAACAAAGTTGCTTATGTTATGGTAAAGTGCCTTTGAGTGATGATGTTATAGTCATATTTAATATGGCGCTAGAAAACCCTTTGTAGAAAACCTTGAGCATCTCATTGCTGCTTGATAAGTACTGTTTGTTCTTCTGAGATCCCTCTCATATCGAGGTAGACTACAACACCTTTAAGCAGAGCAGTCTGCAGCCTGGAGTTGATGATTTGGCTTAGTCGTTCATTAGCAACAGGATTTACTTAGCATTTTAATTCTCAATATTTTCTTTCTCTGAGGTTTCCCAGGTGGTGCTAGTGGTAAAGAACCCACCTGCCAATGCAGGAGACAGAAGAGACACGGGTTCCATCCCTGGGTTGGGAAGACCCCCTGGAGAAGGCCATGACAACCCACTCCAGTATTCTTGCCTGGAGAAATCCATGGACAGAGGAACCCGGTGGGCTACAGACCATAGGGTTGCAAAGAGTCGGACACGACTGAAACAACTTAGCTCACAGCATGCACACATCTGTTTCCTTTCTCTTTTTCTCTCTTCCTTTCTTCCATCCTTTTTCCTTCGTCCTTCCTCGCTCTTTCTCCCTCAATTATTTATCTCTAAAGTGGAGTTAATAATAAAACCTTCCTTCTAATTCACTGAGAAGAGATGGTGATTACAAAGCACTCAGCATCCTGTCTGACATGTGAGTGTGATATGCTTTCAGCACAGGTCGGCTACTCCATTTGTGTAACCTCTTCTCTGAAACCTTCTCCATCGTGCCCTGAAATGCGTGAATCAACGCATCATCTATTACAGTGCCGATGGCTTTGGTCATTGTTGTGTGGTAACCTCTGTACCTCTCCTACTCTTCTGGGAGCTGTTCCAAGTGATTGCAACTGTGTCTCATTTATGCCTTCATTCCCAGCACCACAACTTTTACATGACTCATTCTCAGAGGTTTAAAAACAACATCCTGGAAACTTAAATAATCATCCTTCCTGTCCTTTCAGTTGTACACTTTTCTTCAGAGTGAGCTGCTATGGGATTCTCACCTTGCTGATAGACCAAGCTCTGAAGCCTTGATAGATCTGAAGAATTATATAAGGGAAACAGGAGTTACTCAGAGAGGAAACAGCATGCTTGTATGTCTCTCCCCTTTATTAGACACATGGAAATCAGAGCGAAGTACCTGGAGTTCCTCTAGAGGAGGCTTGGGCAAAGCCTTTCGTGGATTTTCTAAAGTGCAGGATCAAATGAAGAGTGTGTGCACATTTAAGCGAGACTTCAGAAATAAAACTTAAGGCATGATACTTTTAGACTGCAATGCACTTCCCATGCTGCCCATTTATCGTTCTCATAAACATTGACTTGACAACAGCTTTTGGAGATCAGTCCTGGGTGTTAATTGGAAGGACTGATGCTGAAGCTGAAACTCCAGTACTTTGGCCACCTCATGCGAAGAGTTGACTCATTGGAAAAGACCCTGATGCTTGGAGGGATTGGGGGCAGGAGGAGAAGGGGACGACAGAGGATGAGATGGCTGGATGGCATCACCGACTCGGTGGGCATGAGTTTGAGTAAACTCCGGGAGTTTGTGATGGACAGGGAGGCCTGGCGTGCTGCGATTCATGGGGTCGCAAAGAGTCAGACACGACTGAGCGACTGAACTGAACTTTGTTCTTGGTGGAAATTTGTCCTTCCTCTTTGAGTAAAGTTAGTTGGTTTCTCTGTATCTGTGAATACTTTCTTTTATATCTTCAGTCCCAAGACCCTATATTTAGATATTTAAAAATTTCTACCTGCCTTTCTACATCTCCCTATTCTCTTTTCTATTAACTAAATAATAATTAATACTTATTATTCAGTTCAGTTTAGTGGCTCAGTCATGTCTGACTCTTGGTGACCCCATGGACTGCAGCACACCAGGCTTCCCGGTCCATCACCAACTTCTGGAGCTTACTCAAGCTCATTCCCATCACATTGGTGATGCCATCCAACAGTCTCATCCTCTGTTGTCCCCTTCTCCTCCCACCTTCAATCTTTCCCAGCATCAGGGTCTTTTCCAATGAGTCAGTTCTTCAAATCAGGTGGCCAAAGTATTGGGGTTTCAGCTTCAGCATCAGTCCTTCCAATGAACACCCAGGACTGATCTCCTTTAGGATAGACTGGTTGGACCTCCTTCCAGTCCAAGGGACTCTCAAGAGTTTTCTCCAACACCACAGCTCAAAAGCATCAATTCTTTGGCGCTCAGCTTTCTTTATGGTCCAACTCTCACATCCATATATGACTAGTGGAAAAACCATAGCTTTGACTAGATGGTTCTTTGTTGGCAGTAATGTCTGCTTTTTAATACACTATTTAGGTTTGTCATAGCTTTTCTTCCAAGGAGCAAGAGTCTTTTAATTTCATGGCTGCAGTCACCATCTGCGGTGATTTTGGAGCCCAAAAAAATAAAGTCTGTCACTGTTTTCTTTGTTTCCCCATATTATAATAAACAATAAATAAAATTATAAAGTAAGTAATAATTTGACTTAGGGCATTATTTGAATATGCTTGGTGGCATGTTATATTTCTCATCAGTGACATCTTTGAATATTTGTGGAGGTAAAGAAAGTGTTAGTTTGGGTTAGAGGATCTAGGTAAGAATTTTTCTCTCTCTCTCTCTCTCCCCCCCTCACCCTCCCCACCCCTCCAATCACTGAACTGAAAAATAAATCCTCAGGCAAATATCTGATACTACCTAGATGTATCTTTCTCACCAACATGTTGCCGAAAGAGCTTTTACTTACACTTCATATTATTTTAGCTGCAGACAGACATACCAAACCAAACAGAAACCAAGATAAAGCAAATATTTTGATGTAGGATTTTAACCTGGCTGGACCCTCTTCTGAATACTTCTATGTGATATCTGCCCTGGCCAATGACAGAAATACTAAATACAAATCTTTTTCTCTGTTATAGGTACTGCTGGTAGCAGGTGGGAGGAAGGGGAGTTGGAAATGCTTTTATTCCATAGATAGTGCTCAACTGAGTAAGCTCCTCTTTATGCAACATTTAAAAACTTTAACTTTTAGTCAGGAGACAAGACCTAAGAAAGTTCAACTCTTTTTAATATGCCCATGACTCTGACAGATGCAGCAAAATACATGGAAAGTGAGAGAATCCCACATACTGTCTTTCAAGTTCCTTTTTTTTTTTTTTCCACAGCCTTGAATAGAAAAAATTTCCACACATTCCTACACTTTGTGTGTTGATTGGCTTGTTCTTCAATTTAACTCCAAAAGGGAGACAGGGTCAACACAGCAGAATAGAGATAACCTCTGAGAAAATGATTTCCCTTAAGCTGAGATGGTCCACACAGATGTGGTGGGTGTTTACAGCCCAGCCATAGACTCCTGTCTGATGGGATCTATCTGCCACCCTACGAGATGGTCACTGCTAAGAAGGAGGGTTATGAAAACAACACTCCCTGCTAACATAATAGCATAAGGAGCCAATTGTATGATGTAGAACAAAGATCCAGGGACTTCCCTGGCAATCCAGTGGTTAAGACTGCACTTTTGAGTGCAGGGGGCCCAGGTTCAATCCCTGCTCAGGGATCCCACATGCTTGAAAGTCAGAAGCCAAACCATAAAATAGGAGCAATATTGATACAAAATTCAATAAAGACATCAAAAAACATTAAAGAGAAAAACAAAGAGCCAATCATTCATTTCCTTTGTGCTACCATTACCTATTATTTCAGTGCTTCTTAAAGAGTTTGCTTAGCTGGTTAAGGGAAGGAGATGGATTCTTCTCAGAGCCTCCTGAAGCAACGCAACCCTCTCAATACCTTCATTTTAGTTCAGGGAGACCCATTTCATATTTCTGACCTCCAGAACTGTAAGATAATAAATGTATATTGTTTTAAGCTGGAAAAAAAAAAAAGAATTCACTTAGAATTGCATTATAGTCACCTGGGAATTCATGTCTGGTCTCACATCCCTGTAATTTCTCAGACATTTAACATGCATCCATGGAAAGCCCCAGCAGGTAAAAATTTTCCTGTAGAGGGCAATTTTAAAGGTGGGGGGGTCAGTAATTTCCCCAGCATGTGTTTTAACTGAGGAGTATTTTCTGTATACCTATTGTCACACTGTTGCAAATCTCATTCCTTTCAATGGGTTTTGAAATTTTTCAGTGCAATAGAGGAATAAAGGAGATGGATGAGTATAAAAACTTTGCTTGGTATCTTCTACAGCTGGGTTTAAAAGAATATTTTTAAAAGAGAACAATGCCAGTGTAATGACCCAACACAGTACCCCCAAGGCAGGAGGTACAAGTTTTCAGATCAGCTCAATCTTCCCTGTGTGACCTTGGGCAAGTCACTTACATGATATTTCTCAAGATGGAGAAACATTTTGATGTTTCTCAAGATGGTTTGGAAGAACTAGGATTTGAATTCATACCTGCCTCACAAGTGAAGCATCCTGACCTATAAGGTTCTCAGTCACCACTGTCTTCATTTTCCTCTTCATTTCCTTTCCCCTTCATCTAGCCTTGGATGTTCTGATGATAACCCAAAGATGATAATGCTTTCTTCTTAGGTTGTTGTAAAGGCTGAATGAGATCCTTTGTGCCTAGGACTTAGTAAATGATTTCGTTTATAGACATGTCTCCATAAATGAAGGCTCTCATCATCCTTCTTGCTGTGGTTATTTTGATTAGGACATCTGGTCCTGCTAAATAGCACTACTATTTTTTCAACAGTAATATATTTCCTATGTAAATTATGCTTGGAGAATACAAATTGGGCTAGTTTTTGTTACAAAATACTGTGATTGTTATTCTAGTTCTGTATTTCTGCATAATGTTAGTCGCTCAGTTGTGTCCAACTCTTTGCGACCCCATAGACTGTTGTCCACCAGGCTCCTCTGTCCACGGAATTCTCCAGGCAAGAATACTGGAATGGGTAGCCATTCCCCTCTCCAGGGGATCCAAAGCTTACTGTTAGAGGCTGAATTGTGTCCTCTAAAACCTCATATGTTGAAACCCTAACCCCCAGTAGCTCAGAATGCAATTGTATTTCTGGGTGGGGCTTTTAGAATGGTTATTAAGTAAAAATGGGTGGGCCCCATGTGATGTAACTGGTGTACTTATAAGAACAGATTAGAACTCACACACACACATACACACACACAGAAGAAAGACAATGTGAACACACAGGGAGAAGACGACATCTACATACCAGGGAGAGAAGTCTCAGAATGGAATGAACCCTGCTGACAACTTAATCTTGAACTTCTAGCCTCCGAAACTGTGAGAAAACAAATTTCTGTTGTTTAACCACCTGGTCTATGTTATTTTGTTATGGAAGATCATGACCAAAGCAGTTATAAGTATTAGCAAACTAATACACTTACTAAATTCAACAATAATGATATCTGCTTTGCTCTTGAATCTAATATTTGAGCAGGGTTCACAGGAGCAGCTGGGCTCTCCTTCACTCAGTTTTTCCAGCTGGGGCAGCTGGAGGGAATTTTGCTGGAATCATCTGAAGCTCAGTCAGTCACACATCTGGTGGTTGGTGGTACTGGTGACTGACTGGGACTTTGGCTGGATCTGTTGGCATAAGACCTCCGTGTGGTCTGGGTTTTCACACAACATGATGCCTCATTCCAGGGGGAGGGTTCCAAGAAAGAGCCAGGCAGAGGCTCCATGACATTTTCTAAACTAGCATTGGAGAGACAGAGTATCACTTCTGACATTTTTTATTCATCATAACCAAGTGATAGTAGTCAGTCCAATTTAAAGGACAGAAATCAGTCTCCACTATTTTATGGCATCGTGTCAAAGATTGTGCAGCTACATTTTAAAATTCCCAGAGATGTGCAACCACAACTGTGTGTGTGTACATATGTATGTGTGTACATATGTGTGTGTGTGTGTGGTAAGATAAAAAATGTACATATTTCAACTACAGGTATATTAATTTCCTGTAGTGATATTAATTTCATGTTGATTAAGTGTCAGTACTGTTTTATGTGGAAAAATATAAAGACTCTTACAGGTATTTTTATGGAATCTATATACTGACTTCTATTAAATTACTTTGAAATTTCTTAATCCTAATTCTATTATCTGTTTCTTTCTAAGCAAAAGCGAGATGATGAAACTTCTTTGTCACTCCTCTGAGACCAGGTTTTGTATGACATCGCTAATCACTGTGGCAGCTCTACACAATATCTCTAAAATGAGGAGGAGGCAGGATCAAATGGGAGGCCCAAAGTGTACTAGACGAGATATACTTTAGTATCAGACTCTAAATCTTCATTCTTTCTGAATCCTGACTTTGTCACTACTAAGTTGTCTGACCTTTGGTAAGTTACTTAAATACACAGAACTCTAGATTTTTCCATTATAATAGTGTTGCGGTTACAGACACTCTCTCCAGGGTGTGTGGTGAGGATTAAATAAGATACCGTTGGTAAAGCTCCGAGTTCTGAGCCAAACATATTAATCATATTTCCCTTCCCACTTTATGGTAATAAACACAGATCACAATATTAGAGTTCTAGTTTATTAAACTATTATGACTTCATATATGATGATAATCAGTTATCCTTAAAGTAACCCATTTGATCTGTGCTAATCGTCTTTTTCCTCAATCTTTGTGTAACACCAGACTAAACATCACACCAGAAGTTCATGATAACACTTCACTGTGGAGTGAATTTTGATGTCAGATACATTTTGCCCCTTTTCCAAAGGTTTTCACATATCAAAACAGATTGGAAGTCGGGTGTTATAACATTTCTGTCCAGTGGAAACCACTATTTTCACTTATTATTATCGTAAGCCAATTTCACTGATATGAGGAACTGAGGTATTGTTCCCTGTCTTTCTAAATGAGGATCTTTTGGAGTGAGGAAAAGCAGTAGAACAAAATACGGTGACAGAGATTCAAATGTGAGCTTTCTTTTTTACTTGTGTACTTGAAATCTTATCCTAAGTGTATTAATGAAGATGATTTTTGCATTTCATTTTCACTGCATTTATTTTTTGATTAATGCAGTTCCTATTTTCCAGATAAGAAGCAAGGAAAGAAATAAATAAAACAGATTTTCAGGCTGATTGCTAATTTATATGAATTCATGTATTCAAATTTATGAACTTTGAATCAAATACAAGTGCTCAATGCTATTTTTCAAATCTCTGACATTATTTACATGAGAACTTTTTTTTTGAAATATCAAAAGAGATTGTTTGTCATTGAGAAAATTTCAATAGTATCCTGATGTTTCCTGAAGATGTTTTGAAGTTATGTGAGAAGAAAATACATTGGGAAGTTAAAACTTGCTTGTGAAAAACACTTGAGGAGAAATAGTCAAATGGATTTTTCTCAGTTTTTTAGTGTGTTTCAAACTCTGATACAACAGATAATCAAAGGGTAGATATGTTTTTGTAGTTAAGCACAGAAGCTTTACAGTAAAGAACAGTTTTTTTCTATACCATTTAGTCTTATGCACAAATGTATTAGTTTTCAACTGCTGCTGTAACAAATTACTTCCACAGATATTGTGGTTTAAAGCAACAACATCTCTTCTGTTGTAGTTCTGGGAATCAGGAGTCCGAAATGGTCCTGACTCAGTTATAATGAAGGTATGTTCGATGCGGTGTTTTTTCTGGAGGCTCCTAAAAGGTCTTCTGCATCCCTTCTTGCTCTTGGTGATACACAATGCAGCAGCCAGACTGTAAAGTTTGCATCAGATCATGTTGTTCCATCTCATGGCCTCTTGTTGCCAGTAGAACATTCACATGTCCTACCAGGGAGAGCCATCCTTGCTGACTGAGTCACAGGCGACTCTCCACCTTCACTGGTGGTGATTCTCTCTTGTCAGGTTAGCCTTCTCCCGGTGCCTTGAACACACAGACTCTTCCTGCGTGCTCAGTCGCTCAGTCGTGTTCGACTCTCTGCATCTCCACAGACTGTAGTCCTCCAGGCTCCCCTTCCATGGGATTCTCCATGGCAAGAATACCGGAGTGTGTTGCCACTCTCTTCTCCAGGGGATCTTCCTGATCAAACCGGTGTCTTTTGTGTCTGCTTCATTGCAGGCAGATTCTTTACCCGCTGAGCCATTCGGGAAGCCTTTTGCAGTTACCATGCACCCCACCTGGAATAATCCCCCCACCCTCTCTTCCAGACCTCCCCTATGCCTGATGCTTCCTGGTGTGTCAACTCAGAGATACCCTCTGACATGACCTCATCTGAGTCACATCCCATCACCATCAGTTTTATCTTCCCCTTAGGATTTGTCATTATCTAAAACCATCACATTTAAGTTTGTGCTTATTTTAGTGTTATTTCCCTCCCCACCCCATCCCCACCATACACATGTTCCAGAGGGCAGAGATTTTGGTCTGAATTATTACCACTGTATGTCTGTTATTTAATTACAGACTAATCTTTAGTAAGTTCTCGAAACAGTAATAAAGAATAAATGAGTTAATTGATAAATTGACTTAATTAGTAGCTTTGGTTTTTTACCATGGTAAGTATTCCAGAACACATCAGAATAAAGTAAAGATTTCAAATTTGGTGAATTGCCTTCAAGTATGTACCCAGATGCATACATTAGTATATATTGTATACTTAGTACATTGGACCCGTGTCCCAAGATTATTCTGCAAAACTATCCAGATCTGCCATCTCCTTTCTCCTTTTTCTCTTTTCTACATGCAGTCCACTTCTGTTTATCCCCCTGAAGTAAAGCTTCTCTTAGACAATTCTTTTTATAGGAATCTCAGCAAAAAGTTTTCACTCGGCTGTTGAGATTAGATTTGATTGTGATACCCATCACAATCTTCTTAGTGATTTTTTTTTTTAGAAGAACTTTATGTTGTCTCAGTTATAGACCCAATACATCATGGGATCGATTCAAATAATTAAGAAAATGTGTACAATTACAATCGGTGTAGACTCCACCAGCCTGCCTCTTTTAATAACCCTTTAGCCCAGGGCACTGACGAAAGAGTGTGTGTGTCGTGCAGGATACTGTGTTTTTGTTCTGAGAAGTGCCTGGCACACATGGTCTTTTAATAAATATGTGTAGCGTGAGTGAGATAACATAAGAGAGAGGAGTTAGCAGAGTCCATGACACCTGGCAGGTGCCCAACAAATGAAGTATGTGGCATGGGAGTGATATTCAAGCTAATCACCTGCCTCCTGCTAGTAACAGGGCCATTTGGGGAACCCACCAAACTCACAGTCCTGGAGAAAGAGATGAGCTGAGGAAACAGAGGACCAGTCCGTGCCCTAGAGAGGGACTCAATGGAAGAACTGAATGGGTCTCCCGAGGAAGGCTTGTGTCAAAATTAATAGCATCTTTCCAACAAGGCTCAGGCTTAATTACAATGAATTTAATACCAAAGCTAACTGCCGGATTGAGGTGCCAGGGGCAAGAGCCCACCCGTTGTGGAGCCCAGCCAGGGATAAGTGTCAGGATGGAAGTGCTGCTTATAGGGGCCCCAGAAAGCACACAACAACAACTTCCTGCTGCTGGGAATAGTAAGAGTTGCTGCAGGAATAGGTATACTTGTAGATTTTTCTTTAAAAAGTACTTATTTGCACTCTTTTGTGAATTGCTTCCAACCAAAGAATAAAGAATTAATTATGTTGTTAATTTTTAGAAGAGCTGTGTTTTTTGCAGAAAAAAAATGACTGCAACCTTGATATCAGCACCTGGCAAGAGGCTCCCATTTGTCCTAAGAGACTCTTAAGCAAGTAATACTAGCTGCCTTATAGCAAATAATAAAGCTAAAGAAGATAGCATTTGAAGTTAGCTTCTTTTCTACAAGTACATCCATCACTGTGTATGACATTCTAGGTGAAGGACACTAATCCATTATCTCTCCGGGTGAAGGACATATGACTGGCTTTTAGAGGACACTCAGTAAGTGCTTTTTTGTTGCCTAAAAATGAGAGGTTCAGAATGGATTAATTCTTACTTCTCTTAACCTCTTTTCTGTCTAAAGATTTCTTTTTAGTATTCTTACATTGCTCTTAGAATCTGATAGACGTTCAAAGGTAATTGCAAAATATTTCTTTCATTTCAGTCCAACTAATGTCTTTCCCATTTCTGCCCTAAAAGAAAAGAAATCCTTTACTATAGAATTATCTAAGAAGGAAACGTGGGGGTTTTCTTTTCCCTCTTTTTTTTTTTTTTTTTTTTTTAATGTTTAGGGCGTTTATTTAGTCAAAATCACAATCTCTTTACTCTCATGCTGAATGTCACAATAAAGGACTCATTTCCTATTGCCCCATCTTGTTAGAGGTTCATCTTCTCTGAACATGTTGCCTGGAAACATGAGCCCCCAGAATTCAGGTCAGGCATGTCTGAATCCTAGTTCCTCTCCATTAGAGCTCATTCCAAGGTAGTCTAAACTGTTGGTAGATTGGAGAATTGCTGTAAACCTTATTCTTAGAGTGAAGGCGATGCAATTCCATCTTCAACAAGACAAAATGCTGGAATACATCTATGTTCCTATAGGAAATGTAACTGCTGCTGCTGCTAAGTCACTTCAGTCGTGTCTGACTCTGTGCAACCCCATAGATGGCAGCCCACCAGGCTCCGGTGTCCCTGGGATTCTCCAGACAAGAACACTGGAGTGGGTTGCCATTTCCTTCTCCAATGGATGAAAGTGAAAAGTGAAAGTGAAGTTGCTCAGTCGTGTCCGACTCTTAGCGACCCCATGGACTGCAGCCTACCAGGCTCCTCCATCCATGGGATTTTCCAGGCAAGAGTACTGGAGTGGGTTGCCATTGCCTTCTCCAAGGAAATGTAACTAGTGTTGCCTAATTTTGTTCCTATATGCATTGGAAATATATCACATAAACTAAGTAAGTCAGCTATGGATAGAATATATTATTAGCACTTGCATTTAAGGTAAAATTACTAACTGATAGATTTAATAACAAGAAAAATAATTATACTAGTACATATGGTATAGCTAGTGCCTATTTTAACCCTTAAATGTTATAATATGAAATGGAAAATTCTATAAGTGAGCTTTCAGAAGCTGAAACACAAAGAAAGAGGTACATAACCTAGATTATAACTTCTGATCTGCAGGTATTTGGGGACTTTCTTTATAAATCCATTGCAATTTTACAATAGACTTTTTAGCGAGAAAAGCAAATGCACATACACAAAATAAAGAAAAATCTTACATAATTTTCAGATGTATACAGCTTTCAAATTGCTATTTCTAAGAAGTTATGAAGTTTACCCAAGATATTGGGATTGACATATACACACTATTGATACTATGTGTAAAACTGATTACTAATGAGAACCTACTGTATAGCACAAGGAAGTCTTCTCAATGCTCTGTGATGACCTAAATGGAAAGGAAATCCACAAAAAAGGGGAGTATAACTGATTCATTTTATATATATAAATACATGGGTATGTATATATACACATATAGCTGACTTTCCATAAGAAACTAACACAGCATTGTAAAGCAACTATATTCCAATAAATTTTAAAGTACTAAAAAAGATATTATATTATTTTTTAGCTTCCCAGATTAGTATACGATAGACATAAATCCCTGAAATCTGTGTTAAGGAATCCAACTTTGTAGTTTCTATTTCCAACAAATGCACCCTTAATTAAATTTATCTTTAATGATTATTAGTGATAAGTAAGTAACACCAAAATAAAGATCTATTTTATGGAATGACTGAGAGTTCTCATTCTGTTTCTGAGAAGAGTTGTAAATGTAGGGTGTGTGGTAGTGGGTGGAGATATTACCCTTTCTGTTGCTTTGTCTTCTGTGATAGAATCCTGATGGTGGATGCACTGGTAGAGATAGAGTGGCAGAGAGGTGGTGACACTCATATATGAGTCTGGGTGACTTGAACAACTGTGGTGCATTGACAAATAAAGGAATCAGAAGGTGGAGGTGATGTCACATGGAACATTATAAATTTGGCTTGAGAAGCAGTAAGTTTTTAAGTTATCCAGGAGGAAGGTGGAAATGTGAGAGTTTATCTTTGGGAGAGTGTTGATGCTGAAAGGAATAATTTGATATTTGTCTCAGAATAGGTGGTGATGATGAGATCTGTGGGATGAATGAGTTTGCAGAAAGAAGGAAAAGAGAAATTGAAGAGAAGAGGTGCAGGGATGTCATCTTGGGAGAAAATGCATTTAGAAGAGGAAGAGTTCAGAAAAGCAAAAACAATGGTCAAGAAAGAGAGAGAAGAAAAATAAAAACAAGTCCAGGGAGGAGAAGAAATAAGAGTCTCTTAAAAGTCGGAATCAGAAGAATAGTCAAAAACAATTGACAAAGATCAGAAATATGTGCACTTGATGAAAGTGAAAGAGGAGGGTGAAAAAGTTGGTTTAAAACTCAACGTTCAAAAACTAAAATCATGGCATCTGGTCCCATCTCTTCATGGCAAATAGATGGGGAAACAATGGAAACAGTGACAGACTTTATTTTCTTGGGCTTCAAAATCACTGCAGATGGTGACTGCAGCCATGAAATTAAAAGATGCTTGCTCCTTGGAAGAAAAGCTATGACAAACCTGGATAACATATGAAAAAGCAGAGACATTACTTTGCTGACAAAAATCCATATAGTCAAAGCTTTGGTTTTTTCCAGTAGTCACATATGGATGTGAGAGTTCGATCATAAGGAAAACTGTGAGCTGAAAAATTGATGTTTTTGAACTCCAATGTTGGAGAAGACTCTTGAGAGTCCCTTAGACTGCAAGGAGATCAAACCAGTCAATCCTAAAGGAAATCAATCCTAAATATTCATTGGCAGGACTGAAGCTCCAATACTTTGGTCACCTGATTTGAAGAACTGATTCATTGGGAAAGACCCTGATGCTGGGAAAGATGGAAGGCAGGAGGAGAAAGGGACGACAGAGGTTGAGATGGTTGAATGGCATCACCAACTCACTGGACATGAGTTTGAGCAAGCCCCAGGTGTTGGTGATGGACAGGGAAGTCTGGCATGCTACAGTCCATGGGGCTGCAAAGAGTTGGACGAGACTGAGCAACTGAACTGAACTGATGTGTACTTTTCAGGCAGAAGAAGGAATTTGAAGAAAGAGGAAGAAATCAAAGCAGTATCAAAATTCAATGTTATCTAACCATAAATTATCCATTTGTTAGTTCTAAGTATAGCAAACCCACTGTGATTCAGTGCTGTTTATCATTCAGTGCTCTTGCTTATCAGCCACTGCCTTGAGAGCCCTAGAGCATCCTTGAATTTAATCCCAGTGGTGATGCCAGTTCCTTTTCCCTCCCTGGAAGATCCAAATGGGGTGTGAGTGAAGCTGGTGTGCATGGCCTGCTCGCATAGTCTCTTGTTTCCCTTTGGGCTTTCAGTTCTCTGTGTTGTTAAGTTATTGCCAAAATCCTAGAAAGCAATTTAAACATACTATTTCTTTGGATAAATGGATTTCACAGTTAATGATGGACAGAGGATTTTATGACCTAAACATTAACAGAATTTAAAGAATAATGTCTTTGTCTTGTTTCTTAGCATGTGTTTCTTAGTATAGGCGTGCTGGTAACAAAACATTTTAATTATGTTGGAGCCTAGTAACCACAACTTAAATGGTGTTAAGATCACTTAAGGTCAAATTAGGGCTCCTCTGGTGACTCAAATGTTGAAAAATATGCCTACAGTGCAGGAGACCTGGGTTCGATCCCTGGGCCTAGAAGATCCCCTGGAGATGGGAGTGCAACCCAATCCAGTATTCTTACCTGGAGAATTCCATGGACAGACGAGCCTGGTGGGCTACAGTCCATGGTGTCACAAAGAGTCAAACATGACTGAATGACTAACGTGCATACATAAGGTCAGATTTCTAAGGCAGGCATAAAGATGGTAGGCTGAAGAGGTCTGTCTATCAAACGCAGCTCAATGTGTGGCTCAGCTGGTGTGGAACAAGGGAGCCAATTCTCTGTGGCCACATAGAGTGAAATGCCATGTGTGAGAAGGGCTTCACAGGCTTGTGGGGAGTGGCACTTCATTTCTCGTCATGTAGCTCAGTGTATGCAAACTCCTGTGAAACATCCCCTGTATCCACATCTTGTCTCTTCACGGAGGACTGTCTTTCATCTCCCATTGTTTCTTTTCCCTCCTTAAATAAAATTCAAATTCCCCAAAGAATTGTCTAAGCTTCTCAATATTACTATAGCATCATCTCCTCTCTCTCTCTGGTCCTCTCTGCTCAACCTGCACTTCTCCGTTTCCAAACCTGACAACTTTGGGCATGATAGCAAAGTAATCATGATCGTAATAAAACTATAGGAAAAGCAGAGCAAGGCAACCAAGCCCCCAGATATAAATGACCAGATGTCTAGATGGAGGCTTGCTGGATCAAAGGGTAGGCAAGTTTTTACAGCTTTTACATTGCCAAATAGCCCTGCAGAATGACTCTATCAATTTACACTCTGCCAACATGGTTAATGGGCTGTAGTGTAATTGTCTGTTTATCTATCTGTTACCCTCATTAAGCCATAAGCACTTCAAGGACTTTTCAATTTCTCGATGCCCAGAGTCTAGCTTTTAGCCTGGTATGAAGTAGGTTCTCATCAGCCCAGTCCCTTTCCTTATTTCTAAATTCTTTGAAGCCCCAAACAATGAGCCAGTTGGTATCACAGAATATATGGATTAATGGTAAGGTATAGTGGGTGCTGGGTTTCCAGGGTGGCATTAGTGGTAAAGAACCCATTTGCCAGTGTAGGTGACATAAGAGAGGTGGGTTTGATCCCTGGGTCAGGGAGATCCCTTGGAGGAGGGCATTACAGTCCACTCCAGTATTCTGCCTAGAGAATCCCCATGGACAGAGGAGCCTGGCAAGCCACAGTCCATAGGACCATAGGATCGCGAAGAGTCGGATACGACTGAAGCAGTTTAACACACACACACACACAGTGGGAGATAAATAAAATATTCCCATACTTCCTACCTAAAATCAACATATCCATAAGCTCTTATAGAAAGTTCAACACCTACTTTTTAACCCAAACACACATAATGCAATTATGTAATTATTGTAATAATACAATTATTACAATTGCATTTGTAATTATTAATGCAATTATTAATGCAATTAATAGATAGCTTTCGATAACTTTATGTCAAGTGCTGTTTTACTTGAATTAACATTGAACACTGAAGTTGCATAAGTGTAGAAGTGTGTGTGTGGATATTTTAAATAAGTATCTTTCCAAATTTCAACTACATTAGTAAATGAAGTTGCAGCAAATTCTTGCAGGGTGAAAACTTTGAGAGTGTGTTACTATGGTGATTATTTTAAAATGCCATGTAAGATTATACTTTTCTTTCTGGCATAAAAATATCTCTAAAAATCTTCAAGGAATGTACCTGCCTGCATGTGAAATCTTTAGTAAAGCTATAAAATCAACATTATGATGGTTTTCTTTGAAGAATAAGAGCTTTAAGGATAAAGATCCAAGATTATTTACTTAAAACATGACTGGAACAATTGCCATGTATATTTTAAAGAAATGCATATATGCTAAGGATATAAAGATTCAATGGGACATGAGCAACAATTGAGAACAAATACTCTATGTATTCTAGAATAGGAGATACGCATATAAAGAAGTAAGTTAAAATACAGTAAGGCAACTGCTGTGATAGAGATCAAAAACAAAATTCTGAGGGGAAAAGATGAAGAAATATCTCACCTTAGAACTGTTTCCATGTGTCAAGGTTCCTTTGAGATATTTTCATTTCAATTTTTTTCTAATGATCCTAACTAGAAAGGATGCTTTTCACTACTTGAGTAATTGACCTGCACCTCTTCTTAGAAGACAAACATTTATTGAGCACCTGCCATGTGCCAAGAACATAGGCACAGACAAAAGCCTCAGGTTGACAAGGAACTTTAATGAATTTTGTTACGGATTTTATGGTTAGGAATCCAATTCAAGTTCAACCCGTGCTTTATAACTCTTTATATATATTTTGTGTGTATAGTATGTATAATCATGAAAACATTTATTAGTTTTATTAGTTACACTGTGCTTAATAAGTATCTGTTGAATGAATTAACGAGTGAACATATAACGAATTGATGTATTTAATTATTTGCAGAGAGCCAGGTTGTATTATTTATAACATAGATGTAAGCTACAATCATGTGACATTCCAAACAACATCAGGCGAACCCATAGTTGGGATAAAACCAGGAGAAGGATGAAAATAAAAGAATCAAAATGGTTCAGAAAAGTGATTAAGGAAAAAAATATTTTCCGTAATAGTTTGATTTTCAACAGAAACACTGATCTCAACTGCTTTTCAGTACTAATATTTCTAATGTATGTATGCATACCTAACTAAGACATACTTTAGACATCTAGGCTTCCTCATTGATAAAATGTAACAAATTATCAATAGTCCAGGTTAATATCTCTTAAGAGCACTGATGTTGCCACCAGAACTGTAGTAGTCTTGTAATATGATAGGAATTTTTAAAAATAAAACAATAGCAAATATAAATCACTATCAGTTTCCTTCAGGGATATGAAAAAAGTATGACCCACTTGTGTATATCACAGAGGTGAGGTTTTTGTCAGTGATTCAACCAGCAGATTTCATAGTTCAGTTGGATTTTAGTCATGAGAAAATATCGATAAACAATTACTTAATTATTTTAATTTATAAAAACATGGAGAAGCCTTCTGCACACTTACGTTAATTGAAATGCTGTTGAAATAATCGTCAGCACATTCTTACAGAATGAATAAAATATTGATTTTAACGGAGATGAAAATCATGGCTTGGCCAGAGTTTTGGGGTTTTAAGTGGGCAAAGGTGGTCAGAACTATCAGCATTAACACATTTCATTCTAATAGTTTCTCTGGCTTTCAGAATGTAGTCTTGTTTTGATCTTCAAAGAGTGTAGTTAGAATAATTGGAAGATCTGCTAGAATGGCAATGAACCTGTTATGGAAAAGACAATATTAGAAACTAATAAAGAGCTTAGAAAAGCAGCGGGGGTGTGATAGAATTGCCTGAGTCTGGTTGTTGCTAGGGAGAATCTACTGAGGCGCCTTCTTCAGTGGGAATCCTGGATTCTACCCTAAGTCTTGCAGCATAACAGCCATTTGGAGAGTATCAGAGTATATGACTTTGAGAAGTCTGGTGGTATTGAAGCATCATATAGATCCTGATCCTTACCCTCTTCTTCTGAATGATGGCCAGCAGAGCCACATAGATGCAGACCACCCATACAAAAAGGAAACCCATCCTTCCTTCATGGCATGATTTCTGTGTGATTTCTAACTTCTTGCAACATTGATGGACAGGCCTGTGATGACTTCTGTAGATTAGTTTGATGTTCATAGACAATCAGCCCTCTGCATCAAAGAGTTCTACATATTGGGGTCAACTGATCATGGATTAAATACATTTAGAAAAAAAAATTTCCAGAAACCTTCAAAAACCAAAACTTGAATTTGTTGCCCACTGGCAACTATTTACATTGTGTTAGGTATTATAAGTAATCTGGATTTGATTTAAAGCATATTGGAGGTTATATGCAAATACTACCTAGTGGTAAAGAACCTGCCTGCCAATACAGAAGGTAAAAGAGACTTGGGTTCAATCCCTGGGTCGAGACGATCCCCTGGAGGAGGAAATGGCAATCCACTCCAGTACTTTTTGCCTAGAGAATCCCATGGAGAGAGGAGTCTGGTGGGAGTCCATGGGATCACAAAGAATTAGACCTAACTGAGGCAACCTAGCATGCATGCCCAGTATTCTGTAGGAGAGACTTTGCATCGACAGATTTGGGTATCAGTGATTGTCCTAGAACCAGTCCTCTGCCCATATCTGAGGGAGAATTCTACTGCAATTCCGTACATTTCTCATAATTGAGTTTTTCAAAATTCTTATTGGAGTATAGTTGATTTAATTTGTTGCATTAATTTCAGGTGTACGGCAAAGTGAATCGTCTTATACTTATATCTACTCTTATTTTTTAAAATTCTTTTCCCATGTAAGCCATTAAAGGATATTGACTAGAGTTCACTATGCGATACAGAATGTTTTTTATTAAGTATCTGTATACTATAGTAGTATATAGTAGTATGTATATGTCAATCCCAAACTCTTAATTTGTCCCTCCCCCCATTATCCTCTGGAAACCCTAAGTTTCTTTTCTACATGTGACTCTGCTTCTGTTTTATAAATAAGTTAATTTGTAACTTTTATTTTCTTTAGATTCCACATATGAGTGATATCATATGATTTGTATTTCTTTGTCTGACTTAATTCACTCTGTATGATAATCTCCAAGTCTATCCATGTTGTTGCAAATATTGTTATGTTGTTCTTTTTTTATGACTGATATTCTGTTATATATGTGTACCACATCTTCTTTATCCATTCCTCTGTTGATAGACATTTAGGTTGCCTCCCTGTCCTGACTATTGTAAATAGTGCTGCAATGAATATTGGGGTGCGTGTCTCTTTTGAATTATAGTTTTCTCCAGGTGTGTGTCCAGGAGTGGGATTATTGAGTCATATGGTAGCTTAAAATTGTATCCCAATACTTATTTCACTGATAAAATTTAGAATATTGGAAATTTTATCCTCAAACTTCAGTTCAACTCAGTCTATTATGTAACCTGAGAAGGCAGAAAGTATGATTAATTAAACATTATATTTTATTTTGATAATGTGAAATTCATGCTTTTAGTTGAACTTATGTTAACATTTTTGAATCACTGAACCACATTCTAAGTTAATTACCTATGACATTTTGTACACATTGTCATGTTATTTTGCCCTTCTATCTTTAATTCAAGAATACTAAGAATTCATATTTCTTAAGTAGAATAGTCCAAATGTAAGTAAGTGTAAATCTTTAGATACTGGAATATATGTTTAGAGATTAGGCACCACAAATAGCATGTTTAAGAATTTTGCAGTTATATATTTAAATAGGATGGACACAAAGGATACCATGTATAATCTAAAATTTATTTGCCTTTAAATGCACTCATTTAACTAAGTATAATTATAATGTTATTTTCTAACATGACAATAAGATGAGAACACTGAAGTCAATAACAAACACAATAATACATGTAGTTTGGCTTAAGTAAATACAGTCAGCAGTGATCAACCTGACAGCTGGTGAGTAGGCTTGGGACTTAAGTATGCATCTCAAAAAATATTCTTAACACTTATGAATCAAGTTATCTTGAGTTATTAAGAGACTAGAGAATGGAAAAAGGAATGTTGCACGGAGATTACACCCACTGAAATTATTCATGATTTCAAATTTGAGATGATTCCATCTTATGTGCTATGTTGCATCTGCATTTGAACACCTCACTGATAGTTCTTATCAGTGAAGATGACTGCATTGACCTTAGGAGTAAAGGTAATTTGTGGAAAATTATAGCAACGCTTCAGCAATCTTTCTAATCTAACTTTCACTGTCATAAAAGAACCACTGTGGGAAATTGGTGACCTCATGATACGATTTCTGAACCCTTAGTTTCTGAAATAATACAATCTCATTGAATTCATGAAAGACGGGGTCATAAAGCCAGATATAACTTTTAGGCTTAATAATCCATTTAGGTTCCTCAGTATGCAGAACTAAGAAAACCTTCCAGTCAGTTTCAAAGATAGCAAGATTATCTATCTAAAACTAATAATGTAATTGACCCATTAATGAACATAGATGTAGATACCAAAATAGTCAATCAGACATTTTGCCTGTTGAGTTGTGACTTGTGGTCAACAGTACAGCGCAAGTCACATGACCTCTGTAAAGTAACTGACACAAAAACAGAAAAATGGCTTAAAAGATACCTTATGAGTCAACCTCACAAAGTCCTTTTGGATTTTCTGTTCCTTCATTCCATTTATTTTAGCATCTGCTATACAGATGACCCTGAGAGGGGAAGTCAACAAAGGTCAAAGGTGGTACATGATTTTTTTTTTTTTTTTTTTTTTTTTTTTTTTAATATTATTTTATTAGTTGGAGGCCAATCACTTTACAACATTTCAGTGGGTTTTGTCATACATTGACATGAATCAGCCATATAGTTACATGTATTCCCCATCCCGATCCCCCCTCCCACCTCCCTCCCCACCCGACTCCTCAGGGTCCTCCCAGTGCACCAGGCCCGAGCACCTGACTCATGCATCCCACCTGGGCTGGTGGTCCGTTTCACCATAGATAATATACATGCTGTTCTTTCAAAACATCCCACCCTCACGTTCTCCCCCAGAGTTCAAAAGTCTGTTCTGTATTTCTGTGTCTCTTTTTCTGTTTTGCATATAGGGTTATCGCCACCATCTATCTAAATTCCGTATATATGTGTTAGTATACTGTAATGTTCTTTATCTTTCTGACTTACTTCACTCTGTATAATGGGCTCCAGTTTCATCCATCTCATTAGAACTGTACATGATTTTTGACAACTGTTTCCAGGTTAAGGGCAGTTTGCCTGGTCAACTTCCAGTCCACTTACTAAATGGAAGATAGTAAGATGTCAGCTCCATTTTTATGTCACCAATTTTCTTTATCTTGAGGCTATCATTAAAATCCAGAAAGGGTCTAGAATATGGAAGTCATTTATTTTTCCAAATTTAAGTAGATTATTTTCTAAGGCTGCTGAATGTGCTTTAGTGGGTCTGTATAGCACGATGATTATCCTTGCCGTTTTCAGGTAGTAGGTTTAGGGTGTGTTCCTTAGGTCTAAGAGATTTTCTCTTGGTACTCTATGTGGACAAAAGGTCACTTTGTGACAGGGAGATGGAAAGTGATATTAATTCCTGCAACGTAGAGAAGTCAGGCTAGACTTGGAAAACACTTTGTAATTACCTGGTCATGTGGCCAGAATGTGTAGGCTGCTAATTAGAGTACCCTGCTATCCAGAAATCTCCCCAGGGCCTCGTCTGAGGTAGAAGGCATTCCGCTATCAGATGCTTTTGGTCATAAGTTCTTCTTAAAGTTGACAGGAATATAAAAACTACACAATGTTAAATTTTTCATGAAAGAAATACTTATATTTTCAGAGCACATAGCCCCTAATTAGAGTAAATTACTCCTGATGGAATAAGTGTTCTGCAATAGCAGGAAAGGAACCAAATTTAATTTCCCAGTGCCATAGGGAGGGCTTGACTATTCAAAAACTGTCTCTAAATCTTAGAAACTATGCTTTCAAGGGCTAGACTAATAGAACTGAGCAGGAAATAAGCCTGATTAGCATTTTGTAAGTAATTTTGAGCACAAAAGCTATATTTACAATAATAACCAAGACTTATCATCTACAATTGAACTCGACACTGGCAAAAAGAAAAACATAAATTGAATCCATTAAAATGACATCAAATAAATTATGATGTTCATTTTCCTGTGCACTGCTTATCACTTTTTAATTTTTTAGAAGTTTGGTGGGTTATCTCTAGATCCTAATAAGGAAGAATGGGTTAGCATTGATTTAGATGACTTATGAAACATTTATACACACATTATTCACTTGTTGTTCTTAATTTATAGCGCAGCTTTCTCATGGCTCCTCACTTTAATACAGCCTGTCAATCGCCACTATCTATAATCAGCAGGCCTGGAGGCACGTATTGTTTATTTTTCTCACACAATTTAAAAGTATAACCTCTGGCTTTTTGCTAAAGAATTGTTTTATATCTTTTCACTCGGCACAGGGTAATCGAAGCAATTTTTGTGGTTGAAAACACATTGATAGTGCTCAGTAAATGTAAATCTAATAACCATATTATTCACCAGGTTTGGGAAGGAAACAAGAGATTTTTATGGGGCTATGGTTATAATCCAGGGAACAAATAGCCCTTTTTACAGAATTGCAATATAGGCTTTCCTCCTTCATTTATAACATGTCCTAGCTATTGCTACGATTACTCTGTCTCGGGTATTCGTGACACTTTATAATAAAGATAACTTTGTGGGAGAGAATAAAGCTTTCACTTTCTCCTGAACACCTGTCTCATCTTGAATTTTCAGGAGCAGCCAGAAAGAAGTCAAAGGTGTCCTTTCTTCTGGGCCTCTTGGAGAAAGATTTGTCATTTGATAACCACAGTCTGCTTTTCTGCCTCTCTTAGGAATTTGTCATGGTCACATCAAGTAGTTTCTCTAAAGAGTTGTTCTGTACCTCTTGCCTGTATCTAAGAGTGACTGGCAAAGGCTTATTTCTATCAATGAACTGCACATTCCGCTATTTTGATGAAACCAGTATTTCAGTGAAATTCATAGACATAATGACACCATTCTGTAGAAACATTAAATTTTTGAAAATCTGAGACAGAACCAAAAAACAACAACAGATTAGGTGGCTTTGGCTGAGGAACTAAAGCATGTGGAAATTGAGATGATTAAAGCAAATCCAGTTATCGCTTTAGTGACCAAAGAGCTTTCACATATGCTGTCTGTCTTACAGAACTAGGCATCTTGTGATTCTACAGGCTTGTCCCAAATATTCTCCATGGCTCCTGATGGTTTCTATGCCAACAGCAGATTATTGTATTGTACTAGAACTAATTTTTTACTGAACTACCAAGATGCTTTATTCATATCTCTGCTACGGTACTTGTAGGTTACATTACAGTTATTTGTGTATGTGCCTTATCAGTTCAGTTCAGTCGCTCAGTCGTGTCTGACTCTTTGCAACCCCATGAACTGCAGCACTCCAGGCCTCCCTGTCCATCACCAACTCCCACTGTTATAGACTATTAAGATAAGGAACTTGCTTATGGCTTAGGATACCTTCAGTGAATTATTTACTGTAGGTGATCAACACATATTTGTTGGTGGATGGGTGACTAGTTTTCTGGATCCAGTTTTGAATTCAGGACAGACACATGTAGGTTGTTACACTGAGTGTTTTAAAACTGCCCTTTTGTTGCTACCTTTAAGACTGCCATCACAGGCCAGTTGTTTTTAGATGGAAACTCATGATGTGGGTCAGGACCATTTTGTACTTTAGCCCTACAGTCCTCTGTGCATATGACCCCTATGCATGACCTCCATCAGTAATTTATTCCAGATTGCTTCAACAGATCACATATTATAAGTGGGTTTATAGTCTTCAGCTCTATTTTGTCTTAAATTTTTGTTTAGGAAAAGTTCTTTATTTGTGGAGAAAAAGTGGTCTTATTCTTTTCCTCTGTTACACAATCCTCATGCTTTCTGGAATTTTCTTTTATACACACACACACACACACACACACACACACACACACACATACACACACAAATAAAAGAATAATTTCTTGCACACTAAGTTTCTGTTGTTGGTTTTGTTCTTTGTGTTGCCATAGTTCATTTGTAGTGTCCAGTCTTCCCTAGTGGCTCAGTGGAAAGAATCCACCTGCCAATGAAGGAGACGTGGGTTTGATCCCCGGGTTGGGAAGATTCCCTGGAGGAAGGCATGACAACCCACTCTAGTATTCTTGCCTGAGAAATTCCATGGACAAAGGGGCCTGGTGGACTACAGTCCGTGGGTCACAAAAGACTCAGATATGACTTAGCAACTAAACAACATTAACAAGTAAGACTTGTTAAAACTTTTACTAAAAGTAGGGGGAAAAACTCTAAAACTTGGACACACCAGTAGAAATGCAAAGAAATAGCCAAAAAAGTCATTAAAATATAAAAGTAATATTAACCATCAAAAAAACCATGCTCCGAAGTGCTACTGATAAATATACTACGCTTCAGTTTAAATACCCGAGTGCTTTAATGTTCATAATGCACACTGCTGTGTGTATTTTATTATCTAAAATTTACTTCACTCTGCTGATGTCATTATGCTTAGTGTTTTATTCTGTGAGTCAGTGGCTGGCAAGAATTTTTCCACTTATGTTTCAGATTCAGTGAGCTTACTTTGGTTTTCCCTCTCTATATCTCTATGAACATCTGAACCTCAGGAGTAATTACCTTTCAATTGGTAATTGAACCTTGGCCATGCCATATGCCAACACTGCTTCTTCATAGCCCTGTATGGTTCACAAAAAGATTTGCCAAACCGAGATTCCCCCACAAAAGAACAGCTCCAGCTGTTCAAGGCAATAGTTTGAAACAATAGGACTTCACGAATTTTGCCTCTATACAATTTATTTAAAATTAGTTGCTTCTTGAAAACATGTATACCTTCTCAGTCATTTATATGTGTGTGTATCTGTATGTGTGTGTATATGTGTGTGTGTGCCCGTAATGAATTTGCTAAACCATCCCCATATTTTAAAAAAGCATGTCTATAGGTCTCACTGATGTTTGGCCTAGAATGAACCTAGACGTGTGAAGCCCCAATACAGGCACTCCAAAAATATTTATAGTTGTAATTTCTTGCCTGATTTCCTGCAAGGAAAATGATGGCACTTTGAAAATCAGAGAGCTATATTCTCACCTAAACTTTTGAGGACTTTCTTTATTAAAAGTGAAAGTTGCTCAGTCGTGTCTGACTCTTTGCGATCCCATGGACTGTTGCCCACCAGAATCCTCTCTCCATGGAATTCTCCAGAACAAAATATTGGAGTTCTATTCCCTTCCGCAGGGGATCTTCCCAACCCAGGGATCAAACCCAGGTCTTTCACATTATAGGTGGATCCTTTGCCATCTGAGCCACCAGGGAAGCCCTTCTATATTATTCCATGAGCAAATATGGATTTAATAATAAGGACAGAAACTAAATGCTTTGTTATGCTGGATGTGAAATTAAACATAGGTTACATGTGATGTCTCCAATTCTGTAAATACTTATGTCAGTCATATCCGACTCTTTAGGATCCCATGGACTATGCAGTCCATGGAATTCTCCAGGCCACAATATGGGAGTGGGTAGTCTTTCTCTTCTCCAGGGGATCTTCCCAATCCAGGGATCAAACCCAGGTTTCCTGCATTGCAGACAGATTCTTTACCAGCTGGGCCACAAGGGAAGTCCAAGAATACTGGAGTGGGTAGCCTATCCCTTCTCCAGCAGATCTTCCTGACCCAGGAATCAAACCAGGGTCTCCTGAATTGCAGGCAGATTCTTTACCAACTGAGTTATGAGGGAAACCCAAATACTCATGTATCTGTTTTAAAATTAATTTTGCTATTTAGATGTGCTAGTGACTAATTCATAGTAACAAGCAAAATTTAAAAAAAAATTAGAAACAATCCACATTTTTTGCATAACACAATTTTATTTTTATATATAAAATACAATTTATATAATCACATTATAGATATCAGGAAATGGACAGATATATACAAAAGTGTTCACATAATTTGCTCTTCCATAATCTGCTTTTGTCACTCAACAACATATCATTAACTTTCTTGTATATTCATAAATCAAACTAGTTTCAATGATAGCTCTTAAAAGTCTATATAGTGTTTCACTGAAGAAATGCCTCTTATAAGCTACTTTTGATATGATAATATGGAGGACTTTTCCATATTAACTGAATAGTAGGCAGTTTTCTCTTTGCTATTATCATAAACAGCACTCTTATAACCATCCTATGCAAACATGTTTGAATGCATCTGTAATCATTTCTTTAGGAAAAATTCCTAAATGTGAATTTGCAACTATAAGATGTCAAAATATATACTTTTTAAAGGTCTTTAATATACATTGTCATACTTCTCTGAAGTTTGAGAAAGAACCAAACTTTATTCTGAACACTTTTACTTAAAAATATTCTTCTTAGTCACTTAATTATTTTGAAGTACTTCAGCACTTTAGAAATTTTTGTTTATTCGTCAAATATATCACCTCTCCTTTCAGTATGATGTAGTGTATAAATTTGGAAAGGATTTGTTACATTCTATAGAAAGTTGATCGTGACAACTCAAGGGTTTTCTTCTCTTTCTAGTACCTCTTCTAGGTCAGCAAGGCTATTTTCACCCCTTTTGCCGTTAAGTTGTCCAATGAGTTTTGAAGCCCTAATATTACTTTTATTCAGTTGATGTTTCTCCTACTCGCCCATAAGGATCTCATGATACACACTGCCAAATGCCATAAGAAAATCAGTGTCTGATAGGAAAGGATTAAAGAAAAAAAAAAAGTCCAAAGACCTGGACTTCCTTTCTTGCTTCCACCCTTTACTGGATGGATAGTTTCCTTACTGAGATTCCATTGCCATCTCTAAAGTAGAGGGCTTTCCTTAACTTATTTTTTCTATCATTTTTCAATTTTAGCAGCAGAACTTCTCAAACTTTTTTTTTTCCCCAAAAAACCCAGGATACAATTCTTCCACAAAAGCAACTTTTAATAAGCACTAAGTCCTCTTACCTTCTCTTCAGTCCAGGACACCTGAGCGTGTGCAGCACACATAAATATCAGATGCTTTGGGACTTCCCTGGTGGTGCAGTGGTTAAGATCGCCTTCCAATGCAGAAGTTGGGGGTTCGATCGCTGTTTGGGGAACTAAGATCCCACATGCCTCGCGGTCAAAAAAAACACAAAATGTAAAACAGAAACAATATTGTAACAAATTCAATAAAGACTTTTAAAAGAGTCCACGTCATTAAAAAGTCTAGAAAAGAATATCAAATGCTTTAGACAGGAAGACAGACTCAAGGATGTCACTTGAAGGCAAAAGACAAGTGCCACACACACCTGCTTGTCCACTGGGATGACACTGCCTTCAATAATTAATTGAGTTCATTTTTTGGCTTCTTCTGGACAATTATTTGCCATGTAGGTTTGCCTCTAGATTTCTGGATTCGGGGTTTTCCTTGAGGCATCAACTAAGTCATCATCTTCCTTAGGCTTCCTCTTTGGTCACGACTCTTCAACTTGCTGCATGGTCCCCAATCATAAGCCAAAAGGGAAAATCAGCCTCACATCTTTCAAAATTAAAGTGACTCTAGCTATTAGCAAAACTGGAATTTGTCATTAACGGGGAACAGTGTTTTTCTGTGAACTTTCTAATCTGTAGTTATTCCAAACTTTGAAAGCATTTCCAGAGAGACATTCCATACTTTTTTTTAAATAGTGACTTCATCACGGGATTAAGGTATATAAGTCCTCCCAAGATGATTAATGCAGACAAGATTATTTTTAATAACTTCTTTACTATGTTGTAAGTTCTTTATATTTAAAGCTCATATATCACATATATACTCATCAAACCATTTCCACCCATGTATGTACGTCATGGCAAAAATTGAAATGCTTATATAATAAAAAATAAATGTATCTTATGTATTTACATTGGTGTGAAATGATTTTATCAACGTTTTAGTAACACTGTTTCATGCTTTAGTATTTTCCCATAATACTGAGTTTGCTTAGCCATTGAGTCTTATCAGTGGTTTTACTGGTGGTGGCCATGGTTTTTTCCCTCACATGAACTCCTTGACTGATAAATTCATGGCTTCCAATCACATTCACAAACAGTTTCATAGGCTGAGAAAAGAAAAGGCCATCAAAGATCACCAGTTTATACTAATGCAATCGTATTTGGGACTACACATAAAAATTCAAATCGAGCTGCTGTTTTTTAACGACTAGTATATAAAGTGATGTGTTATCTTGGTTTCTCATTTGAACTCCCAGTTTTTGATTTATGATAATCTTATTCTGAAATACCTATTTTTCAGCCATCCTTTGAGCGATATTTTAAAGTTACTGAGTGCATATAGAGTGGTTTATAACCTTCATAATGTTGAGAGAAAGCACTTTCTCTTTTAAGACATACTCTTCTACACCAATTTCTTACAGCAAAAACATACACACACACACACACACACACACACACATACACACACACACATAATGTTAGTAATATTCACACTAGAGCTTTTATTGTGAACCCTGCATGAATTTGAGGCTGTGCTGTGAAGTCATCTGTCAGGCTTTATGAGGTAAATAGGTTACAGAAATAGAAGCAAATAACAAACATAATGTTTCTTGTAGGAGTCACTTCATTCTGGCTATCAATGTGGTTAGACTCTAAAGGATTCTTCAAATTAAATGAAAGTCTTGCTTGGGAACTGATTCAAATAAAATGAATAGCAAGAGAAAATGTGTTTTAATTTTTAGTATTTTTCTTCCTTTGGCGTTCCTCACCCCCGAACCCCTCCAACCTATTTAATGGCAGGCTTCATTTATATAAACCATGATGTTTTCCAGAGCTGTTTAAATAAGGCTACATCTTGGTGGGGGTTGTGTGTGTCTGTGTGTGTTTTCTGTGAAACTAAAGAGCTAATCTGAACTCCAAATGCCACCTTAAAGATAACATTATGGAAAAGCAACTGGCTTTTACTATTCTGGAAAAAGCAATTCCCTATCACAATATAACTACCCACAGATATGATCTGATAGATGGATTCATGTTTGACATTTAAACCTTATCAAATGCTCTAAGACAGCTTTCAGGGGAAGAAAATACTTCCCACCAAACAGAAAATACATTTTTTCCTGGACAGACATGGATAAATACTGTACCAGTTCAGTTCAGTTCAGTCGCTCAGTCGTGTCCGACTCTCTGCGACCCCATGAACCACAGCACGCCAGGTCTCCCTGTCCATCACCAACTCCCAGAGTCCACCCAAACCCATGTCTATTGAGTTGGTGGTGCCATCCAACCATCTCATCCTCTGTCATCCCCTTCTTCTCCTGCCCTCAATCTTTCCCAGCATCAGGGTCTTTTAAAATGAGTCAGCTCTTCGAATCAGGTGGTCAAAGTATTGGAATTTCAGCTTCAAAATCAGTCCTACCAATGAACACCCAGGATTGATCTCCTTTAGGATGGAAATACTGTATAGTAGGAAAAAATGTTTTTCTTTTCCACCTTTAAATTAATGGTTCCTTATTGGAGTAATTGCCACGTAAGTGGAATTTTACAGAGAACACAAGAAATCATGTTTTTAACCTTTATAATATTTTTTAAGACTTGGATTATTTCTTGCCTGTTTACAAAAGCAAATGTTTAGTTTGAACTTCAACAAGCCAAAAGGGAAAATATAGTCTCCCAAAATTTTGAAAATAGTTTTTCCCCAGAAATGGATAAAAATTGTTTAGCAGGAAAAAAAAAGTAGTTTACTAAATAATATGTAAATGTTATGCCCTGTATCAGAATAATGTTACCTAGAGATGCAATAGCCATATGATTTTTAAATGAGACAGCAAGACCAATATATATTCCCCTTATATACTTTGTTGAATTGATATTGGAAGAAATAAATAGGTTTCCTGTTAGTCTTTTGTTCACATATCAGTTTCATTTCTTGTAGTATCACTTGGCTCAGCCATCTTTAAAAATTGACAGAACAGTCGAGACTCTGAAGTGAATTTTGGGAATCCCAAGAAAAACATAACAAAAAAGGATATATCTAGATGTCTATATGTAAGTCTAACATTTATCTAAAGCTTATAACCAATTATTGAGGCTGGGTAGAGTATGAGTTCAAGACTTGGTATTCTTGTTTACAAAATTTCTTGACTGCTAAGTATTATTTTCCTGCAAGTATTAACTGTATGTCTTTTCAGTAAAATTGTGTTTTCCTGTTTAAAGAGCACACAAACATTTAAAATGTAATGAAAGTCTATCCCAATTAATAAATCATTTAAAAATGCATCCTCTTAAGATTCACGGTAGAATTTTGCATTCATTTTTCTCTTAAATGTTGAAAGCGTAGATCCATGTGTTCCAGATTTATGATGTATTTTATTAAGTGGGGCAGCATCTGCAGTGACTCCTTCAGGATGGAAAATATTCAGCTAGGAGACCCCAGTCTCCAGCTCCCTTCATTCATTAAAAACCACACACCAGGATGGAGACGCAGCTGCCAGCTGACTGCCTGCCTTTAGGGGGTACATATGTGATTTCCTCAGAAAATGCTTAATAGTGTACCTTGTCAAAAAGTCCCTCATTCCCCTTTTAATGTGTTTATTCCTTCACGTATTTCATTATATTTTTCTCATTGCCTACATCCATCCTTGCTTTACCATCATCCATATAATCTAAAGCTCTAGTGTGCTTTTCATGAAAATATAAGGAATGCAACAAACGTAAACAGCAAAAGGATTGTTGGGGAGGTTTTCTATTATCCAAGGATTGCATGCGTGCATGCTAAGTCGCTTCAGTTGTGTCCGACTCTTTGCAGCCTTATGGACGATAGCCCGTCAGGCTCCTATATCCATGGGATTTTCCATGCAAGAATACTGGAGTGAGTTGCCATACCCTCCTCCAGGGGATCTTCCCAACCCAGGGATTGAACCCACATCTCTTATGTCTCCTGCATTGGCAGGAGGATTCTTACCATGAGCAACACCTGAGAAGCCTTATCCAAGAAACAGTCTTATTAACTTACTGTAATTAAACTACTACTAAGCATTTCAGACTGTCTTGGCTTCTGAAACTCAAGCAATTAAGTCTCTGGAGGTTAGTAACTGTCTTATTGAATTATATGGTTATATTTCTTAATAATGACCTGAATTTAAGTTCAGAATGCCCGTTTATTCATTAAACCTTCATTGCATATATTGATCCTTGTATTGACACCATAATGACTTTAACATAATGAAGAAGATAACATAGTCCCTGCCCTCACAGGCTTATAGTGGGAAAAACAGGTATTAAACAAATGATTATAAATATAATCATGTTACAGAAAGGAAAATGGCATGTGTCAGGAAAGCATCTGAGATTCAAGGGTCCATACTTGCCCTGAGGATCTTTCCTTGAAGGCTACATGGATGAAACCAGCTGTGAAGTCTATTTTGGTCTAAAGCATGAGATGGAATCTAGTCCTATACCTAAACAGATTAATCAGCAGACCGTCTAGCTTGATGTAAGAGGTGCAAAAGCCAGCAAAATATCCAACTCAGTTTCCAAACCTTATAAATACTTTTTCCAAATCTCCGGACTGTCTTTGTTTCTGTTGTTAAGGCAGTAAAATCTGTTGTTTAAATATCCGGGAGGCATTTTCCTCAGCTTTAAATCAATGAAACTGAATAGACTGTGAAAAAAAAAAAAAAGTGGCCAAGTTTTATGTAAGATTGACTGGGATTAGGGAGGACAGCTGTGTGTGTGTGTATGTATTTTGTTATTTTCACTTTGTTTTTTATCTCTAACGCCTATCCTCTGCTTTGTCATCACCTGTGTCTCCCAGAGTGCAAAAATATATGTAACCATGGTCTTCAATTAGCTCCTATTTTGGTGGGAAGAATAGTTTGAGGATCTTGTGTCAAGAAACATGCAGGTTTAGGGTAAGTTCTTGCTGTATAACCATTTGTCTATTCAGTTCAGTTCAGTTCAGTCACTCAGTCGTGTCCGACTCTTTGTGACCCCATGAATCGCCGCATGCCAGGTCTCCCTGTCCATCACCAACTCCCGGAGTTTACTCAAACTCATGTCCATCGAGTCGGTGATGGCATCCAGCCATCTCATCCTCTGTCGTCCCCTTCTCCTCCTGCCCCCAATCCCTCCCAGCATCAGGGTCTTTTCCAATGAGTCAGCTCTTCTCATGAGGTGGCCAAAGTATTGGAGTTTCAGCTTCAGCAGCAGCATTTGTCTATTACACTCTCTCATTAATTTAGATCAAGTTTCCATTGCAATGGATATCCCTGATAGCTCAGTTGGTAAAAAATCCGCCTGCAATACAGGAAACCCGGTTCGATTCCTGGGTTGGGAAGATCCCCTGGAGAAGGGATAGACTACCTTCTCCAGTATTCTTGGGCTTCCCTTGTGGCTCAGCTGGTAAAGAATCTGCCTGCAATGTGGGAGACCTGGGTTTGATCCCTGGGTTGGGAAGATCCCCTGGAGAAGGGAAAGGCTACCCACTCCAGTTTTCTTGCCTAGAGAATTCCATGGACTGTATAGTTCATGGGGTCGCAAAGAGTCGGACACAACTGAGCAACTTTCACTTCACTCCATTGCACTGGACTAGGAGTTTGTGACCACAGATTCTGAAGGAATCAGTGTGGAAGCTTCTAGCATTGCTGCTGTACTCTTTATACTGAATGGAAATAAGTCCCTGGTGCCATGTGTGTTTGTCCCTTTGGGAAATGTCTGCTTCCCTCAACCTCCCTGATAGAAGGTTTCTGCCGTGATGACTTCTGGGCAGCCAGTCAAATCCAGTCCTCTGTCAGTCAGTCAGCCATTAATCATTCTTTCTTCCACTTAACCCATAATTTTGAACACTAAATATTCATTGTGTTTAGTGCTGTGCAAAAAATACTTCTTAGGATCCCTAACATGGAGCTTGCCAACTTATAGGGAAATAAGACATGTCTGACAAGGAAGTTAAGTAGTTAGTTAAGTAACTAATGACTTGGATTTAGTGGCCAAGATCCCTGTGACATTGAGTGATTAAAAATAAAAGTTAAACTTGAGTGAAACATCTGATTCTTGAAAGACGGGCAAAAGTTACATGGAGAGAAAAGAAAGGGAAGTCCATGGAGGGAGAAACATTTGCAGCAAAACTTGACTTGGGCATATGCAGGAAGCAGAAATATAAACAAATATGGTATATATTACCTGGAATATGTTAAATGCTTAATGAAAGAATGAATAAATGCAAGTATGTAAACAGGAACTGGAAGAAAGTTTAGAAAAGGGAATCGTCAGTAAAGTTTTAACTGAGAAGACTTCATAAACAACATGATTGACAGAGAGCTTTAAGATAATAAAAAGGCCTGATGAGGTCATTTCACATACAGTCAAAGACAACCAGTTTTCATCTGACATCAATTTTACTTGTGTCTGTCAAAGTTTTGGAGGAAATGGAAATTCAAACTATTTATCTAGTGAATATAAATATTAGGACAACATATGTTAATTAAGAAATGTTTTTCAGCCAACCATGCTTACATATTTCTGATTATATAGAAGTTACAGGTTAATCAAGTAGTTTGGAAAATAATAAATTAGATTATTTCACAGGTTAAGCAGTATTGTCAGGCTCTCACAGTTGCACTAATGCATCAATTTTACCTCTGAAAATAATATGTGTAGTCATACAAATTTCTTCACCTTCAGCCTTCAGCTATGAATCTGAGATTGCTGATGAAATTTGTGTCCTAAAGCTCCCTTCATTTTCCTGAACTATCTATATGATTTAAGTACTTGCTTATTTTTTTTAAAGTGAGTTAAGAATCTTTAGCACTCAATTAAAAATCATTATTCAATTAACTCTCCAACCTAAAAAAAAATTAATGGCTTCATGAATCACAGTTAAGACTTCTAGTTTTGGGCACATAAAAAAGCAAACATTCAGTTAGTCTCATATCTCTTTTAGACACTCTAGTGATTCATTTTTCATCTTTCTCACAATTTGTCTCAAATTTCTGGGCTCTTTTTGTTGTTGAGTTTCTAGGGGTATGAAATTTTCTAGTCACAATACAAAACTGACTTGGAAATGCATCAAATGTAGACTGTATTTTTGAATGAAAAAATACTGTACCCCCTGCTACCATTTTAAAGCTCTTCTGTAAAGAAATGACCAGATGTTTAAAAATAGAAAGTTGGCAAATCTTTTGCTCATCCTTAACCTTTACATTTTTCTTCTGCTATTTGATCTGAGTCAGAGCGTTGTGATCATAACTTATGTATTCAGAAGTATTATGCTGATTTTCCTCCCAAAGGTTTTGTTTACACAGTTTCTTTATGGTTTTGGTAAAACTTGGATACTATATAAAAGGAATGCAGAAGAGGTATCAGCATGCAAAAATATTAAGGGCAAATAAAGATAGTGTGGAGAAAAGAAATAAAATGTTTTTCAATCCACTGTAAACTGGATTATAATGAGCAAAGTGTCAAAGAGAAATCCCTGCTAGGGAATTGTGAACATTATTTTAAAAGGAAGAAATCTCATATTGGTACAATTGGCTTTTGTTAGATTGGGCCCTGTTCTTGGTCATAGCTAAGAGAAAAATCTCGTCTTGGTCTCTTTCTAAAATTCCTATCCCAAATATCCATTCATGAAAGAACAGAAAGATGTCTTTCCTGGGATAAAGATCCAAAAAGATTTGTTTTATTTTTGTGATTTCTTTTTGAAATTAATCAAAGCAACTGGCCAACAATGTCTTAGACTTCTTGCTAAGAACCCCAACTTTAATTTCTCTACTTAGAAGTGCATCTTCCAAAAAACCTGGAATATGCAATTTACCACCAGAATCAAGGACTGGAATCATTTGTTTGTAAAATATGATAAGCAAAATAAAAAATAAACCATGCATTTCTAACTACTTCTTCCTCTGGACTTTTATAAATGTTATATTTCTTAAAGCAACAACTCACTATTTTCTTTTCCTTTTTCTTTTTTCATAAATTTTCTTTTTCATAAAATTCAAAACATTATTTTAACTATGGGGGTGGAAACTAGAGGAAGAAAAACTGAGAATAAGCTTTTAAAACATACATCTTTTTTTAAAAAAAGTATTTATTTTTAATTGAAGGATAATTACTTTATAGTATTGTGTTGGAGTTTACCAAATATCAACATGAATAAGTCATATATATGTTTTAATCATTTTTTTCACACTTTCTTGTTCTCAGGCCAGTTGCTTAAAATTTTTAAATTATTTGGGTAAAAATTTGGTAGAGTGAAGACCTCTTGCCACTTAAAAATATTATAACCTTCGATTGGCTCTTTTCAACAGCCCTTTCTTCTCTTCCTAAACTAAGTTCTTAGTTTTGACCCACTATTGTTTAGCATATCAACTGTTGCTCTTACTGGTCTTCATTACAAATAATTTTTCTCCTTTAGCTCTGCTAAGCCATTCATACATCATATCCTCAGCCTACTCTGGAACTTCCAAAGATACACATTCAGTTATCTGCAATGATGCCAGCTGCAAAATTCCAGTTTACTCTTCTTAATGCTCCAACATTCTGAAATGTCTTTGTTGTATTTCCCCTTCCACATCTTTGCTTGGGCTGTTTTCTGTAATGTAAACTTTAGGGGCCTGAATTTTCTGTTGGAATTTCTGTTCCTCTACTTGAGTAATGGCTCCTCTGAGCCTCTGCTGCTTATCTCTAAAAACTGAAGAAAATTGAAGAAAATTAATAAGGACCTTAATAGTTTGCTTGGGCATAATGCATATATAGTCCTGAGAATAGCATTTGGCAAGTAATGAGTTTTCCGCAAGCAGTGGCTGCTACATGCCCTCTAGTCTCCCTGCCGCCACCAATCATTTTTCGAAATCCTACTCATCTTCCAAACCAAGTTTATTTCCCACCTTCTCCATGAGCCTTTATATGATCAGTTATCAGAACCACTTATGTGGCTTGTTCCATTTTCTTTTCCTCTGTGTAGTATCATCCCCCCAACTAAATCACAGGGAAGAACACATCCTGTCTTTTAGCAACATGTTTTGCACATTTTGTGTTGATTAATAGTTAAAAGTGCTACTTGTCATAACAGTTTATCATTGTTGTCCAAGCCAAGAATATGGATGGCAGCAGGCTACCCAAACAGCTGTTTCAGGAGGAGCTTAAGTGCAGTGAGCAGAGGAGGTTTACACAAACCACCTCAGAAAATGGGGCTGAGCCCTGGAGTGCTAAGTCACCATGTCTGATAGATTACAGTGGATACAACGAGCAGAAATGGGGAGTCCCATTTTAAACAAAGATTTTGAGTAGGTGATAAGGTTAAAGAGAACTGCATAAGTGCTCAAGCATGTCTGACTCTGCGACTGACTTTGCGACGCCAGGGACTGTACCCTGCCAGGCTTCTCTGTCCACAGAATTTTCCAAGCAAGAATATTAGAGTGGGTTGTCATTTCCTCCTCCAGGGAATCTTCCCCACCAAGGGATCCAACCCTCCTCTCCTGCATTGGCAGGCGAATTTTTTACCACTGTACCACCTGGAAAACCCAAAGAGAAATGCACATAGGAAAAAAAACTTTGCAAAGAGTAACTGCAGCTGCAAAGAAGGGGCATCTTTATGAGAATATATTGTGGTAAGGAGTGCTGGTCACAAATCAGTCTTCAGCCACGTCTGCACCACAAAGAGCTATCATGTTAGTGATGTGATCATCCACGGAGGCTAAAAGACAATGCATGATGGTAGCCTATTATGATCTATCAGGAGAGAAAATAATGTTCTATTTTTGGAATGGTCTGGTACAATTTCTGCACTCTTGGAATGGTAGTACTTTTCTTTTTAGTTTAAAATGTTTACTTTAATTATCATTAGCTTTAAATTTGTATTAGTTTTTATAAGAATTTGTATTTCTGTTTCTCTAAATACTGAGGGAAAACTTCTGGGGGTTATCTTTCTTTCCTGCCAAAGCATGTTTCTGAGCAATTATTTATTTAGAAATCACTTGGTATTGTGGAAACAAACTGACTGCTGAGGTCCACAGGGAACTGGATTCAAATCATAGTTTTGCTTCTTGTTGTATATTCTTGGATAAGTAGCTTAACCTTAATAAACCTCTCCATTAAACCTTATAGGGATGTTTCAATGATTATTAATGCAGTGTTAAAAAATAGCCATAGGAGTACCTAACCCATATCAGGTACTTGAGAAAAGTAACTATTATTATAATAGGTGGTTATGAGAAATTCATTAATTTCCCAGCCAGTCATATTGGTTAAAACACTAAGACAAATTATAAGTAATCCACTATAATTATCTCAGGAACCACAGTTTTCTAAATAAGAATAATCAGGCTTTAGGGTCAAATGCATTATTTGTTCAACTCACATCTGATTCTGAGAAACATTTATTTGAATCAAGTAAGAAGATAGAAGCTAAATTAAGGAATAACTTAAGTTTTGGGTTTCACCACACGGACATATAACAAATAGCTGTTTTCTCTTCAACATTAGGTGAGAATAATCCAATATGAGGGATCAAGTTTTAATGACCTAATGAATGAATACAGTCAGGGGTT
This sequence comes from Muntiacus reevesi, assembly GCF_963930625.1. Classification (NCBI taxonomy): domain Eukaryota; kingdom Metazoa; phylum Chordata; class Mammalia; order Artiodactyla; family Cervidae; genus Muntiacus; species Muntiacus reevesi. The sequence goes on from NC_089259.1 coordinate 63,989,452, forward strand.
CTCTTTTCTATGTTTTAAGCCAAGGCTGAGAAATAGGAGTTGATACAAGTAGGAAGAAACCTAGACAAGGAAAACAATCAAGAATGAAAAATGGAGATGAAGGACCAAGAAGATCTGGTCCTGCAGATGGTGATTTTCATAAGGGAGAGTTTACTCCTCTGAGAGAATGTCAGAAACTTAAAATCAATAAATATTAGAACACTCAATTTTTGATCCTTAGTATTATTTCAGAGACTATTACTATTAGAAATCTTCAGTTGCAAGCAACAGAAACCAGTTTGGTAGTTTTAACAGACAAAAGGAAAGTTTATTTGTAAGGACCCAAGGTGTTCCAAAACCCAGGGTCAGAGTTCAGCCTGGCTCCTGAGATAAAGACAGAGTTTCCCTCTCTGTCTCTTGCTCTTCCCCTTCCTTCTCTCATTGGATCATCACCATCCTGTCCTTCTTTTGGCAAATCATCTTTCTTAACTACTCAGTCCACGTACTGAAAATGCCATGGGGCCAGGTTTCTCATCCTCTGTCTTTAAGAGACCAGCTTTTAGTCCAGTTAGACGGTTCCAGTCCCAATTCCAGCCTCCCAGAGAAGGAGCTCCAACTGGCAAATTCCCAGCACGTGCTAAATAACTTACTATATCTAAGAATTAGGTGATATTGATGGAACAAGTGCTGATGACACAGTCTTACAGAGAAATTTTCATTTACAAATTTGCTACTCAGTATTCTAAATCCCACATTTATGGAGATACCACCAAGACCATCATTGTATGTGACACATAGCTTTCCATGGATAATATTTTTTTAAGTGAAAATTGTCATCATTACCAGATACTTAAGGTGGTTGAGTCACCACATTGATGTTTTCTTCGCATAGAAAAGCTTTCCGATTAAGTTTTCAGGTAAAACATAGAAAATACAGAGGGAGGTGTATGTTTCAGTGGCTTTTATATCTCCAAACCCCGCCTCTTATCCCACTTTAGTGTCTTTGTTCTCCTATATAGCTCCTCTGTCCATGAAGTTTTGCAAGAATACTGGAGTGGGATGCCATTTCCTCCACCAGGGGATCTTCCCAACACAGGGATTGAACTCATTCTCCTGTGTGTCCTATATTGGCAGGTGGGTTCTTTACCACTGAGCCCCCAGGGAAGTCCATATGCAAACACAGTGGTGATAAAACTATGATAAAATGAAGAGTGATAAAATGAAGGATTCATTGGTAGCTTTTTAAAAAAATCAAAAAGCTGATTCTAGTAAGGCTTTTTTTTTTCTGACTAAGATATGTATAGACTCTTTCCACTTATTCTTAGTTTACTAGTCAGTTTGTTTGGAATGACTGTCAAAAATTCATATTCAAAGACATATTTATTCAATATACACATGGAAATGAGAGCAAGAGTTCATTTTCCAATTTTTGTCTGTGATTTGGTGACAGTACAAAGAGGAGAAATTAAGTAAGAAGGATTAGACACTTCCTTTCTAAAAGAAAAAAAAATCTATAAATTCCTTGAAGGAAATTTAGAGTTTGAAATGTTAGGTAAGATCTGCAACCCTTCAATTAGTAAAAATAAATACTTTCAAAGACATGTGCTCAGACACATGTTACAGTCCTTTATTTTATTTAAATTTTCTTAATAATAATATTTAACAACCCAAAAGTCTCTCACTGTTCTAATAATAAAGTGACTTAGCAATCTTGTCACCACACTATGATGCAAAAGTAGAATTTTCTCCTCTATTCTTGATGGGTTAGATTGTGGTGTTATTCAGGATTTTGTCTAATTCTAGTTCTCCACCTAACCTTAAAGACACTTAATCTGTACTCCCTAGTCACCAGCTGTTAGAAAAGTATAGTGTTTTAAATAGTTGATTTTCATCACTCTCTGCAGAAACCTATATGGTTGGAATCTTCCTCTATCAAATCATCCTTGGGATATCACTGCAGTTTTTAACTTTATTAAGATTTATAGATGAAGAACTAGACAGAGGTTAATAATTCATTCAAGGTCACTCAGGAAAGGATAGGTAAAACCAGACTAATCTAGACCTTTGAGGTTATAACTCTATTTAGTAACTGTATCAGATCAAATAGATTTACTTGCTTACAGATAAATAATCAATATCAAAATTAAGAAGTGATTTACAGCTTGATCAGAGCATATAACAACAATCCCTTCTCAAGTGTAATTTACAAGAATAACAGATGTTTTTACTGTCTAAGAGAAGAAACAAAAATGTGTGAAATCCTTTGGTGGGGGGTTAGGATCATTTGCAGAGAGTGAAACTAGAAGGCAAAAAAATCTTATGCCCCAAGAAGATTTTTCTCCATAAAGATTAGCCATTTTAAAAGTTTTATCACAGCAGTTTGAAGCCACAAAGATTTCTGCCTAAAGGTAAAGGAAGATTAACCAAGTATGACCAACAGTTCCGCCAATAACTCAGATTAAAAGAGAAAGGAATAAATTGCAGGCTTCATAAATACTTTCAGTATGTCAAGGTCAGATAAGGACAAGGGTTTGAATAGAAATGCTTTTGGAAGTCTGAGTAGTTATGATACTATGTGATTAAAGCACAAATGAGGTCACCTGCTGTATTTTGGAAGTGACAGATCGTGTTCTGATTAAACTGCAGAGTCCCTGGATAATGCAGTGAATAAATCTACAGCCACTGTGAAATGGAGGCTGAAAAGTAACTGTAGCCCCATGGGTTTCTCTTTGTTTCCAGCATTTACACTTGTTTGTGTTTGCAGTAATAAAATAATGGTGGTGGCAATGATGAGGATCTTAACTCTTTCCCTCTGCTTTCTTTTTCTTCTTAGAACCTTTCATTACCTGAGTATCTATATATTAACTGTCTTTCCCACTAGAATAAAAGTCATATAAAGGCATGCACTTGAGTGATTTGCTCACAATTATGTTTTCAGGGCCTAAGGCCGTGCCTGACGCACAATAAATTTCTGCTAAACAGATGAGTGAAACTTATGCTTTTTTGGAGAAATAAAAGTGTGTTAACCATTTGAAAGTCTGATAGGAGCCCTCTGCAAAGAAAATGCTAAAATGATAGAAAACACATGATAGTCGAAGCGAAACATAGAGTGTGGTATTGACCTTATTCTGAGGTTTATTATGGAGAATTCAGCGAGGGTGAGTATTATATTGTTTTCATTTTCATGGAACACTGTGGACTCAATAAGTGAAGAAAAGTAAAAAACATAATGAAATGCAACATGAAAGAGCAGATAATAGCACTGCAGATATTAGTTTCACTGAAAAAGAAGTGGTAACTCTTAAAAAAAGAAAAGCCTCAATGGAAATCATTCTTGAGAAAACGATACGTAACAAATGGGACTTTCCAGCTGATCCAGTTCTCACAATAAAGTCCACTGTTATCATTCTATCTGATCAAGTCCTGTTTGAAAGGGCTGACCTCTTTTTAGTTATCAGTGTCACCCTCTTTGATTTGACCCATGATGGAGTGCTCAGATAAATGGAATGGAAGTGAAGGGGTTTTAGGAAAAAAATTCTTGAAGTCAAACTTCTTAACCTTTGGTTTAGAAGCAGCTTTATACACAGAGTGACTTTCAAGCTGTCTTTCTGATGCCTCCCAGTTTCCATTTCCAGAAGGATATTGTGTATGATTTCTCCTCTCTCTCTGTCTTTGACTCCATCTGTCTCTCATCTCCAGTTCCATCACTCAGCAGTGTTTTTTCTCCCCTGTCCTTTGCTGCTACTGGGAGGAGGAGATAGCAGCTTTCATTGAAATTTCTGTATGTCAGATTTTTGAGGAGCACAGGGACAGAATCAATAATAAAGCTAGAAGGCAGTTTTCTAGCTGCTGTGTGTGAGAGAGTGTTTGGGGTTTTGCAGAGGTGGGGGAAGTAAAAGGGAGGGATTGGTGGATAGATCTGATGGAGTATCCATCTGACCTTTGGAGGAATCACTTGGGATACTTTCATCCCTGAGTTATCACCGCTGACTCTGAAACTAGGTTGGTCTCATTGGTTCATTCAGTGTGGTGGTCCTGGACAGCCAAACTGATGGAAGAGATAAGACACCCCAAAGTCCTAAAGTATGCATGAGGTGTCAGAAGAGGGAGAAGTTCAGCCTCCCTTCTCTAATCCAATCAGACATTAAACAGATCACTTAGGCTGGTGGAAGCAGCAAATCTTATTAATTATTCAGAAATGATTTGTTTTTGTTTTCAGGTAAAATAAGCTCTGTTTTACAGAGGGTATGCAGAACCCAAAGGCTCCCTACTGTACTGTATATCAGAGTTCTTATAACCAAAAACAACACATATGCACATTTCCTGTTCTTGCAGTTCATCATTGCACTGTCTCTTCAAACACTGCTGGTACTCAGGTGTGGCCTTCTTTGAAAGCAGAGAGCAGTGTTGTCTCTAAGAGGTAATTTTATGGAGACTGTGAAGGTGCTGATTTCCAGTTCAAATATAGGTTTCACCTTTAATAAAAGGTCAAAAAAAAGGGGGGGAATAGGTGGGAGGCCTTTACTTCTATGCAAAGAGGGACAAATAGAATTCACAGGTGTTCAAGGGTCAGGTCCACATAGGGCCTTTGTATAGCCAACACTTTAGAAAATCCAGAATAGTCAGCAAAGGGATCTGATGAGATTTTCTTACTAGAAAATCTGTTTGGCAGCCATAGGCCTCATGTATGTATCAGTCAGGCCTAATAAGGACCCAAGGTGGGTAGCCACACCTTTAGAAAATAGGAACATGGACCAAGGAAACAGATTGAAAGAAATATATAAACATATATTTATATACTTCCAGGTATAAAATATACTACTGGAAATAGTTGATTCTACTTATTCACAAATTCTGTTTGTAAATCTACCTACTCACTAAAGTGTATTTATAATGCCCCAAATCAATACTAGCCATAGTTTTGCAGCCATTCACAGACATGTGCAGAGCAGTGACAAATGTGAGTCACCCATGTCCCTCTCTGAGGCTGGCCTAGGCAGTGCCCTTCATTGTCCTTCAGCCCCACACAGAGAGAGCCAGAGGATAGAGACCAGTACAGTTTAGTGCAAGAAGCCCCCTCACCTACCCACCACCACCACCCTGGCTTTGGAGTCAGTTGAATGGGGTTTGAATCCCAAACTCTGGCTCCTGTTAGTGGGGTAGCCTCAAACAAGTCACCTGACACTAAGAAACCTTGTTTTTCTTTTGCAAAATAAAGTAGAACTTACCAGAATGAGTTATTTTAGGATTTAAGATTACAATTGTGAGATGCATGTGTAAAACATCAAGTACTTGGCCTTAGGACCCAATCTAGGTCCAGGGTGACCACATTCCAAGATCCTTCATTTAATTATGTCTGCAAATAAGGCAATTGTATTTGTTAGTTCAGCTGCTTTAACAAAGTGCCATAGACTGGGTGGATTATAAACAGCAATGATTTATTTTTCATAGTTCTGGAGGCTAGAAGTCCAAAATCAGGGTACCAGTATTGTCAGATTCTTGTATGGGCCCACTCTGGTTTGCAGACTGACATCTTCTGTTGTATTCTCACATGGCATAAATAGGGCAAGAGTTTTCTCTTATAAGAGATGCTTATAACATGGTGCTAATCCTATTTATGAGGACCCCACCCTCATGACCTAATTACCACCAAAGGCCTCCACCTCTCAATACCATCACATCAGGGGTTAGGATTTCAGCATGTGAATCTGGGGAAAACACAAACATTTAGTCACTAACAAGAGCATTCACAAAAATTGGAGGTTTTGGTCATTATCTTATTGCAGGACCCTATTGTACCTACCATATAGAGAATGAATTAGAATATGATTAAAAACCTAGTTGAAATGTTCCAGTTATCCACAGATTGCTTACCCTCTCCCAGTTAAAGAAACCAAAGGGGGAGAAATCTACCAGGAGCTGACTTTTTTTTGAAATTTTCTTAATTTTGGTTTATTGAGCATTAGTACACCCATTAGGGGCAAAAATCAGCTTTACCTGAGAAAGGATGTTGAAGATCATTTCTGTATACAATATAGCGAGAGAAACACATTCTTTACAAACTGGGCACCAATTTGAAAACTTATCTACTCTCTGTGTTGTCCTTTGTTATAATGCTTTTGGAAATTCGCCTTTAAATTGAGCCATTTTCTCACATAGTGTTTGCTTTCTGTCTGTATGCAAGTGCTCCAGTTTCAAAGAGAAATTTAAATTTTCTCATAGGCCTTACTCCCAAATAAAGTACTGACCTCTGATTACTAGAGCTAATCAATGAATATAGTAAAGTTGCAGGATATAAAATTAACACACAGAAATCCCTTGCATTCCTATACACTAACAATGAAAAAACAGAAAGAGGAATTAAGGAAACAATACCATTCACCATTGCAACAAAAAGAATAAAATACTTAGGAGTATATCTACCTAAAGAAACAAAAGACCTATACATAGAAAACTATAAAACACTGATGAAAGAAATCAAAGAGGACACAAACAGATGGAGAAACATACCGTGCTCATGGATTGGAAGAATCAATATTATCAAAATGGCTATTCTACCCAAAGCAATCTATAGATTCAATGCAATCCCTATCAAGTTACCAACGGTATTTTTCACAGAACTAGAACAAATAATTTCACAATTTGTATGGAAATACAAAAAACCTCGAATAGCCAAAGTAATCTTGAGAAAGAAGAATGGAACTGGAGGAATCAACCTGCCTGACTTCAGACTCTACTACAAAGCCACAGTCATCAAGACAGTATGGTACTGGCACAAAGACAGAAATATAGATCAATGGAATAGAATAGAAAGCTCAGAGATAAATCCACGAACCTATGGACACCTCATCTTTGACAAAGGAGGCAAGGATATACAATGGAAAAAAGACAATCTCTTTAACAAGTGGTGCTGGGAAAACTGGTCAACCACTTGTAAAAGAATGAAACTAGAACACTTTCTAACACCATACACAAAAATAAACTCAAAATGGATTAAAGATCTAAATGTAAGACCAGAAACTATAAAACTCCTAGAGGAGAACATAGGCAAAACACTCTCCGACATAAATCACAGCAAGATCTTCTATGACCCACCTCCCAGAATATTGGAAATAAAAGCAAAAATAAACAAATGGGACCTAATGAAAATTAAAAGCTTTTGCACAACAAAGGAAACTATAAGTAAGGTGAAAAGACAGCCCTCAGATTGGGAGAAAATAATAACAAATGAGGAAACAGACAAAGGATTAATCTCAAAAATATACAAGCAACTCCTGAAGCTCAATTCCAGAAAAATAAACGACCCAATCAAAAAATGGGCCAAAGAACTAAACAGACATTTCTCCAAAGAAGACATACAGATGGCTAACAAACACATGAAAAGATGCTCAATATCACTCATCATCAGAGAAATGCAAATCAAAACCACAATGAGGTACCATTACACGCCAGTCAGGATGGCTGCTATCCAAAAGTCTACAAGCAATAAATGCTGGAGAGGGTGTGGAGAAAAGGGAACCCTCTTACACTGTTGGTGGGAATGCAAACTAGTACAGCCACTATGGAAAACAGTGTGGAGATTTCTTAAAAAACTGGAAATAGAACTGCCATATGACCCAGCAATACCACTTCTAGGCATACACACTGAGGAATCCAGATCTGAAAGAGACACGTGCACCCCAATGTTCATCGCAGCACTGTTTATAATAGCCAGGACATGGAAGCAACCCAGATGCCCATCAGCAGATGAATGGATAAGGAAGCTGTGGTACATATACACCATGGAATATTACTCAGCCGTTAAAAAGAATTCATTTGAATCAGTTCTAATGAGATGGATGAAACTGGAGCCCATTATACAGAGTGAAGTAAGCCAGAAAGATAAAGAACATTACAGTATACTAACACATATATACGGAATTTAGATAGATGGTGGCGATAACCCTATATGCAAAACAGAAAAAGAGACACAGAAGTACAGAACAGACTTTTGAACTCTGGGGGAGAACGTGAGGGTGGGATGTTTTGAAAGAACAGCATGTATATTATCTATGGTGAAACGGACCACCAGCCCAGGTGGGATACATGAGTCAGGTGCTCGGGCCTGGTGCACTGGGAGGACCCTGAGGAGTCAGGTGCGGAGGGAGGTGGGAGGGGGGATCGGGATGGGGAATACGTGTAACTATATGGCTGATTCATGTCAATGTATGACAAAACCCACTGAAATGTTGTAAAGTGATTGGCCTCCAACTAATAAAATAATATTTAAAAAAAAAAAAAAATAAAGTACTGACCTCTGTCTTATTACAATGCCATTTTATCACATCTGCTAGTTAAAAGCAGGTCTTTCCTTTAATTCTACTTAGCTGATAAGCAGTAAGAAGAGTAAAGATGGTCAGGAGAGGAGGGAATAAATGGGATGTAAATGAGTGCACACTCAAAAAGCTGGAAAAACACAGACAAGAGAAAAACATTAGGGACCAAGAGAATTTATGAGATTAGAAGGGAAATTCCATAACTCGCTGGAAAAACTCAGCAGTGCCTACTCTATTCCTAGCAATGGGTTAGTAATTTAGTAACTGGAAATTGTGCAAGAACCTTCTTAACCACACAGAGCTTAGATCTCCCAGCCAAACTTGGCAATCATATTTTTCTCTGTTTTTTCCCAGCTTTATTGAGGTATAATTGCCAAGTAAAATTGTATTATTTTAAAGTGTACAATATGATGATTTGTTATATATTCCCTCAGCTGAAGATATTCCCAGTTAATTAACACATGTGTCACCTCACATACTTACCTTTTTTTGTTGTTTTTAGTGAGAACACAGTTCTACTCTATTAGTAAATTTCAATTAAATAATAAAGTATTGTCAACTGTAGTCACTACTTTACACAATAGATCCTCAGACCTTATTCATCTTATAAGTGAAAGTTTGTACTCTTTTACTACCTTCTCCTTATTTACCCTGCCTCCCCACACCAACCCCTGGCAACCACCATTCAACTTTGTTTCTATGAATTCAACTTTTTTTTTTTTAGATTCCACATATAGGTGATATATGGTATATGTTTTTCTCTGGTTTATTTTACTTAGGATAATGTCCTCTGGGTTTTCCTGAGTTGGCATAAATGATACACCTTCCTTCATTTTTATGGTTGAATATTTCATTATATTGATTTATAATGTATAAAACCACAATCCCAAAAAACTAACTAATCTGATCACATGGACCACAGCCTTATCTGACTCAGTGAAACTATGAGCCATGCCATGTAGGGCCACACAAGGCGGATAGGTCGTGATGGAGAGGTCTGACAAAATGTGGTCCACTGGAGACGGGAATGCCAGACCACTTCAGTATTCTTGCCTTGAGAACCCCATGAATAGTATAAAAAGGCAAAAAGATAGAACACTGAAAGATGAACTCCCCAGATCGGGAGGTGCCCAGTATGCTACTGGAGATCAGTGGAGAACTAACTCCAGAAAGAATGAAGAGATGGGACCAAAGCAAAAACAACACCCAGTTGTGGATGTGACTGCTGATAGAAGTAAAGTCTGATGCTATTAAGAGCAGTATTGCATAGGAACCTGAAATGTTAGGTCTGTGAATCAAGGCAAATTGGAAGTGGTCAAACAGGAGATGGCAAGAGTGAACATCAACATTCTAGGAATCAGCGAACTAAGATGGACTGGAATGGGTGAATTTAACTCAGATGACCATTATATCTACTACTGTGGGCAGGAATCCCTTAGAAGAAATGGAGTAGCCATGATAGTCAACAAAAGAGTCCAAAATGCAGTACTTGGATGCAATCTCAAAAACAACAGAATGATCTCTGTTCATTTCCAAGGTAAACCATTCAATATCACAGTAATTCAAGTCTATACCCTGACCAGTAATGCTGAAGAAGCTGAAGTTGAACGGTTCTATGAAGACCTACAAGACCTTCTAGAACTAACACCCAAAACAGATGTCATTTTCATTATAGAGGACTGGAATGCAAAAGTAGGAAGTCAAGAAATACCTGGAGTAACAGGCAAATTTGGCCTTGGAGTACAGAATGAAGCAGGGCAAAGGTAATAGAGTTTTGCCAAGAGAACACTCTGGTCATAGCAAACACCCTCTTTCAACAGCAAGCGAGGACTCTACACATGGACATCACCAGATGGTCAATACCGAAATCAGATTGATTATATTCTTTGCAGCCAAAAATGGAGAATCTCTATACAGTCACCAAAAACAAGACTGGGAGCTGACTGTGGCTCAGATCATGAACTCCTTATTGCCAAATTCAGACTGAAATTAAAGAAAGTGGAGAAACCATTAGACCATTCAGGTATGACCCAAATAAAATCCATTCCGATTATACAGTGGAAGTGAGAAATACATTCACGGGACTAGATCTGATAGACAGAGTGCCAGAAGAACTATGGACGGAGGTTCAGGACGCTGTACAGACAGCAGTGATCAAGACCAGCCCCAAGAAAAAGAAATGCAAAATGGCAAAATGGCTGTCTGAGGAGGCCTTACAAACAGCTGTGAAAAGAAGAGAAGTGAGAGGCAAAGGAGAAAAGGAAAGATATACCCAATTGAATGCAGAGTTCCAAAGAATAGCCTTCCTCAGTGACCAGTGCAAAGAAGTAGAGGAAACAATAGAATGGAAAAGACTAGAGATCTCTTCAAGAAAATTAGAGCTACCAAGGGAACATTTCATGCAAAGATGGGCTCAGTAAAGGAAAGAAATGGTATGAACCTAACAGAAGCAGAAGATATTAAGAAGAGGTGGCACGAATACAGAAGAACTATACAAAAAAGATTTTCATGACCCAGATAACCACAATGGTGTGATCAGTCACCTAGAACCAGACATCCTGGAATGAGAAGTCAAGTGGGTCTTAGGAAGCATCACAGCGAACAAAGCTAATGGAGGTGAAGGAATTCAAGTTGATCTATTTCAAATCCTAAAAGATGATGCTGTGAAAATGCTGCATTCAGTATACTAGTAAATTTGGAAAACTCAGCAGTGGACAGAGGACTGGAAAAGGTCAGTTTTCATTCCAATCCCTAAGAAAGGCAATGCCAAAGAATGCTCAAAGTACCGCACAATTGCACTCATCTCACATGCTAGCAAAGCAATGCTCAAAATTCTCCAAGCCAGGCTTCGACAGTACATGAACCATGAATCTCCACATGTTCAAGCTGGATTTAGAAAAGGCCAAGGAACCAGAGATCAAATTGCCAATATACGTTGGATCATTGAAAAAGCGAGAAAATTCCTGAAAAATATCTACTTCTGTTTTGTTGATTATGCCAAAGTCTTTGACTGTGTGGATCACAACAAACTGTGGAAAATTCTTCAAGGGAATACCAGACCTCCTGACCTGCTTCTTGAGAAATCTGTATGCCAGTCAAGAAGCAACAATTAGAACTGGACATGGAACAACAGACTGGTTCCAAATGGGGAAAGGAGTACATCCCCAAATGGGGAAAGGAGTACATCCCCAAATGGGGAAAGGAGCTGTATATTGTCACCATGCTTTATAACTTATATGCAGAGTACCTCATGAGAAATGCTGGGCAGGGTGAAGCACAAGCTGGAATCATGATTGCCAGGAGAAAAATCAATAACCTCAGATATGCAAATGATACCACCCTTATGGCAGAAAGCAAAGAAGAACTAAAGAGCCTCTTGATGAAAGTGAAAGAGGATAGTGAAACAGTTGGCTTAAAACTCACCAAAAAATAAATAAATTTTTAAACAATCACCATTCAGAAAATGAAGATCATGGCATCCGGTTCCATCATTTCATGGCAAATAGATGAGGAAAAAGTGAGAGACTTTATTTTGGGGGCTCCAAAATCACTGCAGATGGTGACTGCAGGCATGAAATTTAAAGACACTTGTTCCTTGGAAGAAAAGTTAAACCAGCCTAGACAGCATATTAAAAAGCAGAGACATTACTTTGCCAACAAAGGTCCATCCAGTCAAAGCTTTGGTTTTTCAAGTAGTCCAGCAAGGCTATCCAACCAGTCCATCCTAAAGGAAATCAGTACTGAATGTTCATTGGAAGGACTGATGCTGAAGCTGAAACTCCAATACTTTGGCCACCTGATGTGAAGAACTCATTTGAAAAGACCCTGATACTGGGAAAGAATGAAGGAGGGAGGAGAAGGGGATGACAGAGGATGAGATGGTTGGATGGCATCACCGACTCAATGGACATGAGTCTAAGTAAACTCCAAGAGTTGGTGATGAACAGGGAGGCCTGGCGTGCTGCAGTCTATGGGGTGGCAAAGAGTCAGAAATGACTGATCGACTGAACTGAACCAAACTGATAATGTATATATCATATATACCTTGGCTATTGTGAATAATGCTTCAATGAACATGGGTATATAGATATTTCTTCAAGATAGTGGTCTCATTTCCTTTGGATGTATACCCAGAATTGGAATTGCTAGATTATGGTAGAGCTATTTTTAATTTCTCAAGGAACCTCCATACTGTTTTCAATAGTGACAGCACCAGTTTACATCCTTACCAAGAGTGTAGAAGTGTTCCCTTTTCTCCACAACCTCACCAACATTTCTTATCTCTTGTCTTTTTGATAATGGACATTCTATTAATAACATTGTATTTATTGTGTTTCCCTTATGTTCAGTGATGTGGAGCACTTTTTCATGTACCTATTAGCCATTTCTACGTCTTTTTTTGTAAAAATGTCTATTCAGATCCTTTCCTTGTAAGAAGTGTTTGTGTTCCCACTTGAAAACTACTTTCTTGTTTGTTGAATGTCGTCCTGAGGAACCCTGGTGTGTTGTACCATGTTGGCTATCAAAGTTAGGAGATTTGAGGTCCCAGCCCTCAGGTGACAGCCACAAAATTGGGGCACTGAGTGTGTGTACAAGCTCCTTCAAGGAAGCAGATGGAGCCTTGGTTTTATGGTTGGAGTGAGCCAGAGGAAAGATGTGAAGAAGTGCCTGCTGGCAAGTATAGGCTCTTAGAAGGATAGCTGTGAGCACCTAAATGCATTCTGATTAGAAGTCAGACGTCAGTCAGCAGCCCATAAAGTAAGCAGTCATTTTCACCTCTTCCCTCTGCTCTGAGCCCTGGGGAAACAGCCATGGTGAACGCCCACTGATTAGTGTTTCTTCATTTGCTCTAGTCCATTGGGTCTTGTGAACTTAAATCTCATTGACTTTCAAAGCTAATGATTTGAGGGTCCCTCTGGGGACAGCCTTAAAAGTTGGGGTGCTATTAATAGATATATGGCCTCAGGCCTTTGCTCCTGGGGGGGGGAGCGTGAAGTTGGGTTTATGGTGAGAGTGTCTCAGTCTTTTCTGCCCATTTTGACGTGAATATTTTCTCAGTCACCCAATATAGGAGTCATGTAGCTAGTTTCTAGATTTTTCTCAGAGGGAATGAGTCCATGTGTACCTTTATATTTGGTGCTTCTATGGGAGGAGGGAAATCCAAGAGCTTTCATCTTGGTGATATCCTCCAGCGACCATGAGCATCTTTTTGATCCTTCAAACGCAGCATGTCCCACACTGAAATAAACTTCCCTCTCAAACGGTCCTTCTTGCTGGTGATGCTAAAGTAGTCTGTGTACTCCTAGCCATTGTGTTTTAAACCTGAGATTCTCCTGCGCTTTTCTCTCTCCTCCTGGCCAAATTAACCAGGAGTCATTCGCTGTCATTTATTGAGCTTCATGTCTTATGTCACTAGAACTTTCTGTATGTTATCTTGTTAAATTCTTGTGACCGCCTTGTGTGGTACTTGTGAAAATCCCAAGAGAAGTTGTGAAACTCATCCAGGGTATAAATAGTGCCATAAATGTATAAAAAGTGCATTTGAGAGAATAAATATTGTGGTATGCTGCCTAAAGGCTACGTTATGTATGACTACCCCTGTACATTTTAAATTTTATTGCACTCCACTGCCTTGCTCAACCCCTATAGCATTTACCAAAACAGTTTTGCTAGTATATCATTGTTCAAAATTGAAGAGTTGAAAAACAATGCCGTGAAATGTATTATTTTGCATGCTATTACTGAGGATGTCATTTATTCTCTTAAACCATGTCAGCATACCGTTGGAAGAATATTTCTATGGCTCAGTATTAGGATTAGTTGTATTCTGGGAGTAACTAGCTTGATCTTATTTTATGGGTTTATTGGATCATGTAACTGATATATATTAATATATATATATATATATATATATATATAGCTTGTTGACGAGCTCAAAATCGAATTGATGATGCAAATCTAAGAATTTAACTCAACCTACATTGTCAGCTGCTCAGGTGCCATAAAATCAGAATCACCTCCTTCTTTCTTTCTTGGTGGCCTCCTCACGTAAGCCATGTCTCTCTTCTCTTCTGAAATTGAAAGCCCCCAAAGCACAAATGGGATTTAACTTCATGTGTGGCTGCAGAGTCGCTAAAAGCAAACCAAAAAGTACAGGGCAGACAAGGGAGGGTTCCCTGTCACTGAACATATATGTATAAATAACATAGCGGGCCAGAGGGACCAGGCCAGAGTGGCTCTCCTTGTTCTCTGGGTGACTGCAAAGTGTACTTCCTCCTCAGGACCCTCCCTGGGAACTCTGGCATCAGGATGGGCAAGCGTGCCTTCCAAGAGGCCAGGTCAGCTGAGTTTCTTGGTGCCTTCTTATGGAGCTATAGTCAGGACAACAGTGTTTCTTATCGCAATGCTTTACTTAATTCCTTGGCTCATTTCACCTTTTCTCCTGACTCTCAGGCATCAGGCTTCTATTTCTGAAATAAAATGTTGGTGCCTTGATCCATGCTTCATGCTCTGCTTTGTTGAGAAGTGGGTTAAAGACAAATGTAAAAGAATCTGTTCCAGGCTTAAATCAGACCTGCTCCTGGCTGCCTCTTGGTTGGCTGGTTGGCATGCAGGGTAGTGACCACCTTTTTTGATCACTGAACTGGGTTTACATTGCCAAGAATTTGTCTTTGGCAGAAACTTTTCCTTTTGATGTCTTTCTTTACAGAAAGCTGAGACTAAGCATAATTCCAGTGTTATCCCCCAAACTCCAACATTTTGACCCCTTATTTCTAGTTGGAACTACAGGAATGACAGAAAACACAAAAGAGCAACTGACTGTAGCCTGCTGTTAATATAGTTGAAATAACTTGTCAGACTTCCACTGTGAAAGCAGATTTTTTTTTTCAGCTGGCAGAAACTAGAAGTGCCATAAAATCAGAAATAAGCTGTGAAATGCACTTTAAGTTAATAAGAAAGTGTGCTGTTCCATTGACCTAGCATTCTGAAAAGCAAGCAGCATTGTCTTTTGAAGCATAATAAAACTGCAATGAGGGTTTCTTTGTGGACAGGAGTTGAGGCGGGAGAGGATTCTCTTTTTTCTTTATTTATTATTTTGTTGCAAACTAAAAGTGACGGTTTCTGTGACCTGAGTCAGAAATAAATCCTGAAACAGAATACTAGTTATTTTGATGGTTCATCAGTCTTAGCCTCCCTAAAATAAGCTATTTGCAGAATTTTATGTATACCCAGAATTCACTTTTTGTTCTCTATGTGTTTTCCCTGTGTCTTTCTAATTATTTTGTTCTTCTAAAACAAGTTAATATGATATCTTTTTTTCATAAATGAATGTGTGTGATTGACATGAAAGTGCCTTTATTTCCACTTCAACAGACTCCATATGGTCAAAGCAGAGTATGGTGAGTGTACTGTCTCCCTCTCAAAGACTATTTTAATCGTATTACCTTTTTTAAGATATTCAAAAACAACTCATGGCAAGGAAATAATAAGCTCATGTTAAAAGTAAGGCCAAGTTTTTATTGCTTGTACACATTTATGAGAACTCAGGAATAGGGGGGAAAAAAAACCTGATAGGAGTTATCCACAAAGCAACAAAGAAGGAAGACAGCAAAGAAAAAATCAGCATTTTGGGTTTTTTTTTTCCCAAATTTCAAACCCTGCCACAGGAAAAAATATTACATTGAGGTCTGTTCCAGTGCATTCTAAGCCTTCCAGATGCACTGTGGAATCTATTCTGAGGCCATTAAAGAACATTCTCCTTGACCTTGTCTTCCAAGGTCCTATTGGGAAGAGGAAGCATTGTACTCAGTAAGAAATGAGGAAGACCCTCTGTGTTCTGGCCTGAGGACACTAAGAGGAGAGCAACACGCGGAGCTTTGTGGGGTCTGATCTTATGCCCTGGAGATTCGATTTTGCTGCAAATTTTCATGCGGAAGTCGTGTGAAGAAGTGATTAGGAGACCAACTTTGAGATGAAAGACCTGGATGAGATCCCAGCCACGTCAGCCGAGGACCCCAGGGCCTGCCACATCGTAATCTTCCCAGTCTCACTTTTCTCAACTGTTAAAATCAAAAATATTCAGGCCAACCTCATAAAGTGCTTGGAGATCAATATCATTTTAATATGGCTGTTAGGCCATCGTCGTTTCATGAGATGGGGGTGGGGTTTTCGTGAATTGTTTTCATCAGTGTATTTTTAGCACCTAATGTGTAGCAGGCCCTCAAGATTAATTTCTCAAGTGGTTTAAAGGGACATAAAATTACCATTGACTGACCTATGTGCCAAGCAATCTTCTATTATTATTGGGACGATCAAAGGGTTATTTTGTTCAGGATTTGATTGTTTTCTGGGGGATGATCAAAGAGGGCAGTTTTTAAGATGCTCTTCCTTGAAGCAATCTCAAGGTCATTGGAGGCTGTTAAAGAAAACTAAAAACATGTCACTCTGGGCCTCTTTTTTCTCCAGGCCTCTAATTGTATCAGTTTTTTCCTCTGAGGTTCCACATTAAAATTGAGTTGATAAGGGTGTTCCAGGGCTAAAACAGAGCTTGGGAACTCCTCATCTCTCACAGTCCAGGTTCCATACTAACTGATGCCCTCTGCCAGAAGCAACGCCCTCACTTCTAGGTTCTTTGGAGTGTCCACCTTTATCAAGAGATCCATGAGAGGACTTAATCTTGAGAGCCTGGACTGTGTCTCCATGAACATGACTCAGCAGATAAAATGCTCACATCCAGCACTTGGATGTCCAGAATCTCCATGGGGGGAAAAGACCACCTTCCAACTGCACCAGCTAACAAACCATTCCCTATCAGTTAGTAAACTAGAGGGCAGGGCCTCCGGAGTCCTGAAGTCCAGTCAATGCTCTGCTGTTGATTAAAGATGGAATGAATTACCTTGATGGCAACCCCAACAAGAGCTTCTCGAATCTTTGTGAAAACCACTACTTTCATGACCCTGCTGGCAGTTTCAGTCAGTCAATTATGAGACAGTTTATTAAAGGAGGTGTTACTCCATTACACCTCCTTCTTCCATCCCCTTTCAAAATTCTAAAATTTTATTCTGTTTCCTTCAAGTCATCAAAATGTAAGGCCCAGCAGATATTTATTTGAAGTAAAGGGTGCTAGAATATGGACAGGGCCTCTGAGGAAGCATTCATGAATCCCTGGAGTCATGAATTTGGCAGTTTAGAAATGAAGGCAAAATCATCTGGAATGACATGTTGACTTTGTCTTATGTTTCACAGTGGAAACCTGAAATGCTGGTATTCCAGTATCCATTTTTAAGTTGAGACCACTTGGCTTTGTTTCATCACATTTCTGTTTTGCATACTCAAATTTAGTCTTCTATAACCATGGTTTAGGAGTAGAAGGAGAAAAAGAAGGCCTAAGAAGAAGTAGCTGATTATTAGGAGCCAGTGATTTGGGTGCTTTTCCTACCGTGTATACACAGAAGTGTCAAGGCCTCTGGTCTAGACATTCACCTGCTCCTTCATACCAATCACCCTTTTTCTCTTCCCTCCGTTTCCAGGGCTCATGTCCTTCTTCCACCTCTTCCTCCCACGGCAGAATTTTTACAGATTTTACAATCCAGTTTCTCCCATAATCATTTACAGTAACTGTTCCCTCAATGGTCCTTGATAACTTCTTCCTAATAGCCAGTCCATCAGCCAAACCTCAGCCTTTATCCTCCTTAACCCTTCCATAACCCTCCACCATTCTTAATTTCTCCAGTCGAACCTTTTCTTAGTTTTTAATCCTCATCCTGTGACAACTCTTCTGATTATTTCCTCTCCAACTCTTTCATTTGTTTCTATCCCATCTTCATGCCTTCAGATGAGAGCATCCTCTGAGATCCTCTTGGTCTACGCTTTCTCATGCAGGCTCTGGGGCTTTAGCTCTCATCCCCATATAAATCATTACTTCCTCTTCAACCTCTCTTCTTGACTTCATTCTAATTTTCTGAGTTGCATGATAGAAATGTCGGCTTGAAGGTCTGCCTCATATCTCAAATTTAGCAAGTCCAGAACTGAACTCATCATATTTCCCATGCTGCTCTTCCTTCTGGGTCCATATTTCTTTTCATGGGTCCACCATTATCCCAGAAGCCTTGAATCAATTCTGAACCAGTCCCTTTTTCCACATTCTGTTTATAGTCCAGGGCCATCCTAGCAAATCTCTCACAGTCTGACTTGCTAATTCTTCTTCATCTCCCTAGTGCCATCCTCTCCACTCAAGATGCCATTACCTAACTAGTCCCCTGTGTCCATTTTCTCTCCTTCCAATCCATCTCTCCACTGCTATCCAGATTAATCTTCCTCATGCACCTACTGGTTTGTGACCTTCCCTTGCTATGAATTCTTCCAGAGTTCTTTTTAAAGCCTAACAAAGAAGAAATTTTTTCATTAGCCTTAGATTCCTACAGCTGCTATAGCCAGCCGACATATGTGTTTTTTAACCAACAGAAGTTTCCTGAGTAAGCCCACACTGCAGAAAACGGAAAGAGAAAAGAAAATTGAGTCTCCCACTCTAGTTATATGCTAAGCAACTGAAAAAAAAAAAAAAAGGCTTTATCATCGGATGTAAAAAAGTTCAACAGATATTTGCTAAATGAAATTCAAATAAATTGAATCAAACAAAGAAAACATTTTAAGACATTTTAAGACTTGCATATTGAATCATATCGCAGGGAGCAAGAAAGGCACATCAAAACAAGTGAAAAGGAAGAGAACAGGGATATGGAAATAGAAAGTTGTGGTCAAGAGTTAGAGTTTTAAACTTTTCCTTGATGGTTGTGAAAATTCACCTGTAGTGTCTGAGCCCAAGAAGCAGACATCTCCTTGACTCTTTTTATCCCATTAGGGAGACTGATGTGGAAAAGACTTGAACTCTCTCTAGTGGCTATCAGTTCAGTTCAGTTCAGTTGCTCAGTCATGTCCAACTCTTTGCGACCCCATGAATCGCAGCACGCCAGGCCTCCCTGTCCATCACCAACTCCCGGAGTTTACTCAAACTCATGCCCATCGAGCTGGCGATGCCATACAGCCATCTCATCCCCTGTTGCCGCCTTCTGCTCCTGCCCCCAATCCCTCCCAGGATCAGGGTTTTTTCCAATGAGTCAACTCTTCGCATGAGGTGGCCAAAGTATTGGAGTTTCAGCTTCAGCATCAGTCCTTCCAATGAACACTCAGGACTGATCTCCTTTAGGATGGACTGGCTGGATCTCCTTGCAGTCCAAGGGACTCTCAAGAGTCTTCACCAACACCACAGTTCAAAAAAAGCATCAATTTTTCAGTGCTTAGCTTTCTTCACAGTCCAACTCTCACATCTATACATGACCACTGGAAAAACCATAGCCTTGGCTAGACAGACCTTTGTTGGCAAATGTCTCTGCTTTTTAATATGCTGTCTAGGTTAGTCATAACTTTCCTTCCAAGCAGTAAGCATCTTTTAATTTCATGGCTGCAATCACCATCTGCAGTGATTTTGGAGCACCAAAAATGAAGTCTGACACTGTTTCCACTGTTTCCCCAACTATTTGCCATGAAATGATGGGACCAGATGCCATGATCTTAGTTTTCTGAATGTTGAGTTTTAAGCCAACTGTTTCACTCTCCTCTTTCACTTTCATCAAGAGGCTTTTTAGTTCCTCTTCACTTTCTGCCATAAGGGTGTTGTCATCTGCATATCTGAGGTTATTGATATTTCCCCCAGCAATCTTGATTCCAGCTTGTGCTTCTTCCAGCCCAGCATTTCTCATGATGTACACTGCATATAAGTTAAATAAGCAGGGTGACAATATACAGCCTTGACGTACTCCTTTTCCTATTTGGAACCAGTCTGTTGTTCCATGTCCAGTTCTAACTGTTGCTTCCTGACCTGCATATAGGTTTCTCAAGAAGCAGGTCAGGTGGTCTGGTATTCCCATCTCTTTCAGAATTTTCCACAGTTTATTGTAATCCACACAAAGATGTTGGCATAGTCAATAAAGCATAAATAGATGTTTTTCTGGGACTCTCTTGCTTTTTCAATGATCCAATGGATGTTGGCAATAGAGAGTCACAAAAGGGCTTTGTATGTCCTCTTGATGAAAGTGAAAGAGGAGAGTGAAAAAGTTGGCTTAAAACTCAACATTCAGAAAACTAAGATCATGGCAATCAGTCCAATCACTTCATGGCAAATAGATGGGGAAACAATGGAAACAGTGACAGACTTTATTTTGGAGGGCTCCAAAATCACTGCAGATGATGACTGCAGCCATGGAATTAAAAGACGCTTGCTCCTTGGAAGGAAAGGTATGATCCTAGACAGCATATTAAAAAACTGAGACATTACTTTGCCAACAAAGATCCATCTAGTCAAAGCTATGGTTTTCCCAGTAGTTGTATATGGATGTGAGAGTTGGGCTATAAAGAAAACTGAGCGCCAAAGAATAGATGCTTTTGAACTGTGGCATTGGAGAAGATTCGTTAAAGTCTATCCTAAAGGAAATCCGTCCTGAACACTCATTGGAAGGACTGATGCTGAGGCTGAAACTCCAATACTTTAGCCACCTGATGTGAAGAACTTACTCACTAGAAAAGACCCTGATGCTTGGAAAGATTGAAGGTGGGAGGAGAAGGGGATGACAGAGGATGAGATGGTTGGATGGCATCACTGGCTTGATGGACATGAGTTTGAGTAAGCTCCAGGAGTTGGTGATGTACAGGGAAGCCTGGCATTCTGCAGTTTATGGGGTTCCAGAGAGTCAGACATGACTGAGCAACTGAACTGAACTGAACTGAACTGACCTGAACTGAATGTCCTCTTGATAATAATGTAAACAAACAAAAAGAAAACAGATTTGAAATAAACACATGGAATGAGCTATCTGTTCTTAAGTTTGGTACTTGAAGGACTTAATATTACTTAAGAAAAGAACAATTTTTTTGAAGTTCCTCACATTAAATAAGAGTACTTTTTGTGTGTGTTAATCATCATTTCCCAACCCTGGCACTGTTGTTATTTTGTGACAGGTAATTCTCTATCATGCTTCCCAGGTGGTTCAGTGATGAAGATTCTGCCTGCCAATATAGGAGATATGGGTTCGATCCCTGGGTTGGGAAGATCCCCTGCAGACGAAAATGGAAGCTTACTCCAGTATGCTTGCCTGGGAAATCCCATGGACAGAGGAGCCTGGCAGTCTGCAGTCCATGGGATCACAGAGAGTCGGACATGACTTAGAGACCAAATAACAACACCAACAACAATTGTCTATTGTGGAAGTCGCCCTGTGCACTGTCAGATGCTTTGTTGTCGTTTGATCACGTAGCCGTGTGTGACTCTTTGTGACACTGTAACCTAGCCCACCAGGCTCCTCTCTCTGTGGAATTTTCCAGGCAGGAATACTGGAGTGGGTTGTCCTGCCCTTCTCCAGGAGTCGGATATTTGGCTGTATCCCTAACCTCTACCTACTAGATTCTAGTAGCATTTGCTGATCTCCTTCCAAGCTGTGTCAAATAAAAATGTCTCTAGACATTGCCAAGTGTCCCCCGGGTAGTAAAGTCTAAATTTAGATGGAGATATGTGTATTTAGAATGCTTATTTTTCCTCCAAAAGCTTTGAAAATGGCCAGGCTAGCCCTTTCCCATGGAAAAGCAACTGGGCCCTTTTTAAGGTCTTCCTTCCAAAGCCCCTCCTGTTTACATTCTTTGGGCTGAGCTTCTAATCAGTTTGTACTCTGCAATATTATGCAAAATTCTTTAACATCCATAATATTTGACAGCTATGAAACAGACAAGACTCACGGGCATCATTCCAAACCACCTCTTCAATGAATATACAAATATGGAAGGAACGAGTCCAACTGTCCAAATTCTGATAACTCCTGATTGGGGTCTAGTGAACACTTGAGTCGTAAACATCCCCTCATTATAACAGAGCAGACAGATGAAAAAAAAAAAAAGAGCATCATGCTGAAAAACATTTCTATACTAGAATCCATTTTCCTTTTAAACAACCTCCCACACTGTTCAACACTGATCTGTGTACCTGAAGTGCATTTTATGTTATTTTTCATTTTGCTCTTATGTAAACACAGTACCGGGCTATAGATGCACTTAATTATTTTTAATGGTAATGGTCTTATTTGTAATACTCATCCAAGGGTAGAAAGAATCTAGAATGTTAAATGAATTTTGAGCAGAATTACAGAGGCAGCAGTTGCGTTGGTACAGGACAGTTGTCACCTCTTTATACTCACCTGCCACGTGACAGATTATTAGGTGTAGAACTTTGACTCCTCATACTACAAAATCTCTTTCCTGCAGGTCACCGAAACCCCTTGGAGAGGTTACTATTCTATTAAGATGTAGATAAAGAGAGCAAAATGAAAATTTACTATTCCGGAAACCTGATTGTTTTTTAAAAAATAACGACTGTCTTCTAGTTTTAGCACACATAATAATTTTGTTCTGACAAATCTCTAGAGTTTAAGTTTAAAATTGCTTTTCCTGTATAAACTTACTGAAAGAAACGAAACCCTGTTTTGATCAAGGCAATAGAATATGTTTCTATTCTCCAAATAAAAGATGTGTTAAAAGAACCTGTGGCTGAGTGGTCTGTGGCCAAGCTCTATGTGTAGTTTATACAATGACTGTCAGTATTGGCTATCTGTCAAATGTATTTAAACTCAGTTCCCTTATTTAGCATGTGTTTATTACAGTGCAAGACCAATTTATTACTCTTGAGTCTCTCACTCTCCCTCTTCCTATTTATTATTCAACTTCTTATTTGTGTGTAAAGTGATGTAGCTCCAAATTTGAGAATCCACACAAAGTGACATTGTATGTGCACTAGCTGCGTGACCAAGGCCTTATTTCATGTTCTATATTTTTGCATTGCTGATTATTCTACTGGAACTCTCTAAATTTGCAGGACCTGTAAATAATGGTTCTTCTGATGTTAGTTAGCTCTATTCATACATCCTCTTTATTATACGTGTGATATACAGTATATATGGCTGTCCTTTGTAGTCTAGATAATCCTGCTGATGGTGATTCGTGTCTCCGTGGCTGCCACTGCAGGAAAGAGCAGCGTGGGCCACACAGCACATCCCACTCTGCATACACAGGGCCGTACTCAGAAATGAGCAATGCCCATCTTCAATTAGCACTATAATAATAGTCTTCACTTCCTCCTGCAGCAAAGCCACCAAGTTTAGGATATTTTATCAAAAATTTTATGCTAAGGCAAAGGAAACAAAAAAAAATTATTTTTCCCCCAAATTCTATCATGGATTAAAGAATGCATTCTTATACATCTTGGACCTGCTGTAAGTTCTTCTTTCAATCCACTAGTTTCTTTTAAAGTCAAGGCAACTTTTATTCTTGAATATAAATACCTTCTTTGACTCAGGTTAGTTGATATGTTAGAGGGTTTTTTTTTTTTGAAGATGAGATATTGCTTGTTCAAGGCAAACTTTATATCAAACCTTAAGGTTTTATATGTGTATATACATATGCATGCATGTAGTTGTATGTGTGGGTATACATATCATACGTATGGAAGATTAAATCCAGAGTGGAAGTCAATTTGGTTCCTACCTCCCTACAATCCCTACTGGTGTGTCTGAGAATTTCAGGGAGTACCCTGTTACTGCCTGCAGTCCACAATGTAAGGCCCCGTCTTAATAAATAATTAAAGTTTTCACCAAATGCTAATAACAATTTGCACTTGATGTATGCAATTTTATACCAGTACATAAAGCTTTCACACTGTCTTGCCTCCTAGAGACAGCTCGGAGCTCTCATCTCCATTTGAAAGAATGACAGATGCTAAAAGGACAGAGGTGACACTCGAAGGGACACCCAGAGTAGTGGATATAATGTGGAAAAGAGTGATGTCTAGTGGAAATGGATGAGATGTGAGCATGTGGAGGAATTCAGTGTAAATAGAAGAATAAGCAGCAAGACAAGGAGAACTTGGGGGAGATGTGAGGTCACATGATGACAAGGGGAAATGGTGGGAGTGAAGAAGCTGCTAGCGTTTATATGTCAGTCACTAAGCCAAGCCTTTCACATGTTGTCCCCCAAACGACTGTAGGAGGTCAGAAGTCTATTTGTCCCATCTCAGAAGGCAGGAATCAGAGCTCGAGCATGTAGGGGACAGACAGATAGCAGTGCTGAACTTGAAGTTAGCCTCTGGACTCCAGGCTAATGCCCTGAGCCATGAGATCAACCCCTATGCCAGAAACAGAAGGAGGGGACCCAGCCTGTATGTGCAGAGCAATGGATCCAAGAGTCAGAGATTCTTCCAAAGCCTCTACCTTACATCTGAGCTGGTAGGTGTGGTTAGTATGACACAGAGGGTCTGGCCCTCTCTAGGGGAAATGGATCCTTGTCCGCACTCTGTCATAAACTTGCCTTGAGACAGACGTTTAATCTTTTCCCTCTATTTATGTTAAAACAGTCTGCTCAATTACAAAATTTTTGTTGTTCATTCTCTGTCGTGTCCAACTCTTTGCGACCCTATGGAATGCAGCACGCTAGACTTCCCTCTCCTTTACTATCTCCCATAGTTGGCTCAAACTCATGTCCTTTGAGTCGATGATGCCATCCAACCATCTCATAATCTATCACGCCCTTCTCCTCCTGCCCTCAATCTTTCCCAGAATCGGGGTCTCTTTTAATGAGTCAGTACTTCCCATCAGGCGGTCAAAGTATTGGAGCTTCAGCTTCAGCATCAGGCCTTCCAATGAATTTTCACGGTTGATTTCCTTTAGGATTGACTGCTTGATCCTCTTGCTGTCCAAGGAACTCTCCAGAGTCTTCTCCAGCACCACAGTTCAAAACCATCAATTCTTCGGCTCTCAACCTTCTTTAAAATAAGGAGGCTAAGATAAATGATTTTTTCTGTCTTTTGCAATGCCTTCCATCTTCCACAATATTTGTATGAAACTTAAAGTGATATGCAGAGACTGCTGAGGGCTGAGGCCACATCATCTGCTGACCATGAAAGCCACATTGACTTGACACCTGCCAACACTGCCTTGCAAGTGTGTCCCGAACCATCCCCATCTCTTACAGCTTTCCTCCACCGAGAAGGTAATTTTTCTTTCTGAAGTATAGTTCATCTACATGAAGTATATACATGAAGTATAGTTCATCTACAATGTTGTGTTAATTTCTTCTATACAGAAAAGTGACTCAGTTACACATCTGTACGTTATTTTTCATATTCTTTTCCATTATGATTTGTCACAGGGCCTTGAATACAGTCCTATACGATAGGACCTTGCTGTTTATCCATCCCACATATTGAATAGTTTGTCTCTACTAATCCCAATCTCCCAATCCTCCCCTCCCCGACCTACCTCTTCTCCCCCTTGGAAACCACAAGTCTGTTCTCTATATCTGTAAGTCTGTTTTTGTTCTGTAGATAGGTTGATTGTGTCATATTTTAGATTCCACATATAAGTAATATCATATGGTATTTGTCTTTCTCTTTCTGACTTTGCTTAGTATGGGCTAGTACTTTTGTACTCTAAGCCTCCCTGTGTATGCACTGGAGCTGATGAATGACCTGAGGAGTTGAATGAGGTCATCTGTAGGACCTTCTCTTCTGAGTTGGCCTGTTCAGATCTCGTTCACATTAGATAAAAGAAAATATCCAGTTTTGATTCTTTCAACTTAAGAGAGCTGTAAAGAAACAAAGATACATAAAGATCAGAAGGCGACACATTTGAAAAGCTACCATTTAATATACATTTATCACATCCAACAAGGTAGTCAGCCCTTCACCTACTACACTGTCTCTTATTAACCCTCCCAACAACAAATAATTTAGGCATCGTTGCCCCATATGGCAAGGCAAGAAGTAGAAACTCAGTGAGATCTACAAACCCGCTTAGGGCTGGATCACCTTAAGTAGCAGAGCTGAAATCCAAATAGAGGCAGGAGTCTCCTTGACTTCATAGCCTTCTCTGCTTTTTATAATCGAATTGTAGAGAAACGGGTATAGTAATTTAAGAATGACCTTTAGATATGGAAGGAGTTATTTTGTAAAAGTGTGTGTCTGGATAGTCTCTGTATTATCTGAGAATAGGAAAAAAAAATGTGCCCTATTTATAATATGAGAAATCTGAGTCAGTTATTGAACAAATTGTTTCTTAACAAAACCTGTATACCTAACTGGTCTTTCCTTGAAAGGGCTTATGTCAGCTCCCTTTGAAGTCCAAGCAGAACAAATTCTACATTGGGTCTTAACTTTTAGAATAAATACACTTTTACCAGTAAGTTTTTAGGGCACTGAAAAACCTAATCTGATTGTCTATTGCTCTGTAACAAAATTCTCCAAAACTAAGAAAAAAGGAACTACATTATCATGTCTGTGTTTCTTTTGCCTAAAATTCAGGCAAAGAACAGCTAGGAGGGCCTTCCCCAGGGGTCCAGTGGGAAGACTTTGCCTTGTAATGCAGGCGGTGCAGGTTCTATCCCTGGTCAGGGAGCTAGGATCCCATATGCCTCATGACCAAAAAAGCAAAACATAAAAGCAATAATGTACCAAATTCAAAAAAGACTAAAATAGTAGTCCACATCAAAATAATAATAATAATAGCCTTAAAAGTATAGCCAGGTCAACTCTTCTTTATACTCTGATGTCTGGCCTCACCCAGGGTGACTTGAATGTTGGGAAGGGGTGAGAAGGGCTCAAATGAGGTAATGGATCTAGGATCTTCTCTCCGGCTAATTTCCTTGGTTCTTCTCCATGTGTCATCTTTTGGGATTATGATGCATAAGATGTTTTTATCCACATGTCTAGCCTTTCAGCTGGTATGGCTGCGCTAGCTGGGAACTGGTGAACCATCCCTCTCTCTAGCTCTTTACATGACCTCTTCATGTTGTAATCTTGAGGTTCTTTACCTCATAGAAGTATCAGGGCAGTTGGAATTTTTCCATATCAACTGGCTTCCAGGAAGCATTTCAAAGCTACAAATATTCCCAAAAATCTAGTCTTAGAGTACACACAATGTCACTTCAACTGGAGCCACACAGATGTGTCCAGGTGTCATGTGGGAGGGGACTAGACATTGTCCAGGTATAAATACTGAAAGCCTTGGATGTTTGGAGGTCATCTTTGGAGACTAGCTTCATAAGCCCCATGGAATTTTAGGGTTGAAAGACACATAAGCACTACAGAAATAAACCATTCATCTAACGAAAAAAGGAAAAAGAAGAAGAATATACTAGAAATAGCCAAATAGTCTTCTAAACTACCCAGGATGATTTTGTCTGTGGGTTAAAGGTAGTTAATGGAACCCCAAATAGTCTAACATCTCCCCAGGCAGAAAAATTGCATAACTCTCCAGTGAATTACATATTAATAATTTGTCTTTTCCCATATATAAAGGTAAAAATTGCTTGGAGCTATAACTTGTAACTTTCAATTTGCATCTCCATTGCACCAGGGAAGGCTGCTATGTGACACATATGTTTGACTATCATAGCTGAAAATAAAGTAGTATGGGTTTAATTCTATTGGCAGGAGACCAACTTTCCATAATTTTAGCCTCGTGAATCGTTATGGGCCATAATTCAAATTTAATGATCTGACTCATTGAAATGATAAGATCCCAGCTTTGGGCAGGCATTTGTTGCTTCTCATAGGCAAGTCTATTACTTTCCATGTCAGGTATTGCCTCCTGCTTCCTGCGCACCTTTAAATAGAAGGCAGATGCTGTCAGCTGGCCCTACCCAGTGCAGATGATTGAGTCACTAGAGCTTATGTGAACACGTGTGGTTCTGTATTTGAATCTAGTAAGCCCATCGCTAATGACACTGTACAGTTCAGAGATTTCGCTGTTGACAAAGACCATATGTTTCCCCGGCAGCTTCCTGTGTAATGTTCTGTTTACTGTATATTCAGCAGAGGATTTGAGCAGCTTTACCTGGAGCAAAATATTCTATCCACAGGCTGGTTGACGTGATGTGCTACCCGAAATAGATAAATGTTTCTGAAATACATGGGAAGTGAGTTCTCTTACTAAGACACTCATGAATGAGATAACTTTGCTGCTAAGATATACAGTCTCTTAGCCCATTAGTGGAGACCAAGAGGGAATTAGGTTGAGTCTCATATAAAACAGAGCACATAAAAACTAAGATTAGTTTTACGACTTAGCCAAACAGCTTCTGGTGACAATAAAGACCAGGGATAATGACTTAATTTCTTCTACCTACTCATAGTCAGGAAGGTTGCCTCTTACTTGTCCACTGGCATCTGGAAGTTTTGTTTGTTTGTTTGTTTTTTCATTTATTTTTATTATTTGAAGTTATTTGGGCTATAGTCTTTTACCTAGTAAGCAGATAGTTAAATCTGATCAATTTGATTGACTGGAAATTTACTGAAATAACAGGGAAGGTTCTTATAGCAATTTGCCTCTTTGTCATACTGTTCGGACTATTCAAGACCAAAAGCATGGGAAGTTTGATGGTTTAGCATTAAGAGAATACATCCTAAAAATATTCATCAGAGTAGAATTCTGGATCCACCAAGTAGTAAAATGTGACTTCAAAAAGTCTCTTCATCTCTCTTAGCCTCTGTTTCCTTCTTTGCCAAAAGGAAGTGGTAACACTCTTTGACTGCTTTAGATGACAGTGAAGGTTGAATAGAATAACTCATTCAAACATTTGAAACAATTCCTGATATATAAGCACTGAATTAATGTGAACTTTTATTCAAATCATTGGAAATTTTTGGTCCATGAGTTAACTGTGAATATTATTACTCAAACTTCCAATTTTATCCATGGAGGCATCTGCCAGTTAGATTCAACTGAAAATTGGAGGGATGAAGGTGAGAATCCAGGGAAGTTTTGAAGTTAATGTATTATAATACTTGGAGATGACTTATCACTGACTTCATCTACATAGTGTGGGCAATTAATTGGATTTGGCTTCTTTTTTCAATTCCTGCACAGATGCTTGTGTTATAGTCGCTAAGTTTTGTCCGACTCTTGTGACCCCATGGACTATAGCCTGTCAGGATCATCTGTTCATGGGATTTTCCAAGCAAGAATATTGGAGTGGGTTGCCACTTCCTTCTCCAGGGGATTTTCCCATCCCAGGGATCAAACCCAGGTCTCCTATTGCAGGCAGATTCTTTACCTGCACAGATGTCTATAGTTAGAAGTCCAGCTTTCAAGTGCCTACAGTAGCAACTTGCAGCAGTGTTCAGTTCAGTTTCATTCCCACTGCAAAGTAAACTTAATAAACTGGACAGTGAAGGCATAGGTGGAGATCCACTCTGATTACTGTAAATCTGTATCCTGAAATATTAAACTCCAGAGAGAAAATGTTCTTTGGTATTTTCCTTGAAAGACCAGTGTGGGAATGAGGTTATTTATAAATTTGTCTCAACCATAGCTCAGATTTTAGGGTTTCTTTACTTTATTCTTAATGAAACAAGAATGTATAAAATGTTCAGTTCAGTTGCTCGGTCACGTCCGACTCTTTGCAACCCCATGGACTGCAGCACACCAGGCCTCCCTATCCATCAACAAATCCCGGAGTTTACTCAAACTCATGTCCATTGAGTCAGTGATGCCATCCAACCATCTTATCCTCTGTAGGCCCCTTCTCCTCCTGCCTTCAATCTGTCCCAGCATCAGGGTCTTTTCCAACGAGTCAGTTCTTTGCATCAGGTGGCTGAAGTATTGGAGTTTCAGTTTCAGCATTAGTCCTTCCAATGAATATTCAGGACTGATTTCTTTTAGGATGGACAGATTGGATCTCCTTGCAGTCCAAGGGATCCTCAAGAGTCTTCTCTAGCACCACAGTTCAAAAGCATCAGTTCTTCGGCACTCAGTTGTCTTTATAATCCAACTCTCACATCCATACATGACCACTGGAAAAACCATAGCCTTGACTAGATGGACCTTTGTTGGCAAAGTAATGTCTCTGCTTTTCAATATGCTGTGTAGGTTGGTCATAGCTTTTCTTCCAAGGACCAAACGTCTTTTAATTTCATGGCAACAGTCACCATCTGCAGTGATTTTGGAGCCCCCAAAAATAAAGTCTCTCACTGTTTCCACTGTTTCCCCATCTATTTACCATGAAGTGATGGGTCTGGATGTCATGATCTTAGTTTTCTGAATGTTGACTTTTAAACCAACCTTTTCACTCTCCTCTTTCACTTTCATCAAGAGGCTCTTTAGTTCTTTACTTTCTGCCATAAGGGTGTTGTCATCTGCATATCTGAGGTTATTGATATTTCTCCCGGCCATGTTGATTCCAGCTTGTGCTTTCTCCAGCCCAGCGTTTCTCATGATGTACTCTGCGTATAAGTTAAATAAGCAGGGTGACAATGTACAGCCTTGATATACTCCTTTTCCTATTTTGAACCAGTCTGTTGTTCCATGTCCAGTTCTAACTGTTTCTTCCTGACCTGCATACGGATTTCTCAAGAGGCAGGTCAGGTGGTCTGGTATTCCTATCTCCTATCTCTTTAAGAATTTTTCAGAATTTGTTGTGGTCCACACAAAGACTTTGGCATAGTCAATAAAGCAGAAGTACATGTTTTTCTGGAACTCGTGCTTTTTCGATGATCCAGCAGATGTTGGCAATTTGATCTCTGGTTCCTCTGCCTTTTCTATAGTGTAGCTCCTCTTTGTAGTTGCTGGCAAGATAATACAGTAATAACATACATGCTGTAGGATGAAACTGGGTGCCTCAAGTAGTAAGTTAAGGAGCTTAGAAAACAATGGTAATGTAACATAAAGTGTTGTTCAAGTCGTGTTGACTCTTTGTGTCCCCATGGACTGTAGCCCACTGGACTCCTCTGCCCATGGGATTCTCCAGGCAAGAATACTGGAGTGGGTTGTCATTTCCTACTCCAGGGGATCTTCCTGACCGGGATCAAGCCCACATCTCTTGCATCTCCTGCATTGGCAAGTAGATTCTTTATCACTAGTGCCACCTGGGAAGCCTCATAAAGCAAAATAGTTTAGGTTCAAATACTCCTAGCAACAGTAGTAAGGAAAGTAAAAGAGAAATATCCTCAAATCTTCATTTCTTTCAGACTCACAAGCCCTCAATATAATTAGGATTGTCCCAGAGAGTTCATTTTCTTCCTTCACTCAAAGAAAAAGCCAGCAGATTCTCACTTCTGGAGTCAAATTCAGAAATATTGCTGTGGCCCAGACAGAGATAATTCTATTCAAATCATAGAGGTAGACAGGCAAGTTGCTTCAGTCGTGTCTGACTCTTTGCAACCCTAGGGACTATAGCCCACCAGGCTCCTCTGTCCGTGGGGTTCTCCAGCCAAGAATACTGGAGTGGGTTGCCATGCCCCCCTCCATGGGATCTTCCCAACCCAGGGACGGAACCAGCATCTCTTACATCTCCTGCACTAGCTCTGTGTGTGTGTGTGTGTGTGTGTGTGTGTGTGTGTGTGTGTGTGTAATTATAAGTACCAGAGGCAGGAGACAATGTTTCCATCTTATCCTGCTAGCACTTTTTCAGTGCTAGTAAAGCTTTCCTGAGGAAGAAAACAGTGTATTCTGTTGAGTGCTCTTGTCATTGACAATCTCCTCACTCTTATGGATACTTCAAAAAGTTGTGTCAAATCCTCACCGTCTACAAGGGTTTTGCTCTTATGATACAGACCTGGATTTTTCCATGCTTGCCTTTCAGGTCAAAAGCCAGAAAGTCAGCCTCTCCAGAAGTCTGATTAGCACTTGAACTTCAGGAGATTTATGACCATGAGACTTTATTGTTAAAGCAGTTTTATTCAAGTACAGATCATTTATTCTGTGGACAGTGATATTTATCTTTTGTCATATCCATGTGTCTTCTACTTAAAATGTATAACTTTGCTATTCTTTTTGTTGCTGTTGATAATGCATTTTTATTTAGAATGTTAATGTTACCATCCTCAAGTGAAGTGTATCATCAGTTTAATGTGAATCTCTAATCAGTATCTTACAGGCAATGAGAGAATCTGACAATAGACTGACTATACTGCTGAATATATGACCTTATTTTAAAA
The DNA here is from genome assembly GCF_963930625.1 of Muntiacus reevesi. NCBI lineage: Eukaryota > Metazoa > Chordata > Mammalia > Artiodactyla > Cervidae > Muntiacus > Muntiacus reevesi. Next base: position 64,021,771 of record NC_089259.1, read on the forward strand.
CTTAAGGCCTACCCATTGCCCGATATTTATTATTTGTCTACTCTATACCAGGAAGCTTTGGGCAGTGCAGAAATTACAAAGAAAAAGGTAACTAGACCTTCTTGCCCTCAAGGAGTTCCAGGTCTAGTTCAGCCCTGTCTCATAGAGGTATAACGTGAGCCATATTTGTCATTATAAAAATTCTAATACCCACATTAAAAAAAATCAAAAGAAACAGGCTAAATTAATATTAATAATATATTTTATTGAAGTCAGTATATCAAAATATTATCCTTTCAGCATCAAAACAATTTTATAAGTTACAAATTATGTAGTTTATTTTTTTTCATATCAAGCTTTTGAAATCAGTATATATATTAATCTCAGAAAATTTCAGTTTGGTAAAACCACATTTTAAAATGAAATATATTTATTTTTAATTGGAGGATAATTGCTTTACAGTATTGTGTGGGTTTCTGTCATACATCAACATGAATCAGCCATAGGTATACATATGTCCCCACCCTCTTGAACCTCCTTCCCTCCTCCCTTCCCATCCCACCCCTCTAGGTTGTCACAGAGCTCCGGATTTGAGCTCCCTGCACCATACAGCAAATCTCCACTGCTACCTAATTTTACATATGGTAAAATGTATACGGTAATGTATATGTTTCAATGATACTCTCTCAATTCATCCTAGACTCTCCTTCCCTCTTTATCTGCATCTCCACTGCTGCCCTGTAGACAGATTCATCAGTGCCATCTTTCTGGATTCCACATATATGTATTAATATATGATATTTGTGGAAAAACCACATTTCAATAGCCTGTTAGTCTAGCATTATTTGGACAGCATAGGTCTCCTGTTGGAATAAGAAGGACAATGATCATAACCACAGATAATGGAGACGTGACCATGGCATTGTGAGGGGAGAGGGCACCTTCAACAGCTTGGTGAGAATTGGATAATCAAGCTCTGCTTCCAATTTAAAGTCATACGTCATCTGTTCTTAAATGAAAATGCAGAACCATCCAGGCCATCTTAGTTGTCAGAATATCGATTTGGGAGTCAAGTTATGGTTTGTGTTCCAACCTTATTACTGTTTTGATTTCTTTGGCAGGTTACTAGTTTCTTTAATACTCAGTTTCCTCTTGGTAGCATGGTGATGAGTTTCACATGAGAAATCTATCAGGCACATGGACTGCCATGTAGTACATATACTTAGTGAATATTAGTAGCTGCTTTTTAACTGCATGAAAGAACATAGTGCAAAGTATACTACTAAGTTTAAAAACAGACAAGTCGTTCTCAACCCTGGCTAAATCTTAGAATTTTCTGGGAAGTTTTAAAAAGTGACAAAGGGAAATTCAAGAAAGATACAAATCCAATGACACTTCAAGCTAAATGACTGATAATTGTAGAAAGTAGCACATTTTATAGGATAATCTATTTGTTTCCAAAATAAATCAATGGTAGAAGATAAAGGAGGGCTTAATTGTACAGCAGAGATCTGCTGTAGATTTATAAAGATCTTCTGGATTTAGTAACCAAATGTGATATTTCAGTTTATTTAAATTTATTCAAAGAAATCAACTGTAGAAACACATTTCTGATAAAAAATATATATATATGTTCTATGGTATCAGATAATAATAGAGAATAATTGTGCATTATTTGTGAAATGGTGATGCCTGGAATTTGCTTTAAAATGTTTAAGCAGAAAGGGAATAAGTCAGCATGTATGGCAAAATCTTTGTAATTGTTGAATCTGACTCATAAGATTCAGTGTCCCACTTTCTCTTCTTTTGTTGAAGTTTGAAATTTTCAAAATTAAAAAAATGCATACTTATTAAATAATATTTAGAAAATACCAAAATGAAACACCGTTGATTAACAATGGGGCATTGCTATCTTTTAAAAGCTTCTGAAATAAACCTAACATACAGCCACCATTGACAGTTAGAAGCCTCAAAGTCAGGTACCAGTGTTTATAGGAAGGGAATCTGAAGGAGAAGGTAGGCATCATGCTATCATAAAAGTTGTTTAAGGTTATTGGAAGCCAAAGTTTTAAGCTAAGAAGCAATGTGGTCATACTCACATTTTATCAAAAGACCACTCTGGCAGAGATGTTGAGAATGGGTGACTTAATAGGTGAATTGCAGGCAGGGAAGGGGATAAGCAAGAAATGATGAGCATCTGGACTCAGAGAATGAATGCATAGGTTTAAAGAGAAAGACAGGGCATAATAGCCATCTGCAAGGTAGGACATACCTTTGTGGCAGAGGTGGGAAACTAGTGTGGGGAAAACCAGAAGAAGGAGAATCTGACGGTGACCTACTTAATAATGAAATAAAGAGTTGGAGGGGCCGCTTATTAAAATGACATATCTTGGCAGGTTTTCAGGGAACAAAGAGGGAAGGCATGGCTTCTGTTATCATTCATATAATTTGAGGTAATAATGGAAATGCCATATGTAGGCAAGAAAAGCAAGTTGAGAAGGGTCAGCAGATATTGTAGAACAACCGGGTTATTCTACGATTATCATAGAATAACCTTGCTAATGGCTATCCTTGTGTTATCTCAGAAATCGTCACTGCAGTCCTCTGAGGCAGGTTCTGTAATGATGTCCATGTGACAGATGAGGAAACTAGAGCGTAAAGTGGTTCAAGGACTCACAACAAATAGGTGCAAGCTTGAGGGCTTGAAGCTGTCCACCTCCACAGGCTGTGCTTTTTATCATCATGCTATAGACAGAGTATTAAAAAAGAGAGACATCACTTTGTCAACAAAGGCCCATATAGTCAAAGTTGTGGTTTTTCCAGTAGCTCATGTACAGTTGTGAGAGTTGGACATAAAGAAGGCCGAACATCAAATTGATGCTTTTGAACTGTGGTGCTGGAGAAGACTCTTGAGAGTCCCTTGGACCGCAAGGAGATCAAACCAGTCAATCCTAAAGGAAACTAATCTTGAATAATCATTGGAAGGACTGATGCTGAAGCTGACACTCTAATACTTTGGCCACCTGATGTGAAGAGCTCATTGGAAAAGACCCTGACACTGGGAAAGATTGAGGGCAGGAGGAGAAGGGGGCGGCAGAGGATGAGATGGTTGGATGGCATCACCAACTCAATGGACATGAGTTTGAGCAAACTGGGAGATGAGGGGGGACAGGGAAGCCTGGCATGCTGCAGTCCACGGAGCTGCAGAGAGTTGGACACAACTTAGTGACTGAACAACAAATAAAGCATCCAGAGTGGTAAATTGATTTGGAAATGGGAAGAAAGGACAAAAATCATAGATTTGTTGGCTTTCATATCTAGAAGCTAAATATTTAGAGATGCAAATGACCCATAAGCACAATTTTGATAATGAGAACTGTTCATAGTTAGAACATTTTTATTGAATGGGATTTTACTTCTTTCAAGGATCTATTAATATCTTTTCCAATATTTTAATTGTCTTGCAAGCAGGGCACATAAGTCAGATTAATCTGCTGCTTAATCATAATGCTAAAAAGAATGGCTGATTTGGAGTTTTGTTGCTGTTACTTATATTTTTCTTTGAAGGAAGTTTTGTGTACATAGATGTCTCTAGAAGTTTAGAAATGATAAGGCGAGTCAAAGCAATCAGCATCAAAGGTAGCATGAGTGTTTAAGGATATTGATCTGCATTGCCTGAGGATCCCTTTTTTTCTACTTTCTCTCTTTAAATTTATGAGTCTCTCTTCCAGACTGATATAGAAATTACCAGAATCCTTTCCTCATCTGTAACTAATAATCACAGTGAAAAATATCACTATTAACATTAACCTTTTTAAAAAGTAATTTAAAAAGATGGTAATGATAACCCTATATGCAAAACAGAGAAAGAGACACAAATGTACAGAACAGACTTGGACTCTGTGGGAGAAGGCGAGGGTGGGATGTTCTGAGAGAATAGCATTGAAACAAGTATACTGTCAAGGGTAAAACAGATCGCCAGCCCAGGTTGGATGCATGAGACAAGTGCTCAGGGCTGGTGCACTGGGAAGACCCAGAGGGATGGGATGGGGAGGGAGGTGGGAGGGGGGATCGGGATGGGGAACACATGTAAATCCATGGCTGATTCATGTCAGTGTATGGCAAAAACCACTACAATATTGTAAAGTAATTAGCCTCCAACTAATAAAAATAAATTAAAAAAAAATAAAAAGTACTTTCCCAATTAAAAAGGGATATTTTCAGACTCCCCTCCAAAAATGTTGTCTATGCTCTAAATCTTCAAATCGTCAATGATGATTACATATTTCATTATATTAAGGTATTTGGAAAATAAGAGTGAATAGGAAAGCTCAGATTTTGTAGTAAGGTGCCCTAGTTTTAAATCTTGGTTCCATCCTTCCTGGTTTTGGGAATCTGTGCATGCTCAGTTGCTTCAGTCTTGTCCGACTCTTTGTGACTCTATGGACTGTGGCCCGCCAGGCTCCTCTGTCCGTGGGATTCTCCAGGCAAGAAAACTGGAGTGGGTTGTCATTTCCTACTCCAGGGGATCTTCCTGACCCAGGGATCAAGCCCACATCTCTTGCATCTCCTGCATTGACAAGTAGATTCTTGGTACCCTCAGCAAGTTACTTACCACTTCTGATTTGCTCTTGCCTAGTCATGAAAACAGAGCTTCCCAGGTGGCTTAGTGGTAAAGAATCCACCCGCCAGCACAGGAGGCATGGGTTCCATCCCTGGGGCAGAAAGATCCTCTGGAGGAGGAAATTGCAACCCACTCCAGTATTCTTGCCTGGGAAATCCCATGGACAGAGCCTGGAGGGCTATAGTCCATGGAGTCACAAAAAAGTCAGACACGATGTAGCATCTAACAACAGCAAATCATGAAAATGGGACTAAGTATCATGGTGACATTTGGCCAAAAACTGGATTCATTGTCTACTGCCAAGGAACCAAATTCCCCTGAACTTAGAGGCTTAAAGCATCACCATTTTTTTTTTCCAGTACAGGAGGTCGGAAATCCAAAATAAGTCTTACTGGGCTAAAGTCAGGTGTTGGCAGAATATGTCCTTTCTGGAGTTTTCTTGCTTTTCTCAGCTTCTAGAAGCCTTAGATGTCTTTGTTTGTGGTATTTCCTCAAATCATTCCCCATCCTCTTGCTTGTCCTGTTGCATCTGCTGTTTGTAAGATGCACACATTGCTCTTTATACCTATTATAGGGAGATAGTAAATGGCAGTGGTTTTCAAGCAGGGGCAATTTTGCTCCCCATCATGGAGATGTCTGGACACGTTTTTGACTGTTACAACTTGGAGATGGTTGGTTGGCATCACACATGAACTTGATCAAACTCCTAGAGCTAGTGATGGACAGGGAAGACTGGCATGCTGCAGTCCTTGGGATTGCACAACTTAGCAACTGAACAACAATAAAAACAGCAACAACTTGGAGGGGTGGGTGCTACTGGTATCTAGTTGACAGAGTCTAGGCATGCTGCCAAACATCCGCCAGCACACGTGCTAATTCCCCCACAACAAATGTCCTCCCTAAAATGGAAGTCCTGAGATTGAAAAAAAAAAAAAAAACCCTGGTATCTAGTTTAAGATTATTAACTCCAGAGTTCAAACGCCTGACTTCACACCTGGATCCACCACCCGTAAGGTAATCTTGGCCATGGGTTGCCTCCTCTCTGAGCCTCAGGTGGTTGGTTTGTTTTTCAGCGTTTTCTACCTATAGAATGGGAATAATAGTTGTACCTACTACATAGAGTTTTTGTGAGGAGTGAATAAGATAATGTGTGTAAAGCTCTTGGAGCAGGGCTTGACTCACGGTGAGCATTCAATAAACGTTCGTTCTCATTAGTGCTGTCATTAGTGCTCAGTGAAGAGCAGCAATTGATTTTTGACTGTGCTTTTCAGATGCCCTTCAGAATATACTGTTAACAAGTGTAAGTGAAACCTTGTCAGTGTTTTATAAATATAGTACATTTCAATCCAACAGTAAGCCAAAGTTTGCCCCAACCATGGTTTAGGAAATCAAGATCTTTGTAGAATCTTAAAACCCGTTGATGAGATATCTAAACCCCAGCCATCACCATGGAGCCTGTCCTCTTTCACCAACTCTCACTTAGGCCACAGTGAAGGACAGGAGAGTCAATAGCTTCATATCTCAGAGACTGTGTATCAGGTAATCAGACCTTGGCAAAACCATTTAGTATGATGCACATCTGGCTAACATAATATACTCTATTGGTTTCAGTGGATACATGTAAATTAAGAGACTTATGAAATTACTAGTTTTACTGTGGTATAATTTACTTTTGAACATGCCAGTGTGGTTTTAGAAAATATGCTTGCAATGCAGTCTTCTAACTCTGGACTGTCCAATATGGTAGACACTAGCCACATGTAGCTGTCAATCACTCAAAATGTGGCTATTTCAAACTGAGATGAGCTAAGTATAAATTACATACTGTATTCTGAAGATTTAGCATAAAAAATACTATAGCATTTCAATATTTTATGTTGATTACATATTATAATAGTATTTTGGATATATGGAGTTGAATACAATGTATTATTAAAATTCAATTTTACCCATTTCTTTTTATTTTTTATTTTTTTTCCCTCAATTCACTTTATTTTTTTTTTTTTAATTTTTTTATTTTTCAGTGGGTTTTGTCATACATTGATATGAATCAGCCATAGAGTTACACGTATTCCCCATCCCGGTCCCCCATCCCACCTTCCTCTCCACCCGATTCCTCTGGGTCTTCCCACCCCACCAGGCCCGAGCACTTGATTCATGCATCCCACCTGGGCTGGTGGTCTGTTTCACCATAGATAATATACATGCTGTTCTTTCGAAACATCCCACCCTCACCTTCTCCCACAGAGTTCAAAAGTCTGTTCTGTACTTCTGTGTCTCTTTTTCCTGTTTTGCATATAGGGTTATCGTTACCATCTTTCTAAATTCCGTATATATGTGTTAGTATACTGTAATGTTCCTTATCTTTTTATTTTTTAAATGGGACTATAGTAAAGTTTAAAATTAGATACATACTTCACAATTAATATCTACTGGGCAATGCCATGCCAGATTTTCCTCTATTGCTTTTTACTGTATTATTGTATTGTGTTATTCTGAGTCAGACACAGTATGAAACAACATGCTTTAAATAAATACAGCATACCAATGGACACAAGGATGAAATCCAAGGGAGTTTAATTAAAATATGAGATTTCTGTTACCACAGGTACTGTTTCTCAAGGCTTAATGTGTGGACCACCTGCATCATATTTCCTTGGGTCGATTGTAGAAAATGCATATTCCTAGTTTTCAGTTAGCTACAATTACTCAGAATCTCTGTGCCCAGGAACCTGGATTTTTAACAAATTTCTGCTTGATCCTCACTTGCACTAAAGTTTGAAATCACTGACAAACTTGTCAAGACTAAAGAAAGAATAAAGAGACAAATACATAGACACGTGAACAATGGTATTACACATGATAGCAATCACCACTATACCTACTAACTAGTGTAGTGGATATCAGTGAGTTGCATTTGGGTTGTAGAGGATCTCAAATTCCAATATTGCTTCCAAAGTCATGGTGTACCTCATAGCTTTCTGGGATGCATATCTTATCCAGAAAACATAAATGGGATTTAGCCATCTCTGTCTTCACCCTATTAAGTCATTCATAGGCCAAACTGCAAGAAAAAGTGTTTGTTTCTTAGAAGAGAACAGTGATTATTAAGTGTCTCTTTTGAACAACAAACTTCATTGGAGGAAAGGGGTGTGTGTGTGTATACACGTGCGTGTGTGTGTGTATATATATGTATCTTTTATTACTGAGTTAGCTAAATAAAGTACATATTGGAAATCCAAAGAAATCATTTGTGTGATAAATAAGCTTGCTTATTACTAAGCTACTATGATTATAGCAGTTTTATGAAATTTTAATTACATTATGCGCCTACTCAAATATTGGTTTGGGCATTAATTGAGTTACTTGAGAAGCATTTCATAAAATGGGAAGTAAAAATGAAATGGTTTATTTACTTTTCCCAATGCATTAAAATAAAATTCACTAGGGAAACTCATAAGAATAAAATGAAAGCCCTACCTAGAAATCTCATTCAGTAGAAACCATGAGCAGGTTTTCAGCTGCACAAGTTACCTTCTGTGATTAAATAGCCTCATGATTATGCTCACAAGACGAGGCTTAAAATACAGTATATATGACTTAGAAGTAAGTTACAATTTACTACTTCTTGCAACATCGTAAGATGAGAAACCATACATTGTGGTTATTAGGTGAGCAAGATGCTTCTTAATCCTATTCAAAACCAGTGTCTTTTTTTGTCAGGTTGAGGAATTAATAAAAAGAACGGATGAGAAGATGGTAGTAAAATTGTAAGAAGTAAAAGAAAGGTCAAGTCAGAGCTGACACTGAATTGAAGTGAGAGCTCCGCATGGTGTTATCGAATGTTTTCTGTTCCAGTGATTTCTTTCCTGTTACAACTTACATGCGACAGTGACTTTGCTAAAAACCTAGATGTCAAACTATTGTATTCCTTCATATATATTTATTTTTTAAATTATCCTTAAAGAATTCTAATTTCAGGTTAGTATCCCAGATTGGGATGGAAATTTCAAGGGATAACCAAGTATTCACTTTATTCAAGAACAATATTTACACAAATATTGTCAGCTATATGGTGACAAATTACTTGTCAGTTATCAAATCAGTTGTATCATAAGACACTTAAAAGAATGTTTTTTGGAATCTAATTGGAACACCTATGAATTAGCTCTATGTTTATCTACAGCCAGAAATGATAACCTTAAAAACTACATCCAGAGCACAAGTTTTCACCTACCTGTGATACTCTGAAAATTTAAACTATCTTTATATATAATATTATTGCCTCTTTATATATAATATTATATTTATTATATAAAGCCCATGTTAATGGGTTTCCTGGTGGCTCAGTGGTAAAGATTCTTCCTGCCAAATGCAAGAGACATGGGTTAAATCCATGGGTCAGGAAGGTCCCCTGAAGCAGTTTCAAAATGGCAACACTCCAGTGTTCTTGCCTGGGAAATGCCATAGACAGAGGAGCCTGGTGGGCTACAGTCCATGGGGTGGAAAAGGGTCTGACACAACTTAGGGACAAAACATTCCTTTTAATATAACTTCTAAGAAAGAGAAACTATGTAAATCCTCACAGAATTCAATACTTAGGGCTTCCCTGGTAGCTCAGTTGGTGAAGAATCCACCTGCAATGCAAGAGACTCCGGTTCGATTCCTGGGTTGGGAAGATCCGCTGGAGAAGGGATAGGCTACCCACTCCAGTATTCTTGGCCTTTCCTTATGGCTCAGCTGGTAAAGAATCTGCCTGCAATGCGAGAGACCTGGGTTCGATCCCTGGGTTGGGAAGATCCCCTGGAGAAGAGAAAGGCTACCCACTCCAGTATTCTGGCCTGGAGAATTCCATGGAGTCTATAGTCCATGGAGTCACAAAGAGTTAGACACAAACTGAGTGACTTTCACTTTCCAATGAAGAACTTTTGATTTTTAAAGACTTTTACAAAGATAGAGTTGCCTTGCTTAAAAAAGAAATTATAATACCCCTAAGTAGTAGTTGTTGTTGTTGTTCAGTCCCTTAGTTGTGTCTGACTGTTTACAACCCCATGGACTGCAGCACACCAGGCTTCCCAGTCTTTCACCATCTCCTAGAGTTTGCTCAAACTCATGTCCATTGAGTCAGTGATCCCATCCCCAAACATCTCATCCTCTGCCGCCCCCTTCTCCTCCTGTCCTCAATCTTTCCCAGCATCAGGGTGTTTTCCAGTGAGTAAGTTCTTCACATCAGATGGCCAAAGTATTGGAGCTTCAGCTTCGACATCAGTCGCTCCAATGAATATTCAGGGTTGATTTCCTTCATGATTGACTGGTTTGACCTCTTTGCTGTCCAAGCTACTCTCAAGAGTCTTCTCCAGCACCACAGTTTGAAAACATAAATTCTTTGGTGCTCAGCTTTCTTTATAGTCCAACTCTCACATCTGTACATGACCACTGGAAAAAACCAAGCAGTTGAAACAGAGATAGAGTATCTCTTATGATCTTAACTGTGATAACTAACGCTTTAAGATAACTCCCATGGCATGCAAGTTTATTCCAAATGTTGATATATTTTAGATATTTTAAATTAAGTATAGTCACTTTTTCTTAATAATTGTCAAACAAAACTCTGAAACAGAAAGCAAGCCCAGTTGATGCTGTAGTCCCTATATAATGTATTTAAGCATTAAAGCCTAAAATACTAATTAAAGTCAACCAGTTTCATATTTCAGTTAAATCTGAACTCCAGTGATTCTTTCTTAATTTGTAGAATTAGCTACAAATTAACTAACTTAACTGCCACAGCTGACTGACTCATAGATTTAATGTTCATAGATTGTCAAGACTTCAGGGAACTTACCATGTTATTGTAATAATTGTTTTTAAAAATGTTATTATACATATAAATTGGTTTGGTTGAAAAAAATGATGTCCAAAATATAAAATTCCAATAAGCAAAAATTTTCAGGCAAATAAAAAGAGACAAACTTAGAAAGGCATCAGAAAATTGAATGACAAAGAAAATCCTCCTTGATGTTCTCAGAGCTTTGGGAGGTTATGAGGGTGACAGATTCTAAATTAGAAGCATTCAATTCACATATTTTTTTTAAAAAAATTGGAAAAGGATTTCTTTTGCAGAAAAGGAAGGAACATCAGGGCATATGAAAAGGGATCTTGCAGTTGAGTCCTGACTGACTTGCAATTAAAAATGAAAGAGCAATTGAACATGTCAGAAAACATTCTATTCTCTATGCATTGGGCATGCCTGAATAGATTGTCAAAAGACAAAACTTCTCCTTTAATGTTTTGAGAAAAGCACTGACTTGCCCAATACATATTAGGTATAAGGAAAAAATTGTAGAAGTGTTTAATATAAAGTCAAAATTTTCACAGCCTGCATTGTTTCTTAATCACTACATTTACATAGAAAAAAAATGCTTTATTTATTCAGAGAAAGTCTTAGAGTTATCTTTTTTTCAGTTCTTTATCTCAATTCACATCTTCTGACATGACAGGTAAGTAAAAAAAAAAAAAAGAGTAGCAAAATTTTAAGGATACTAAACAGTGTTTTGTTTTTTTTTCATTGTTCTTTGTTCAGTCCAACTCTTTGTGACCCCATGGACTGCAGCATGCCAGGCTCCTCTGTCCTTTATTACCTTAATAATGCCATCCAACCATCTCATCATCTGCCACCCCCTTCTCCTCCCACCCTCAGTCTTGCCCATCATCAGGGTCTTTTCCAATGAGCTCTTCACATCAGGTGGCCAAAGTACTGGAGCTTCAGCTTCAACAGCAGTCCTTCCAATGAGTGATTCAGGGTTGATTTCCTTTAGAACTGACTGGTTGGATCTCCTTGGGACTTTCAAGAGTCTTCTCCAGCACCAGCACCACAGTTTGAAAGCATCAATTCTTCAAAACTCAGCCTTCTTTATGTTCCAACCCTCTGTATTTGTTTTCATATTAATGAACAAATGCACACTGCTAACTGTATAACACACAGTGTCTTGCTTCATGCTCACAAATACTGGAAAGTAAATATAAACATCTTCTCCATTTTGCAGAGAGGGAAACTGAGGCACAGAAACCATAACCACCTTCCAGAGCTCACAAGGTCAAGTGGCACAGCTGTGGTTTTTGTGGAAACTCACTTAAATTTACCTTTCTTATGTAGATTAAGAAAAAATATGTATAATTTATGCAAAACAGTGGGAAGAAAAGTTTTCTCTTCAATTTTTAAAGATTTTTTCTATTCTTGCTTTGCACTCCTAAACCATTTTACTTCAATGTCTGGTTTGATAGTAATTTTCCACCTTGCATTATTTACACATTCTTCTTATGTTCCCATTGAGCTGTAAAATTTAACTAGTTTCTTAGCTTTATTCTTTTTCTACATACATCTGTTTCAATTTCATAAAAAAGTCATTTCTTTAAAAAATAAAAGGAAATACCATATTTGTTTTTCTTTTTCTTTTTTTCACTAATCTTTTTCCACCTTCTCTAGTATTTTTTTAAATTTTGTGGAAGAGAAAGCCTCCTCTGTAGCCTTTACAGACAAGGTATTAGATGTAGTATGGATGGAAGGATGTTTGGATAAATAGATATCAAGTATTACGAATCACATTGAGTTGAATAGTGCCTTTATATCTTAGTTTCAGATACAAGAAATAAATAGCAGAAAAAAAACAAGGGTGAGTGAAACGTGCTTATAAGTACTCATAATTAAACATTGAACACTGAACATATTTAGTATGCATTTTAAATTTTAGGCATGATAATGGTATTGTGGTTATGTTTTTTAAGAATCACTTGAGATCAACACATAGTGAAATATTTGTGAATGAAATTAAAAGATGTCTAGCACTTGATTTGAAGTAATTGACCCTCATGGGAGGAATGGAGAGTAGACATCCAAGATTGGTTTTCTTAATAATTGCTGAAGCTGAATTATAAGTGTGTGAAGGACCTCCCTGTTTCTCTAGATGTTAGAGATTTTCCAAAATAAAAAAAAAAATGAGAAGAGTTTTGACACATAATTGGTACTTCATAACTGAACAATCTCATTTCCCACCTTCTCATAAAGTGCTATCATTAGATGTGAGCAACAGACCCTAAAAAGTATGCTGTAACACAAACATATGCCATGCTTGATTCAATAAACACACTGAATATCTAAAATAGCCCATACAGAACTTCTGTTATATCTGAAATACAAAATGTTTGAGCAGTTACATAAAAAAGAAGTCAAGACTCAAATTTTCAAATGAGTAGGTAGAAACTGAATAGTGTAGTAGAAAACTGACTGGTGGATGCAGGGGATATTGTTCTTCAGTGATCTTTAACATCTTTTGTAACTCAAAAACTTGCTTTTTTCAGATCCACTGGCCCACCATGTGAATTCATCAGAGAGATGTCAACTGTGGCCTGTGATTAGGGTACAAGCCAATGGTTTGAAATGTTGGCAGTGGCAGTCCAGTACGCTGCTTCCGAGATATATTTTGACACTCTTGCCAGTAGTGGATTTTGTTTTTATTTTCAAAGCCGTGTATAAAACATGGAAAAGATGAGTGATTTCTGAAGCAGTCAAAATATCAACTTCTTCCACGTGAATGAACCAAGGCACATTTTTGTGCAGCTGCTTTGCCTGTCCTTAGAGAGAGCGGATATGCCAATCATTCCAGTCCTAATAAGACCTTCCAGGAAATGGTATATTCATCCCCAAAGACACTTAACTATATACTCTTTTGTAGGATATATCTCAGGTTTCCAGGGCACTATTTGAGAGAACAGGTAATATATTCTTAGCTTGGTTACTCTGTAGGACTTTAAAACGTTATGTTTAAATTGGTCTTTAAAAATGTATAGAACTTTAGTATGGTGCAAAATGAGGGTAGAATCCATTTTTATTATTGTATTAGTAGAGTCTTTGTCTTTGCTCAGTTGCTTCAGTCATGTCTGACTCTTTGCAACTCCATGGACTGTAGCCCTCCAGGCTCCTCTGTCCATGGGGTTTCCCAGGCAAAAATACTGGAGCGGGTTGCTATTTCCACCTTCAGGGGATCTTCCCAATCAAGGGATTGAATCTGCATCTCCTGCGTCTTCTGCATTGCAGGTGGATTTTTTACTCACAGAGCCACCTGAGGAACCCAGAGTCTCTCTTTAGCAAGCCCTAATGAACAGAAATCCCTTACACGATGCCATCTGAGCTGGTCAGCCATATGTAGGGAAGATGTCGGAACACTGAAGAGAATCCCTAAGTCTGGGCTGGGATGCAAGTTTACCATCTTATTACGTCCTTGTCTTAACGTGAAACTTAGCTAGTGTCCTCATTCATGATTGCAGAAAGCCTTTCACACAAAGGGTAGCAAGCTAAGTTAGTCATCTGTTGCTTCAGAACAAATTACTCTGAAACTTATTTAGTGTCTTAAAACAGCACACATTTATTGTCTCCAAGTGTCCATGGTCAGGAATCCGGGTGAAGCTTATCTGAGGGTCTCTGCCTCAGGGTCTCTTTGAAGGCTACAGTCAGGATGTCAGTCAGGTCTGTGGTCTCATCTGAAGGCTTTTGTGGGGTAAGATCTGCTTCCAAGCTCACCTGTGGGCTTTTGGACTGAGAGCCTTAGGTCCTCTTTGGCTGTTTGTTGGAGGCTTCCGGTGTTGTCACATGGGCTTCTCCACAGGGAAGCTCAGCACATGTCAGCTGCCTTCACACAAAGCAAGCAGGCAAGAGAGGGAAAGAAAAAAGCCTCCATGGACTTTGCACAGTTTTGATGACCCCAGTATCTCTGGATTGCATATAGAGTTTCTGTGTCTCTCTTCATCCAAAAAAAAAAAAAAAAAATGTATATAGCTTAAGGCAAAAACAATAAATTCTGGTTGTAGAAGTGAAGAGTGATTCTCTCTCAGTTGCTACACAATTCCATGCAGTGCGTGCTCTACACGGAATCCCATCTTAGAAGGGTAGGGGAGTGTCTAAAGGTAGTAAATAAGGCAAGAACTGTTAGAGTCAAAATCAGATGACTCAAGAAGCTGGCTTACTCCACTGAGAACCTACATGCCAGATCCTCATGACTGACACACTAGTGAAAGTCACTTCCTTCATCTCACACTCACTGGGGCGCTAACTTCATTCAGTAGAATCGCCTACATCCGAATCGCAGAGTTCCTCATAGGAAAGCCCGAGGTTTCCATTGCAGCCACATTGTGGCTCATTTCTGACCTCTGTCCACATCTGTTCATCCAGCCCTTAGTCCTCAGTAAACCTCTTGCATGCAAATATCTGCCTCAGCGTCTGTTTCCAGGAACCCAACCGAAAGACACCTGCAAACCCAAACATCGGGAGCTTTTAAAACACACACACACATTTTTCCCTTTCCCCGTCTCTCCAGTTTTGTTTCTTGTGACTGTTGTACTCTCCTGCACTAAAAAGCCTCAAGAAATGGGCAAGCATTAACTCTCACCTGACGATGAGTTAGCAGGAAGAACTAAGGACTGATGAAGGAGGGAAGGCTCTAATTTTGTACATTAGTAGTCAAGGCTATGATTTTTCCAGTAGTCATGTATGGATGTGAGAGTTGGACTATAAAGAAAGTTGAGCACAGAAGAATTGATGCTTTTGAACTGTGGTGTTGGAGAAGACTCTTGAGAGTCCCTTGGACTGCAAGGAGATCCAACCAGTCCATCCTAAAGGAGATCAGTCCTGGGTGTTCATTGGAAGGACTGATGCTGAAGCTGAAACCCCAATACTTTTGGCCACCTGATGCGAAGAGCTGACTCATTTGAAAAGACCCTGATGTTGGGAAAGATTGAAGGCAAGAGGAGAAGGGGACAACAGAGGATGAGATGATTGGATGGCATCACCGACTCAATGGGCATGAGTTTGGGTAAACTCTGGGAGTTGGTGATGGACAGGGAGGCCTGGCGTGCTGCAGTTCATGGCGTCACAAAGAGTCGGACAGAACTGAGCAACTGAACTGAACTGAGACGCTGTCCTTGTCCTGGCCCTCTGGTTTGATTGAAACAGTTTTTAGGAATGATGTGTTATTTTTCCTAAAATAACTCAGTCCAAATCCCACAACTAAGCTCTCCCATCCCCAAACATCCCCCTTCTTTGAGGTTTCATGCTAATACCTGCTAGCTTTCAGTGGTTCTCCTCATGCTGCCAGGCCAGTAGTGGGATGAAATGCTTCTGTACAAGGGAGTTTATAATTCCAGCACATCTTGAGAAGCTGTAACAAATTCTAGTTGTGTCTAGCTCCTTGGTAATTTGAACAAAGACCAAATTTAAACATAAGATGCATGGGTGTCTGTTAAGTCACTTCAGGTCATGTCCAGCTCTTTGCAACCCCATGGACTGTGGCCTGCTGGACTCCTCTGTCCATGGAATTCTCCAGGCAAGGATACGAGAGTGGCTTCCCATGCCTCCTCCAGAGGATCTTCCTGATGCAGGGATCGAAGCCGTGTCTCTTATGTCTCCTGGATTGACAGGGAGGTTCTTTTCCATTAGTGCCACCCAGGAAGCCCCAAATATAAGATACCTAGGTTTTATTTTGCTTGTTTTACAGCCACTAGACAGTTAGGGGAAAAAAATTGTACCTTATCCTTAAGGACTTTCAGTAAGTATTATGTTTTTTATGTTCTTATATTTCAAAGGGTCTGTTAGTTGTAATTGTAGTTCTTACAGGGATGAATATTGTTTTTTATTGTGTTTGGTGAGTCATGGTCATGGTGAGTTGTTTGTAGTTTTGATTGTAGGCTCATCCTCAGTAGGCCTTCACCTGTGGAATAGTAGGCAAATTGGACTTTGGGTGAATCCTTCCAGAAAAGATTTGTGTGGGCTCCCAATAGACTTCACAGAGGTGTCATTGACTGGGACCATTTTTGGGGAGAATCTTTGGATCACAGAAGTGATATAAATTTGCATTCCAAACTCAAGTGAGAATAAACCCAAGGTTAAAATTTTCTAAGGGGTCTGGTTTGTCTTTTCCTATTCAGAGCTTATTTTGTCTCCCTTGTAAATGGGTCATTTTTTTTTTCCTCGGTACTTCACAGAATGTTAGCTTACTCGTATGCTGATAAATGCCTAATAACCGCTCTTTGGCGGAAAAAAAAGGATATATATCCAATGAACTGTAGCCCACCAGGACTGTAGCCCATCAGGCTCCTCTGTCCATGGAATTCTCCAGGCAAGAATACTGGAGTGGGTAGCCATTCCCTTCTCCAGGAGATCTTCCTGACCCACGGATTGAACCCAGGTTTCTGGCATTGCCGACAGATTCTTTTATCACCTGAGCTACCAGGGAAACCCTATAAAACCATAGATTTATTATAAATTTTAATAGCAAAGGATATAGTACACCTATTATAAGTAATAATAAAACATAAAATACTCCATTTTAAATTCCATATGGCCAGTTGATTCTCATAGAATGCTTCTGTGGAAATAATTAAAGACCCCCAAATGACAATAAACAGAGGCTCTATATTTAGAGCTTGCCCTATCAAGTCAGCTTTCACATGCACTTGGCAAAGATTCAATGGCGTTCAATTTAGGGTAGTGGGAAAGCTTTACAGTGGGGGAAGAGGGAGGTGGGAGGATTCAGATATGCTCTGATTAGAGGTTGTTGGGAAGAGGAGGCTAACAAGAAGCTGTCATCTTACATGATGATTTGGGGAAGGGGGCATATTTTGTTCTCTCTGATTCATCCTCAGTTGGGAGGCAGAATGAGAAATAGCAGAGCTCGAAGACATTGACCAAGTCCTGAGTGTTCTGGGGCAATTGCTGCAGAGCTTGTAGGACAGAGTTTTGTTGTTGTGTATGGACTATTGTCACAGTCCATTTGTATATTCAGGCATTCACTTTCATTGATTTGTGCTGAATTCTCATTGTTGCAGCCTGCTTATGGTTGCAACTGACAAATAAGTGCAATTACAGCATGAGTGTTGGTTGGTATTTCCGTTTTTGTTAGTAAGTAACAACAAAGATAAATGTATGTTGGAATTACATTTGTTCATCAATAACATGAGTGACCGCTGAGTGGAATAAACTGGACTTCAAACACTCAAATTTTTTGGTGCAACTCACAATGTATTAAGTATAGACATGCCACACTTTTAAGGTTAATCTTTGTTATTAACAAAATCTCCATAATGTTCCTAAGTCTAGCCAGACAGACAGTCAAGCAGTAAATGAAGCCTTGTGGCATTTGTCATCTTCTGTAGTGTAATGCTCCTATCATGGCCAGTTTCAGCATACCAATGTGATGTTACTGAACACGAGTTTGGAAGAAATGTGCAAAACAATATTTTGTAATGTTTTCACTCTAGAGAGAGAATGGACATTAGTAGCCACAAATGTAATAAATAATTGGGAAAAATGACTTTTGAGAATTTATTATTTTTAATACAATTTATTTTATTGCAAAATTACATAGTTTAAAACAATGGCTCTGTTTGGAACACATTTGCAAAATTTGTGAAAGTGTAACAGTTATCAACAGATCTTTGATGTAAGCACACACACAGAGTTTATATCAATAAGCAAATTACTGCTGCAATCTTCCTGTTTCTGAGAATATCAGTGTGGATTTTTGTTCCACCTTGCACAGAGCCAGGCTGCATTTCTCACCTATAAAATCATTAAAACCCAGAGCCCTTGAGTACCAGACTGTCAGCCCTAGGCCCACCCACTCCATCAGGCAGAGAAAGCCTCTTGCTCTTCTTTAGTTTTATTTTGATTTGGCCCTTGGAGATTTCCCCTACTTTTTTCCCCAACTTACTATGCATTAAAAATAGTGTTTTTAGAATCTCGTTCAGTATGTCTAGGTGTTTTGTCATACAGAGGTTTTAAGATATCTGATTTAAGGATTTAAGAAATATTTCCAGGAATGTGGAAAGGCACCTGTCTTTTATTAGCACTCTGTAGAGGGAAGTTTTTCTGACCTTCAAGATTCATCCTTTCGAGATTTGATAATCACCAAGTTCAACTCGCTTCCTGCATATAAACTTCTTTGGTGATTTTTATCATCTTTGACCTTCAGGAGAGATGCTTTGATTGAGAAAATGAGGTCTAGTCATTTCTAGATGAGCAGACAGTGAAGGACATGCTGTCAGAGCAGATCTGCCTCTTGGATGCCTGCCTTGCAGCTTGATGTGAGGTTCTTCAACATATAGACTGCAGGAGATGTTTAAAGGCAAGGCAGTGAAACATTCTTCCAAAGTTAAGAATGAAAGAAACAATTAGACCCTACATTAAAACATTTACATAAATCTATGATAAAAAGTGACAAAGTAAAACAAACCATCTGTGGATAAAAATAGATTAATGGGGCTATTTCACTGACTGCTGAAATCGCCTCCTAATTATCAAAACACATTACAAAGAACAGAAAGCTTAATATAGAAAGCAATGAATGGCTGTTCTGAATGTAATTTAACTAAAATGCAAAGAGCTGACTCATTGGAAAAGACCCTGGTGCTGGGAAAGATTGAGGGCAAAAGATAAGGGGCAGCAGAGGATGAAATGATTAGAGAGCATCACTGACTCAATGGACATGAATCTGAGCAAACTCAGGGAGATAGTGGATGACAGAGGAGCTGGGTGCTGGGCAATCCATGGGGTCACAAATAGTCAGACATGACTTAGTGACTGAACAACAAAAATAAAAATATAGACAACTGAATTGAGTGATGTCTGGTTTTAAAAAGTCACTGTAATGCATTGAAATCTGCATATACTGTAGACTACATACCATTGAACACAGTCAAACACATATATGTGAATTAACACTGCTTAACATCAAGATTGAGTCCCTGGACCACAGTGTGAGGTTTTCACTCTCTTCTTTTCTCCCACCACGATAGGAGGTTTCCCCTGTGGTGCTTGGCTCTGTAATTTTTGTGGGTTGTGGGAACTTTCCTGCAATTCTTTTGAGAACTCGGCCGGCCCTATAAGGATCTCTTTCCTTGGTCAGAAAATGTAGTCTGAGTATATAAAGCTCAGTGACAGAAGGGCAGATGTTTCCGAGGCTATTCTTCACTTTTCAATTCTCCTTATTGTGTTTAAATGTAAGTAGCATACTTAATTTGACCACCCTCATTATTCGAGGGCATTATTATAGTCTGTGTTATAACTTTTAGGATTCTCTTCTGAAAAGAACAACATATTTCAAGTATATTTACATTAAAAAACAATAATGTCCATCATCAGTTACATAATTTTAATTGGTCCTGAATTGATTTCATCTTGGAGTGGTAGCAACAGACACTTCAACTCATTACCAAAATAAAAATTTAACTGTCAGGCACATATAAAAAGAGCTTCTGTTAATGCTATAGTCTTCCCATCATATTTTGTCTGATTTAAATACATATTCATGTGATATAAATTTCATTTTATGCAGCAATGACAACCAGTTGCGTCAGGCTAGATGGATTTGATTGATTTGCTTAACAAATGTTTTCTTTCAGAAGATCCAATTATTCTTCCAGGCCATCTTGGTGAATGTATGACTTGTTCAGGAGCTTGATTCCTGGCTGTGAATTCATTTAATCATGCTTCACTATAAATTCATGAACTATAGACAGTGGAATCCAAGCCATTTTTCCTTCAATTATTAATAGATATATCCAATGTTGGGTGTGGATTTAAACTGTTGTCCCTGGTACCAAATATGTCTCATAGTCAAAGTATGATTTAATGCATAATTTATTTAAGGTTTTAGCAAAGATGCAGGAGGTATGCTTTCCCAAATGCAAGCACTCTGAAAACACTGCTAGATAAACACGATACTTTAAGACAGCGTGTGTGAGGCAATAAATGTCATCCCCAACTCAGATAAACAGTAAAATTATATTTATGTGATGATGGAGATTTTTTTTGTGGCATCCGTGCACCTTTAAAACACAGCCAGGATTATTGATGAATATGCCCTTTACCGCCGCCTTGGTTTGCTTGTTTTTTGTTTGCTTTGTAGTGATCTTTGACAGATAAAATTATTTTTCCATTAATCCTCCTTCATTCCAATTTTTGTTTTAATTCCCATATGTTCTGATATTTCCAAAAGAGTGAGTTGAGATGTAAAACTTCTCTATGGAGATGACAAGGTTTCCTCCCTTCATTTTGAACTGGCATTTGGTATTGATTGAATACTTCTCTTTTACCCCAGCTTTGGGAACCTTCTATACTGTTGTGCTGTGTTCTGTTCTGTTTTGTTTTGCTCCATATGCAAAGTCCTATCTTTGGCTCAAATTTAACAGATCCAACTTCATCTTTAATATTTTATTTCATTTCAAAATATGCTTGCTTTTGTAGTCAATGAGAGATTTCAATAATAGTCTAAGACACTTCCTTAGTGCCTAAAACCTGCAATTTAGAAAATAGAACAATTTCCAGTCATCGACTTGTGTTCTGTTTTGCCTGACACAGGCAATGACATTTTTTCTTGGAAATGTCAATAGACTTTTGCATTGATGTATGCACATGTTTATATGTGAGTATGTATGAATATCTAATTATGGTTGAATGCCTAATAAGAACGAAGTGAATAGATCCCTAATATTTTAGTGACATAAAATCTGAGCTTTTCAAGAATCTCCAAATTGACAAAAAAATGTCTGTATGATATGTGAGTAATGGTCAATAAAGTGGAATTCAGATGGATGTAGTCAGCATTAACCAGACTCAGTCATTACCCAAATGACACCTTACACCAGCCTTATAGCTTGGTGAGTTTGAACTGGGTTCTATGAAATAAAAATGTCTAAGAAAGTCTAACAGAGTTTACCAAGTGTTAGAGGGAAGCAGAAATGAACAATGAGTGTTTAGTGAGTACAGAGTTTGTGTCAGGGATGAGGAAATTTTCTGGAAATGGATAGCTGTGATGGTGGCATAACGTTGTGAATGTACTTATTGTCACTAAATTCTACATTTTAGAATAGTTTAAATGATAAATTTTGTGCTACGTGTATTTTACCACAATAAACAAAATTAAGTAAATAGGTAACTAAAAGTTAAAGTGTCTAAATGGCATAAAAATTGAGGAACAACAGATAGGAAATACTGCAATTGTTTGATCCCTAAATGCCAAGAATCTGCCATATTAACTAGTGATATTTGTATATAAGCTTCAGGAAACAGGGTACCTCTTACTCGTATTACCCTTTCATAATAAATATGCAAGGTAAAAGCTAAAAGAATATGCTATTTTCTCACCCTTGTGTTACCTAGAGCTGTAAACCATGCCTTTTTAAACATTCTGCAGATAACCGTGCCTAGTACATTAAGATGAGTAGACCTCAAAGTTACTAATGATGATGATATTAATTATGACAAATCTGTGCTGATTTCATTTGTCCTTACTGGTCACAATTGCTTACTCTGATCCCTTGTCTTCTGGTATTTTACCTGACCAAGTGATTAAGTGATGATGGCAGAGGGCCACTCTGTATTTGCTTGGATTCATCTATAAGAATCCATGTTTTCATGATTCTGGCTTTTTCATGGATCCATTTGTGACTTTCTCTTTTATTTGACAGAGTTGGTTGTGCGTCCAGAATGTATTCTGAAGCCAGGGCAATTTTTTATTGTCAAAGCTCATAGGAATCAGACATTCACAGAGGAGAAATCTTAAGTTCTCAAAACTAATTTTTGCCCTCTGAGGTTACTGGGGAGAGTTATACATCATTTTTTTCTACCCTGGCAGACAGGACCCTTCCTCTTAAGAAAAACCTATCTGATTCCTTGGTCTTAGGGAGCAAAGCACGAGTTTAGGCCAAGCTATCTTATTCTTTAAATCAATCAGGAACAGAAAATTGTATACAAGAGGTTTTATCTTGATTTTGCACCCAAGGTAAATTCAAGTAACACTGAAAATACGATGTGTATGTTTTGGTAAAATTGCTTAGGCAGAAACAGTAGGTATACTATTTCATGCCTCCCATTCCTAACAGCCTTTTATTTTCTTGAAAAATTCTTTTCATCCTCAACAAAAAGTGAACTGTAACTTCCTGTTTGTTACCTTCTTCAACCTTTCCAAGTATGATTATTGTTAGTTTACCAAGATTAATTATTTTTATTTGATTTTAGGTCTGTTATTCCCTTTAATCTTTGGAGCCAGTTAGGGCCAGGTCTGTGTAATAACTCATTTTCCCACCATTTTCCTAAGGTTTGGGAAACATCATTTTCTTATGTTTTTTGACCAGGAAGTCTGTTTATCTTGATGAGTGAATGCATGAATATAGATGAAAGATATCCAGCCTTATACATTTTATTTATTCTTCAGTTTCTATTTTGCTCATACCTGATAATGACTTTGGAGTTAAATAGGGGTTCAATTTTAATTTCTATGTCTTAGAAACAGTGCTATGCTGGATCAATTATACAGCCCCTCCAAGACTCATTTTCTTTATCTATATAGTAAAAATAGTAATGTCTGTTTCAGAGGCTCATGGTAAATACCTGGTGGCTCAGACAGTAAAGAATCTCCCTGCAATGCAGGAGACCCAGGTTCAATCTGAGTTGGGAAGATCCCCTGGAAAAGAGAATGGCCACTCACTCCAGTATTCTTGCCTGGAGTACTCCATGAACAGAAGAGCCTGGTGGACTAAAGTCCATGGGGTTGTAAAGAGACATGACTTAGTGACCAACACTTTCACTTTCACAGAGGCTCACATAGAAGACAGGGTAAAGGAAGTCAAGTGATTACTATTAGTTAGCAAACTCTTGAGAAGAGTCCATAGCAACAAAAATAGGCATAAACAACATCATGAAATTTTCTTAAAAGACAACAGTCAGGAAAGAAATCAATAGTCAACAAAGGTCACTGGTGCTAATTAGAAGCAAGGGATAAAATGATGGACATTTCATCGGCAATCTTCAACCTGAAATAAATGGGTTGTGTTTTGGATGATTGCTTCTGAGTCATTTGCCTCAGAGCTGAGAAATACATTCTTCCATAGAAACAACATGCTAGTCGATAACTCAGTTCTTTGAATAGCCAACAGTGTTGGTTCCTGGGAATGGGCAGTAATAAAGAAGAGTCCATTTCAGTTACCACATCTACATTTTCCTATAGGATAGTGCATTCTGTGTCCATAATTCAAGCTTCCAGGAATGCATGAGACATTCATACAATAGCAGTGTCACTGGTTGAAACATATGGGAGAAGGCAGTTAGAGAAGTTCAACTGTTGAGCAGACCCAAGAAATAGAACTTACTGGAATCAGGTAATAAGATTAAAATTGTTTAAAATGGGCCTTTATGTCCATTTCCAAGATGATGATCAAAAGCAATCAAGAATCTTATGATGGAATATTTATGAAATCTATTAGATGGGGAAGAACTGGAAGACCATTACTATTAAATAGAACTAAATTAAAATCCTGCTGGCTATGTATGACTTTGGAATTGGGAAAACTGAACAGAACCTCTTGAGCTTCAATTTCCTCACATGCCAAATGAGAACATTAATATTTGACACAATTGAGAGAAGGATATCCTATACGCTGTCATTTATTTTGATTTATTTGGAATATCTTTCTTGTATCATTTGTCTTTCATTTTGGACCTTTGTCTTTTGCTCACATCTATGTACCAAAAATCTATAAATTTGATTGTCACTGAAACTGTTCTATGACAAACATCTCCATTATTCAAGGTTTTTCTTTCTATCGAATTCTCAAACTTTCCATGTTTTTCCTAAGCCAACTGCTTCTCTGTAATGGTATGACACTCACCCTTTGATGTCAGGAATTCATTTCTCTTAGGTTTCCATTCATTGTGTCACCCTGTCTCTGAACCAAGTCCTCCCTGTGATTCCCTACTTGGACAATTTTTGCTCCAGTATTTTGCCTTTGTTTTCTTCTATCTTCTCCATTCAACCCATCTATCACTGTGATTGTTCTACTTCTGTTGAGTGTTCTCTCTTGAAAATTTTATTTAGCTGTTAACCTTTCCTTTGAATATTCTCTTTCCCCTTCTGATCCTTCTTATCCTGGTCTTTATCTCCTGAATGTTTGCTTCCATCTTTCCTTCTCAGTCTAGGACTTTCAGTCCATCTCTAGTGGAATATTTATTAAATTCTTGTGCTTTTCTCATTATTTTCTTAGCTCTTTGCGTCTTTTCTTTCTTGAGTGGATCTGCCTCACCCTAAATATGTTCTCTCTCCCTTTACTAAAATAGTTCTGTCCCATGTTTGTTCCTCCACAACCTGTTGGGTTTTTTTTTTTTTTTTTTCAAATTTGCTTTTTTCTATTTTAAATCCACCAATTTATTTTTTCTAGTTTTATTTTGAATTGCTATGCAACATTCTAAATTCATCTTGACAGATGAATATATATATATATTTCCCTTTTTTTTCATTCTGTCTCTTCAGACTGACCTTGTTTTTCTGGCTCCTTTGTCTTAGAATTTGTTTCTGAAAAGTTTGCACTGATATATCAAACATGAAGTCATAAAATTGTAGAGGTGGAAGGAATCATAAATACCACTTAGCCAGACTTTGTGTATTACCAAGAAGAAAAATGACTGGAAAATATCTCTCAAAAGTTCAGCTCCTAAGTGTCACCTCCTTCCTCAGAAACTTTAGGTGGAGCCTCACTGTGTGTTGATATTATCAATTTCTACCTGTCTGTATTTCAGCCCTTTTTTCTATCAATAAATGGATTGATACAGTGCATATGCTGTTTAAAATTTTGATAAGATATACATAACATTAAAATAATTGCTTTAATCATCTTAAAGGATTCAATTCAGTGGCATTTAGTACATTCATGATATCCTGCAACCATCAAACTTACCATGATTTTTAGGTAACTAGCGAAGAGTTTCCACTTTTCCAGTTAACTAGTTCCAGAACATTTTTATCAACCAAAAGGAAACTCCTTACCCATTAAGGAGTCCCTCTGTAGTTCTCCTTTACTCTCAGCCACTGGCAACCACCAACTTACCTTCTGCCTTTAAGAGTTTACCTGTTCTGGATAGTTCACATAAATGGAATCACAGAATGTGGCCTTTTGTGTCCAGTTTCTTTCAGCATATACGGCTTTATAGCATACATACATACATATCCATACATATGTATAATGAACTTTTTCCCTTATAGGACTTTTTTTCTATTCCAAAATTTTGTACATTTTCTTTTTCCTGGTAGTAGCATTGTGTCCTTTTTCCTACAACTGAAGCATCTTTTCTGATCTCGACCTTAGCTCATGAAGCACACAGCTGAAGCGTGTCTTAGACTGTCCTATGTAACAGCTGTCCATCTGTCGCGGGCCTGCAGAGGAAGCTCCCAGGGGACGCTCGGTCTCACTCGACAAAGTTCCTTCACTCATCCTCTATGTCCTCCGGTCTCTAAAATAAATCCAAGAGGTAGACTGACAGGAAGCTTCCAAAAAGTCTTCAGTTCACATATACACTAGTGATATTATGTATAAAATAGATAACTAATGAGAATATAGGTTTCCCAAGTGGCACAGTGGTGAAGAATCCTCCTGCCAATGCAGGAGGTGTGAGAGATGCAGGTTCAATCCCTGGGTCTGGAAGATCCCCTGGAGAAGGAAATGGCAACCTACTCCAGTATTTGTACCTGGGAAATCCTGGACAGAGGAGCCTGGTAGGCTGCATTCCATGAGGTCACAAGGAGTCAGAAATAACTGAGCGACTGAGCAGTCATGCACACACGATGAGAACAAACTGTAGAGAATAGGAAACTCACTTAATGCCCTGCGGTGACCTGAAAGGGGAGGAAGTCCAAAAGGGGAGGGATATACACACATGTCCAGCTGATTCATCTTCCTGTGTAGTAGAAACTCATGCAACATTGTAAAGCAGCTACGCTCCAATAAAAATTAATTTTAAAAAGACGATGCTTAAGTTGAGGAAATTCCCTTCTATTCCTACTTTGTTTAGTGCATTTTTTTTCTTATCATGAAAATCTGTTGGACTTTTTAAATGTGACTTCTGTGTCCATTGAGATCTTAGTATTTTTTTTTTCCCTTTATTCTATCAATATGGTGCAATGCATTCATTGATCATCAAATGTTAAACTCACCTTGCACTTCTGGGATGGATCCCACGTGATCATGGTGTATAATTTGTTTTAGTTGCAGAATTCAACTTTCTAGTCTTTTGCAGAGGATTTTGTATCTGTGATCATAAAAGATACTGGTCTATTAAAGCCAAAACCACAACAAACAAACAAAAAAAGACTCTTCAACTCTTCACTTGCTCCAGACCTTGTAACTCCAAATATATCCAAAGGCCGCCTGTCTCTTTCAACATCCGCCATGTTCTGGTGTAGTTGAGAATAAGGAGAACTTGTCATACTTACTGTCTTTTGCGTTGTTCCCGTGACAATCAGTTGCTTCTTCCCTCCAGCAGTGACCTCTGCTTACATTTTGCAAATCTTGGTCCAAAAGTCCTGCACTATTACCCTTCTTCACAGAATGCTGGGCCCCTTGTATGCATTGACCAAGAAAGAAATGTTGGCTAGTTATTCTTGCTTTATTGTCCCCATCCCCATCTGTCACTTTACTCTTTATTATCTATTATCTTCAACAGCATACCTTATCTTCCTGCCCCTTTGAGGCAGAGAAGGAAGTTGGTTATTTGGTGGTTAACTCTTACACGAAACACACACACACACACACACACAGACACACACACAGACACACACACACCCCTACCTGCAAAATGCAAATGTTAATTATCAGTAATACTATTCTGTAATCTTCTAACTTGACATGAAGGAAGTAATTTTTTTCCCAAAATGCAATATAAATTACTTACAGCACTATCTTCAAAGACAGTAGGGTTCAGTATTCCTTATTATGTAAATTGCTCTCAATCACACACACTCATTAACAAACAAAAGATTTACCTTCTGCCTTGGAGGCTGTGCCCAAGAGCCCACCGACATGTAAAGCAGAATCATCTGCTCATTGATGACAATGCAAGCACCTGGTAGAAGGTTTAGAATTACTGCTTTTCTGTACCTTACCACAAACTCCTATTTCTAGACAACACCTCACTGCTTCTTTGTTTCCCAGAGCAGCTGGTTATTTGAGCATCTCTCATACAAATAAGGCAGCTGTTGAGGGGAGAATGTTGCGATTGGAAGCAGGTTATCTTTCCAGTTTCATGTTCTTTAGATTCATCCCATTTTAATTAATAATCAGAATCATCACAATATTATTTCTGTCTTGGTTACTGTTGTATTCTTAAGAGGCAGCCTTTATCTAGACAGAATAAACCTTACCTAGAAAGAATTTAAGAAATACCTCTTAATAATAACTGCTTTAATATTCTTACTTTCTGTCCTCTTTTTTTCCACCTTTATCTTGAAAGTCCAGAGAAGGCAATGGCACCCCACTCCAGTATTCTTGCCTGGAAACTCCCATGGATGGAGGAGCCTGGTAGGCTACAGTCCATGGGGTCCCTAAGAGTTGAACATAACTGAGCAACTTCACTTTCAATTTTCATTTTCATGCATTGGAGAAGGAAATGGCAACCCACTCCAGTGTTCTTGCCTGGAGGATCCCAGGGATGGGGGAGCCTGGTGGGCTGCCGTGTATAGGGTCGCACAGAGTCAGACACGACTGAAGCGCCGCCGCAGCAGCAGCATCTTGAAAGTCAGAACTAATTAACCGATTTTTTTGTTTCCACCCTTTTCTTCTCCATAGTTCTGTCTTCCCTTCCTCTATCTACCCAGTGAATTTTTCAGTTTTTTGGCTGTCTCATTTCTTGTTCAATCGACTACAGCTTGCACCTGTGACTCACTCACCCTGTCTTATCCTGGATGGTTGAGAGAGGTGGAAACCATCTCATAGACCATCTTGATATGTTGCCCTATAGTCCTTCATTTCCTCTGGGCCTCCTTTCATTGTCCACCTCCCCTCCTGGTTGATGTATTTGAACTTTCACAACCCCTCCCCATTTCTCCCTTTCTCTCCTTTGATGGTGATCTTGTTAGTTTCCTCCAGGCATGCAGCAACACACTCATCAGGCCCTTGTGACAATTCGCCAAGAAAGCTGAGGACCTATCACTTTCACCTTTCATCCAAAGAATTACCTATTAAAAAGATGGGGGTCAAGACTTGCCTGCTGGCTCAGTGGTAAAGAATCTACTTACCAATGCAGGAGACAGGGGTCGATCCTTGGTCTGGGACGATCTCACATGCTGAGGAACAATTAAGTCCCAGGTGCCACAACTACTGAGTCTGTGCTCTAGAGCCCAGGAACTGCAGCTACTGAAACCCACACACCCTAGAGCCTGTGCTCCGCAACAAGAGAGTAGCACTGACTCGCTGCAACTAGAGAAAAACCTGCGAAGCAGCAAAGGCCCAGCACTGCCGAAAATAAATAAAACACAATTCTAAAAAGTAAATAAATAAGAATAAAAAAGATGGTTCTCTGGCATCCAACTATGATTCTTTATTCCCCTTGTTACTGCCAAAATCTGATGTTAGTCTTGTCAGTTTAATCTAGTCAACTTCAGACTATTTTCCTCAAGAGATCCATATTAAACCGAAATGATGAGTGCTTATTTCTCTAGGCCACAAGTCAAGAAGGATTTTCTCCAAAACAGAATTGTGGGACATGGGAGGCTTTGTATGTGAAAGCACACCCTGCTGTTTCCACTTCTGTCCTAGTCCTAGATTGGGATGACATCATCAATTCGTCAAGCAACAAGTATTTGTTCAGCACATACGCTGCACTAAACAGAATTAAAGCCAAAAGAGCCACATTTTTCAAGATGTAAAGGGCAAGAATGTATCTGTGTCCAACCAGACATATTTGTTTTCAGCAGATGGATAGGCACCCTCTTCTGTTCATCTGCATTTCATTGACTTCTTTCCAAATTTGTGTTCTGCAGCCACAGTCTCCTTTGGAAATCTTCCCCATGTGCAAATGGTTAGAAAGACTCCTTCTGCCGTCTTATTCTTTTCAAAGTGATTTGTCTAGAGTCTAGTTAAACCACCTGTATGCAGGTTATTTTTAAAAACCATACTGCATATTATTGTATTTTTCTTCCTAGAAGTTTATATTAATATGGTATGCCAAACGTGTCCCATGATCTAAACCCATTTTAAGCCCATCTGTGAGGAACAAGGTGTCTGAGTCTGTAACCTTGAAACTCTGATTGGGACTTGAACTTCTCTGTGTGTGTGTTTGTGTGTGTGTGTGTTTTAAGCTTATTTGTTTATTCATTTATGGCTGCATTGACTCTCAGCTGTTGCATGGGGACTTTTTCTAATTGCAGTGAATGAGGGTTCTCTAGTTTTGCACATGGCTTCTCTTGTTGCAGAGCATGGGCTGTAGGGGGCATGGGCTTCAGTAACGTGGCACACAGGCTTAGTTGCCCTGTGGCATGTGGGATCTTCCTGGACCAGGGATCTAACCCAAGTTGTCCACATTGGCAGGTGGATTCTCAATCACTGGGCCACCAGGGAAGTCCAAACCAATGGTCTTATAGTTGAGATCACACACCTGGTTCAAGACTTAATGAAGCTCATATTCTTAATGTCTCATGGCAGAAAGAATTCAGTAAGGGAAAAAGTGATAAGTAAGAAGTGAATTTATTTAGAGAAACACACTGCACAGACAGTGTGGGTCATCTCAGAAGGCAGAGACCCTGAAATGTGGCATAATTAGCTTTTATTGGCTGGATAATTTCATAGGCTAATGAGTGGGAGGAGTATTCCAACAATTTTGGGCATGGAGTGGGGATTTCTAGGAATTGGGACACTGCCAACTTTTTGACCTTTATGATTGGCCTTGGAGCTGGCATTGCACCTGTGGGTATGTCATTTAGTTTGTTGATGTGTTATTGAGCATTTACTGAGGTTCAGAGTCTCATGAAGTCAACTCTTACACCATCTTGGACCTATTTGATTCTAATTAGTTATGTCATGTGCTCAGGCTATGCCGCTCTTTTAGAGGTTGTGCCCTGCCACCTTCCCTCCTGTTTCAGGTCCTGCTGGCAACAGGAAAGAATTATGTATCCTCAATGCCATCACAGGTATGTATGTAGGTCAAGAAGCAACAGTTAGGACCAGACATGGAACAACAGACGGGGTCCAAATTGAGAAAGGAGTACATCAAGGCTCTATATTGTCACCTTGCTTATTTAACTTATATGCAGAGTACATCATGCAAAATGCCAGACTGGATGAAGCACAAGCTGGAATCAAGATTGTGGGAGAAATATCATTAACCTCAGATATTCAGATGACACCACCCTTATGGCAGAAAGTGAAGAAGAACTAAAGGCCGCTTGATGAAAATGAAAGAGAAGGGTTTAAAAAAGCTGGCTTAAAACTCAACATTCAAAACACTAAGATCATGGCATCCGGTCCCAACACTCCATGGCAAATAGATGGGGAAACACTGGAAACAGTGACAGACTTTATTTTGGGGGGCTCCAAAATCACTGCAGATGGTGACTGCAGCCATGAAATTAAAAGACACTTTCTCCTTGGAAGAGCAGCTATGACCAACCTAGACAGCATATTAAAAATCTGAGGCATTACTTTGCCGACACAGGTTCATCTAGTCAAAGTTATGGTTTTTCTAGTAGTCATGTATGGATGTGAAAGTTGGACCATAAAGAAAGCTGAGTGTTGAAGAATTGATGCTTTTGAACTGTGGTGTTGGAGAAGATTCTTGAGAGTCTCTTGGACTGCAAAGAGATCCAACCAGTCAATCCGAAAGAAAATTAGTTCTGAATGTTCATTGAAAGGACTGAAGCTGAATGAAACTCCAATACTTTGGCCATCTGATGTGAAGTACTGACTCTTTGGGAAAAAACCCTGATGCTGGGAAAGATTGAAGGCAGGAGGAGAAGGGATGACAGAGGATAAGATGGTTGAATGGCATCACCGACTCGATGGACATGAGTTTGAGCAAGCTCCAGGAGTTGGTGATGGACAGGGAAGCCTGGTGTGCTGCAGCCCATGGGGTCACAAAGAGTCCAACATGACTACATGACTGAGCGACTGAAGTGAACTGAAGAATACTGGGTTGAGTTGTCATTTCCTTCTCCAAGGGATCCTCCCAACCCAGGGATCTTCTGCATTGGAGACACCGTGTCTCCTGTGTCTCCTGCATTGCAAACAGATTACCACTGAGCCTTGGATTCCTTTAGGCTATGCTAATACTCCTTAGATAATTATATGGACTAGCCATACTGAATTGAGTGTATGGACTATATCTCAGAGATCAACCAGGTAGGCACTGCCAGGCAGGCACTCTTCTAAGTGTTTTACAGGTATTAATCGGCTTAATCCTTGCAGTAGCCCCAGGATCAGGGCATATCTCATTTTAGAAATGAGGTGACGGAAGCATAATAAGTTTAAGTAAATTGCCTAAGATCACACAACTAGTAAGTGTCAGAACTAGGGTTTTTACCCAGACAATTCAACTCCCTCTCTGCCTCTAGAAAGCCTTGTGAATTATAGTTTTTGTGTTTTTTTTAGCTTGCTTATCTTATCTAAGGAAAGCTAAGGACTGTAAGTAATCTCCTACATCCTCAGGCATGTTCCCCTGGACACTTCAAGCCTGTCTGGGAGTGAGTGAAACGGTAGGAAGAGTAAGTCTCTGATCTCTTTGCTTTCAGCATGATCCCCTCCCTGCTGGTATTTTCTCAAGCTATAGAAAGCAGGCTATATTCTCTCAGGGGGTCTTGTGACTCTTATTTTATCAGAAAACAGGGATTTTAATATGGGGCATAATCACAGATGAAATACACACCTCCCCAAATTGCACATTGGCCCTTGGAGGACTTGGGCAACTTTCTCCAAGATGAGATTGACATCCAGGCCACAACACATCCCAGGCAGGTGTCTCAGTAGGCAGTGGTGGGTTTTGTAATCGTAGGTCACCTCTGTAACTCTTCCAAATGCACTCTGATTGGTAGCAGTCAGGGTCATCCTATGACTTGAGACGTGGTCCTCTGCACAAATGTGCAGGTGATGGAAGAGGCATGGCAGAAGGGAGTAACTGGAGGATGGGATCATAGGCAGGGAGGTTGTTGAAAAAATATGAGCCAGGACACCTTGGTCTATGAGACTCTTGTCTTCCATCACTCCAAAAGGAAGCATCTCTATGTGTCCAGAAATACTGGCACACTTCACAGATTGGAACCCAAGTTTTCTCCTACCCCATTTGATTTTCTTTGGGGGCCTTAGAGTTCTCCGTCTCTGTGACTCTGACATCATAACTGTCCCTAATGTGAATTACGTGACATCATGCAGAATAACCAGCTCACTGCTGGAATGTTTTATCCAACTGATTGGTTGTTTTGGCATCCTGTTGGGTGTTATAAGTGCCATTTAAAGCACATTACTTACATCTGAATTTTAAGAGAAAAAATCTAAAGTGAAAAATTGTATGTAATCTCTTTGGTCTAAACTGGCAGGCCAGGCAATTAAAATAAAACCTATAATACAATCCTGCTGGTGGAATAATTAATCTCTAAACTTAATTCACCATCGCTTTAGCCTTAGCCAGGTGTTTAGGAAATAAGTAGTGAGAAGAGGTGATCAACACAAAAGTTGGCTTTACGTGAAAAGCTGAGGTCCCCCCTCTCTCTTTTTATATGCAAGTCAGAGCATTCAGTTGAATCTTTCAAAGTTGGAACATACTTCCAGAAGAAAAAAGGATTCCTTATTTATTAAGTTATGTTGCTGACATAACAGAGAAACAGTCAATAGCTTTTGGAATGCACAGACCATCACAATTCTTTGGAGGGATGAAGAGAAATATTAACAAGTCCTGATTTTACCAACATGTACCAGACATTGTCTGCCATTTAGTGAGCAGTTCAAAAGTAGAGGAGATGATTGATGAACATCTGCTTCAACTTCACGGGAGACTTTAAGGCTTAGTTTGATTAGAATACAGCTAACTTCATAAGTTCTGAGCTGTTTTAAACTGAAATTTTACCTTTAAACAATGCATTAAGTAGCAGACATTTTAGACAATTGCCCCCACATGTTTGCTCAATTAATAATTCTGCTAAAATGTTTAAGCTGTGCTATTGTACTTCATTTGAGGGTGGAATCTCTCATTAGATCACCTATCTTGAACCTAATATTCACAGCAGCTGAAGTTGATTGTTGTTTATTGAGGCCCTATTTATACATGCAGCTGTTTGCCAAGCACATAATATAAATTACTTCTAATCTTCTAAACAGCCCAATTGAGGGACTTCCTTGTTGGTCCAGGGAAGCTGACACTATGCTTTCCAATGCAAGGGGTATGGGTTTGATACCTGGTTGGGGAGCTACTGTGAAAAAAAAAAAAACATAAAAAACAGAAGTAGTTTTGTAACAAATTCAGTAAAAGCTTTTAAAAAATGGTCCACATTGGAAAAAAAAATAATCTTAAAAAAACCCAGCCCATCTGGGTCAATATTATCATCTTAATTTTCATTTTACAAATGAAAACAAGTTTTCAAAGAACTTAGGATAAAAGGGCTGGTGTGTACTTGAACACCATTGCTTTCTTTATAAAAATGGCTTCTATTCCTATAGGTTTGCAAACCACATGGTGATAAATTCTACTTCACTGAGAGTAACAGCAGGACTGAGAATCAAGCTTCAGTTGAGTTCAATTAAGTATATGGCATATTTCATCTTAAATAAGTAATAGCACTTTTTGACCTTTAAGCATTTAATATGGTTTTCTTGTCCAAAGTAATTCTTTACAAGGATGATCTGGTATCAATAAAAGGATGGAAAGGATGGAATTTACCCCAGGTCAAAAAATTCTCTAGCAATGTTTGACAAAAAGGAATTTTCTCCCTCTAACTTGGATTATCTGCTTATTCTGTACCCCTGGTGCTTACTCCAGGGCTTCCTACATTGTAGATGATTCATAAATATTTGCTGAAAGACTGAATGCATGAATGAGTAAGTATATAAAGGAATGAACACATAAATCAGCACATTACCTCCATGTGTGTTTATTATTCTTAAAGATTTTTTATTTGGTGACATGGATTCACATGCCCTTGGAAATTTGAATCCAGATGGTGAAAACCTGGAATAACAAGTTAGTCTATTATACAGATTCTGTTTCTGTCACTCCAAGAAGTACTGTAAAGTGATTTCAATGTATTATAAATTAAACATGATCTCTTCTTTGCTCTTTGGACAGAAAATGACTAGAAGGTGGAAGTATGTGGACACATACAGAGGTGTTTGTCAAACCTTTGTTGGACTAAATGGAACATTTCACAGCAGTGGCAGTAGCTACTTGTAATCAAGCTCCCAATTGTGTGACAATTGTTCTGATTAGTTTACCTCATTATTAATTAAGGTTTCTTGAAGTAAAATCCGTCAAGTTGAGTTCATGATATCTCATATCTGGAATTTAGTGGCATCATGTGCTTTTTTTTCATATTAGGTGTACCTGTCTCCCAGATTTTGCATCATTTTGTTTTTGCATTGAATTCTTTAAAGTCTTTCCATTAAGATGGTATAGAAAACTCTGAAAGAACTTTTTGGCCAACCCAATAGATTCTTTCCTTTCTACTTTCATATTAGTTTTACGACTGAGTAGTTGCTGATTTTTATTAGAGATTTGCCCCCAGTCCTCTAGATTTTTCAAGATCACTACAAGCATTATTACATTAGTAAAATTATGAACCATGGAGAAAAGCTTTTATAAAATTGTTTTAGTGGTTCTGGTGAAACCACTAAACCAATATGTATTCTTTCTGCATATTCTGGCTTCTGAATAAAAGCTGCAAATCAACACTTTTATCTATTTATGAATCTCGAATAAAATATCAATAGAAGTTTTCAATAGTTTAGGCTCCGATGGGAAAATTTTGTAAACACCAGGTGGGAAGGACACAGGTGATGTAAATATCTTCCACATTTTCAAATGTCAGCTGTTCTCAAGAGAGGACGCTCAAGTAAACATCATCTATAGTCTTAGCAGATGTTATCTATGCATACCACTTTAATTGCAGCTTTCCAATATCTGTGCTGTTAATAACAGTTCAGAGAAGATTAGAAGTGCTTTTGATTTGAATCAATGGTCATTTGAAAAATCGCTGTGCTAAATGATGTATGTTTATCTTTTGATCATCTCCCTTAAACAGATGGTATCTATGGAATTGTTGTGACACTTCTTTGTTTCTGGTGGTTGATGACTCATTGTAGGGAAATCCCAGTGTACACAATACATGAAAATAAGACTGTTTGGCGTTCTTTGCTACAGCTAATTGTCAAACAGTATTTCAACAGATGTGACAATTTTACCAGGATGCTGTCAAAATAACAGCAACCCACTGACAAATCCAATCTGGCTCATGTTCAGCACTATGGTATCATTTGGGTTTGTTTCCAGTATCAGGAGACTTTGTATTAATGTCATCTCTGATAACTTGATCATTTCAGATGGCACATTGTCAATTTTTTCGTCCTTCTGGATGGCTCACTTTGCAGTCACATGTAACACTTCCAGGTTTTTTTCCCTTCAGCCTCCCCCAACACACATAATTACCAAAGGAACAGGGCTTGTAACTGACCTTTTTAGACCTGTTTGGAAATAAAATGAGATCATTCCCCCAGGGACCTTTGGCGGTCATGGGGAAAGATGACCCATTACAGAGGAACTCACTGTGTCCTGAGGAATTTCAAGTTTAGCTGTGAATCTGTTAGACTGATATAACTCTACATAGTTAAAAAGGTAACTCCCATGACATTCAGAGTCACTATATCCTTGACCAACATGGAAGGGCTAGCCCTGAGAAAATGAGGTCAGCACACAGTAGTATCATGCATTATTTTGTGTGTCAAAAAACACCCATAAAAGCAGTCTATTATCATCAATGACAACTGGACAAGCACTGATGTTAAAATACTGGGTTCTCATTACAGTGAGTTGACATGGCAGAATACTCAGACCCACTCTAAACAGCCCAGCGCAAAAGCCTTTTATGATGTGTCATCCTCTCCAAGGGCTAATCAAAAACGAGATAAAAAAGGAAGTGATAACACTTGTGCAGAGTAAATCCTATTTTAAAGGGGGTAATGAGGCTCAGGTGTTATTTTGTTTTTACAGCAGTGAAACAACTACTGTTGTGAATGGTAAAATATCTTAGCTGTATTTTCTCTGAATAACATATTTTTATTTCTGATCAGTCTCCCAGAAATACCCATGGGACAAAGATGTAACTACTAAACTAAAAGGAAAACAATGAAAATTCTATTGTTTCCTCTATTTCTGAAGCAGTGTTATACTCATGATGCATTATTCAGCTATTAAAATAAAAAAGTAGCCTAAAGTTTTCTTCTCTGTTTAGATTCAAGTAGTTCTCACTCGTTTTCACCAGCTTCTACATGGGAATAGAATATATTACAATGTGATATAGTTCAGAAAATACCTCACACTCAAAACCCTTATCAAAAGAAACAAGTTGTAGTAGTGTTTCTGTTATATGGGAAAAAAAGAAAAGAAAAAAATAAAAAGAGAGAAGCCACTTAAGATATGCATTATGTGCTTAATAATTAGGTCTTCCCTGGTGTCTCAGGCAGTAAAGTATCCACCTACAGTGCAGGAGACCTGGGTTCAATCCCTTGCTTGGGAAGACCCCTTGGAGAGGGGATTGGCCTCCCACTCCAGTATTCTTGCCAGGAGAATTCCATGGAAAGAGGAGCTTGCGGCACAGAGTTAGTATATCAGAGTTTTGATTGTGAATATATAGGAGAAATGAGTAAGAGAGATCTCAAAAAGACTTCCCTGCAATGTGGGAGACCTGGGTTCGATCCCTGGGTTGGGAAGATCCCCTGGAGAAGGGAACGGCAACCCACTCCAGTATTTTGGGCTGGAGAATCCCATGGACAAAGGAACCTGGCAGGCTACAGTCCATGGAGTCGAAAAGAGCCCGACACGACTGAGCGACTCACTCACACACACGCACTAAAAGCTACTGTGTTCACCACCACTGCATGCACTTCTATATTGTAAACGGCTTGTGTTCTGTACAAATCTGTTCATGTTTGCGTAAGAAGACTGAAAATGCTGTGTATCTCCTTAAATTTCCCATGCTTGCGCACACAGTAAAAATTTACTCAATATGTATGATTCCTGATGCAACAAACGCTATTGCTCTCTTCCACCTGCCCCCACATGATGGACTATAAGAGATCTTTCTGGTGTTCTACCTACAAAGTGCCTATCCCTGCATAGAGCTAAGAAGGTTTCTGAGTATCATCAAGTGACACAGAGAAATATTTAAGGAAAGGATTAGAGGAATCATTTACTGCATTGAATCAATTTAATTTTAGGTAAATAATGAACTTTATAAAGTGCATTCTAAAGTGCATTGGTCTTTACCAATCCCCAGAACTTAGATAGGAGATCATGGTCCCCTAAGTCCTTCTAACACTAGACACATTGTAACTCTTTAACAACTGTTGACAAACTGACAGAATTAGCTTTTGGAATCTAATAAGTAATCCCCTGGGTAATGACTGAATAAAATTAACTGTTATATCTTAAGCTCGTTCTAGAAATACTTGTGAACGTATGGTAAAAATTAAGTATTAGAGGTGCTTATTATAAGGTAAAATTTGTAAGTGAACATGTTACTTTAAGTCATTTGAACTCAGATCTTTCAAAAGAACTTAAGTATAAGCCTTAGGTTTGAGCCAGTGCATTTAGCAAAAGGACCATTAAAATAGAGGAAGTGAAAGAATACCTACTTTCTGTGTGTGGGACAGAGTGAGCTTTGGAAATGTAGAGCAAAAAAAGAGAAAATACTGAGAAATGTAAGAGCTTAATACATTTGTTTTTATTTTAAAGAAAATTAAATATGAAGATCAAAGTTCTCTTAAATCTTTTAAATTTCTATAGCCTATCTGAAGGCAATTCTACAATTCTATATAGTTATAATTTAATTAATTCTGTGACAAGCAACTGGCTAAAAAAACTAGTTTAAAAATGGTTTTTAATATTTACAAGGAAACTTACTTGCATTTTACTAGCTTTTTCTTTAACTGGATGTGTTCTTCAATGTAAAACAATTTTCAGAGTACTGTCTTACTTGTAGCAAAATCCTTTCTGAAAAAGCTTGTGGTTAGTTATGAACAGTCTGAAGTCAAAGATTTAGAGGAAAGTCATGTTTAATTCAATTAAAATGATCATACATTTAAACAAAATTTTAAATCAGAAGTCTTTATAGAGTTTCTCAGACTGGCTTTAAAATACATAGAAGTGACCTCATCATATCCTATTCTAATGAACAGGGATTATAGACATTTCATAAAGATTCATTTAATATTAACTATATAATACAAATACATATATTTATATTATATACATTTATAGACATGAAAAATTACAGTTTAGTGTGTGCTATACTCTCATGAATTAGTATTTAACTATTTGGAATGATCTAGTAACTAGAAGGCTTGGGAAATTATTGATGCTTGAAATTGATATTTGATTTAATTTCCCCTGTTCCTCAGTATTTCTGGATCCTACAAAGATCTGGGCATCTTTTGTAAACCTCTCATTAGACAAAGTTTGTTCCTTGTGCTGTCCTTGATACTAGATATTCAGAAGGCCCTCAGAAGCATAAAAAATAACCTGGTGCCAACTGAAGTGTTAGTTCCTCAGTTGTGGCCGACTCTGTGTGACCCCATGTGTGACCCCATATGTAGCCCGTCATGCTCCTCTGTCCATGGAATTCTCCAGGCAAGAACACTGGAGTGGGTTGCCATTCCCTTCTCCGAGGGAGCTTCCTGACCCAGGGATCAAACCTGGGCCTCCTGCACTGCAGGTGGATTCTTTACTATCTGAGTCACCAGTGAAGTTCAAGGAGGTCTAAACTCAGACATTCATTCCCTGGATCATATCGCTAAGCTGCAAACCCAGCCTCCTCCCCTCTGCACCTCCTGTCCTCTCTTACTTTTTTGGTTTAAGCTGTCTCTGTGCCTTCCTGTTACTGTTCTCTGTTTTGCCACTGAAAATCCTCTAGCTGTTACAGTAAACATATTAATGCCTTTAAGCAATTAAGAAACAAAGGACAGTCACATTCAGGATTTCATTTCTCACGGAGTATGATTATTATCTCCATTCTCCAGGGGAAGAAAAGGAGAGAAAAGTTAAGGGACTTACCTAAGATCTATATGGTGAGCTGAACTGCACTTTGGAAGATATTTTTGGGGGAAAAAAAAATGGAAATCTTAAGGAGCTTCTTTTTATATTTTGCCTTTTTAATTAAAAAAAAATTACCATGTGTAAAATAGATAGCTAGTGGGAACCTGCTATAAAGCACCAGAAGCTCAGCTCTGTGCTCTCTGGTGACCTAGATGAGTGGGATGGGGGCGGATGGGTGGGAGGGAGGGAGGTCCAAAAGGGAGGGGATAGATGTATACATATAGCTGATTTATTTTATTGTACAGTGGAAATGAACATATCATTGTAAAGCAATTATATGCCAATAAAAATCTTTATTGAGATATAATTGACATATATTATTGTGTAAATTTGTGTACAATGTGTTGATTTGACTCATTTATATACTGCAATATGATTACAACCATAGTGTTAACATCTCCATCATGACCTGTAATTACCATTTTTTGTGTGTGTGATGAGGACATTTAAGATGTAGTTTCTTAGCAACTTTAAAATAGAAATACACCATGGAATATTACTTAGTCGTGAGAAAGAAGAAAATCCCACTATTGACTACAATAGGAATGGACCTTGAAGGCATTATGCTAAGTGAGGTGTCAGGCAGAGAAAGACAAACGCTATGTAATGTCACTTATATGTGGAATTGAAAGGTCCTGTTTCTATTCATTCTCTTCTTGGCCATTCTTCTGCAGTTTTTGTAGTTGTCCAGTCATTAAGTCGTGTCCAACTCTTTGCGACCCCACGGACTGCAGCACACCAGGCGTCCCTGCCCTGCACTGAATCCTAGTTCTCTTAGACTCATGTCCATTGAGTTGGTGATGCTATCTAACTATCTGATCCTCTGCTGCCCCTTTTCCTTTTGCCTGCAGAGTACGTACATAAGCTAGGTCTCCAGGAATGAAACCAACTAGCGATTCTTCTCGAGGGCTCTTTTGTAGCCTACATACCCCTGATCCAGGTGCCATGGAGAAAAGTCCTAGTATGGTATCTCAGCTCTGCTTAAGGAATAAGTATGCACAGACACAGCCAAACCTGAGGAATGAAAACTGAAAAATAAGCTTTTATCATTGGAAGGGTTTTTTTTTCTTTCAAAAAAGGCAGAATATGGGGAGCAATAATCATGAGTTTATCAAATGTGAAAAGTGTTTATCCTGCTGTTTTTGAGATGGCCAGCCTCCTCTGGAATGTAGTTATGCTGCCTGCAGGCTGACACTTCCTTTTTGTCAGGATATTCTTCCAGCTCTGCTAGGACAGCCTTCTATACCCACTGTTGCTGCAGCTGGAAATCTAAAATTAAGTGAGTAATGAGGCACCCAGCAATATGATACTGTGTTCTATCAAGGAACCTCCAGTCACTCACGCTTCACACCTCATTAATTAGGTGCTAATTGCAAGAGCTACTTGAAAGTAGTTTCTGCCTTGCTCTGTGCCCTAACAACCTGATCTTAGTAAGAAACTCCCATCAACATCAAAGCCTCAGAGAAATAGGTCTAATATTTGCAATGTTGAGGTTACAGATTTTAGCCTCAAAGGAAAGATGTGCAAAAGCTTGAGTTTTCCTAGCTGGGCTAATGTCCTCATTATGCATTCAACCTGCTTTCAAAAGGACAAAATACAACATGGCACAATTATCTTTCCTACCAGGACTTGTATTTTGATAGTTGCCTATTAATCAGTTATTCAGAGTAATAGTCATGTAATTTCAAAAAATAAAAAAGGGATGTTACTCAAAAGCAAATTAGATTTCTCCTAAGACAAGTATTTTTAAAATGTTTTTGCAATTACAGTAATACAGTATTCTACACATGGGGTCAGTTTCGTGAGGATGTTTGACTTTAATACATCAACTGTTTCTGCTGATTTAGTTCAAACAAATTAGTTCACTTCCTTAAAGCTGAAGCACTAACTTTTTGACTTTACATGTCTCAGATATGGCTGAACATATTTACAAAAATTTTCTAAGAGAAAATTAGAATAAGTAATTCACCTGTGAATAAATTATTGACAAAAATACTAGAGAATAAGAGATTTGAGAAACTAAACTATGAGATGTGAACTTTGCAAGTTTCTTTTACTGAGCTAAAAGAGTTTATTTTCTATGGAAAACCACAGTCTAAACTCAAATTACCAAAAAAATTTTTGAGATATAACTTGTTTGTAATATAGGGTTTAACAGTAAGTCATCTCTTATTACATTATGTAGCAAATTATTGCATGCCACTAAAAGAATCCATAGCTCATATTTAAAATTTTGTGCTTGGAGCAAAAGGTAGATCTTCTATACTCATGATAAAAATCCATTGAAAACACATTTATTGACCAAAAATCAGCACGACCCTCCTGATTTGTCTTTTCCTTTAAGGAGAGTATAATTTAAGACAGATGTTGGTTACAACCCGGAAAAAAAAAAAAAAAAAAGACATTCAGCTTAGAGTGGCTTCTATCTTTTCTAAGGAAAGCCTCTGGTGACTCTGGTAAAGAACCTGACTGCAACTCAGGAGACCTAGGTTCGATCCCTGGGTCGGGAATATCCTCTGGATAAGGAAATGGCAATCCACTCCAGTATTCTTTCCTGGAGAATCCCATGGACACAGGACAGAGGGAGCTTGGAAGTAGTCCATGAGGTCCCAAGAGTCTAACACGACTGAGTGACTAAATCACACAGGAAAGCTTAGACATGAACCTTTTGGGACTTTGGTGACAGGCTTATGAAAAAGAAAAGCTGGAAGCAAGAGGGCCAGAGTGAGAAGAACCCATTATAGTCTGGAGATTCTCCCTCCGCTCACCTCGGAGAATGATCACCATCCCCAGTGACTGTGCCCCAAGGTTCTTCATCTTTGATTTCGACAGATAAGACGACATGATACAGTAACCCTCACACCAGACAAGAGGAATATCCAGCATCAGGGCAGTGACAGGATTGGGGAGCTCAGACTGGTTGGATGGATCTGGTGAGGAGGACAGACCCTTCTCATGAGGCAGAGAAGGCTGATAAAATCAGACAAGGTGTTTGGGCTCCAGCCAAGACTGCAGAACTGGTGTCCCAGCCTACAGTGAAGACACAGAGGCAAGGTCCAGTCATACTAATTAGGCAGATGAAGCCTGGCAGGCAGTAAAATGGTAAACCTTCCCCAAGCACACGCTTCCCTCTGAATTGGCAAGATTTATTGCTGCTCACTGTCTAATGACTGAGGGGCTTGCTAGAACTGGTTTATTGGCTTAG
Source organism: Muntiacus reevesi (assembly GCF_963930625.1). NCBI lineage: Eukaryota > Metazoa > Chordata > Mammalia > Artiodactyla > Cervidae > Muntiacus > Muntiacus reevesi. The sequence goes on from NC_089259.1 coordinate 64,064,734, forward strand.
GGCAGAGCTGGTGGATCGAAGGTCTTCAGTGACATCCACTGAGCAAGCCTAAAAAGAAGACTGGGGATTGATAACCTCTGCGTATATGGATTTTTAATTTGGGATTATTTAGTTTCATCAAGGAGGCTGTGAAAGTCCCTAGAGAGCTTTTTAAATAGAAAAGGATATTTTGTCAGAAATTCGGGAGAGGAAATCAATCATTTCTGGAGATGTTTTGCTTTCAAGTTTTCCACTTATGGCATTTTCCATCACTTTATTTGAAATGTACAAACTTTCATGAGGTAATGTCTCTAAGAGCATAATCCCAGGGTAGAGACTTCCTGTTCTTTTACCTTCTTTTTGAAGCAACTGAAGATCGCTGCTAAAAAATAAAAATAGAAATAAATTTTTAAAAGATTGTGTCCTACAATTACATGACCGCCTATTTTTGCCTTCCAAATCGGAGAATGCTATTGGAAAACTTCAGAAAAAAAAAAAAATAGGATAATGGGTCCCTTACCCCAGTGAGATGCAAATTCCAGGTGCTTGGCTGGATTCATTCACCAGCAAAATGACCCTTCCACAGAAGCCTTGCAAATTTTTATCTCAGCAAAATGACAGATTTCTGTAGGTCATGGAACACTATGTCTCTTTCTCTCTCACACAGTCGCAACTCATTAGAGTTAAATCCACAAATGTCAGGATTCTACTGCACTAATTCCATTAAGATATTTGTTCTGCAAATAGGATAAACTCTTTCCGAGGGACAACAGGATTAGAATTTTAGCTGGAATAACCAGTGCCTCTTGATGTAGTTAACTGAGCCCCAGAGAATACCATGGTTTCCATTTACTTATGATTTTCTATAAAAACGAGAATGTATTTTTATTCTGGTTTGCTCTGTGGTGAAATGGCAAAGCATAGCCACTTCTGCATAAAATGCTTAAAACTAATACATATAGGTCTAAGTTTTATGAAAATGGTAACATCTCTAAATATTTGAGTGCCTTTCTCATTAACACTCACCCTATTTCAGTTATTTTTACTCAGTTTCTTCACAAGAGACATACAGCATCAACTTCAGAGAGAACTGTCCCATCCAGAGTTATGTATGTATATCACTGAAGAGGAGGTTGTAGGGTTTTTATCTGGTTCTAGAAGGGCTGCACGACCCCAAAAGAGGAAAATGAAGTCCACAGTCCTCTCTGCTTTTCCTTTCAGGCATGATTAGGGCAGGTCTTCCAGCTCCCTTGTAATCCTTTTATATGTCTGGGTCAGATAGACCACTTGGCTTTAGAGCATCCTGACTTCAGAGTAGTTTTCCTCTAACTGCCTGAATATCATCTTCTCCTTTAACTCCTCGGCAGCTCCTGGTTTCCCAAGAGAAGTTGAACTTTCCCAAGTGTCTCCTTCTGACAGCCCCTCCCACACCACAATTTCTCAATTTCCACATGGACAGAAGTCAGACAGCAGCATGATGTCTTGAGAATTTGTGAATCCCCTGTTGTTCGTTTCGCTAACATTTAGCTAAGGTCTGTCTTTCTGTGATTAAAAAGTAATACCCGTTTATTACCTGCCACGAAGAACCCAAATAGAGAAAAGATCAAAACTGTACAATAACCATTGACCATTAAGCAGAAATATGACTTTTAGACAGTATTTTCTTTCATACAGCTATAATATTATGTACACTTAGAATAATGAGTTTATTATATACAGTTACACATACTGAAGCTAAAAAGGTATATTATACTTTATGTCTCAAAACTTAATAACTGTTTTAAACAGATTAAAAACTGGCCAGGTGACAGTGTAAAGGGGTGTATACTTGGTATGACGTTGGACTGGTTTAGTGGAATAGTCACCCTCCTGCAGCTAATAAGATGTTCGATGTTTGATTCTTGAATGCAAGTACATCTTGATTTGGTGATATATACCTTTCTGTTCAAAGGAGGTCTCCATCTGAGTAGGAGGCATATAAAGTTTTCTCTTTAATCCATTTACTTACATTTTTGTGATATCCTATTCTAAATAAGAATTATTATTGTCTGTTTGCTATATTTTAAGCAATTTTCATGCATTTTTCTCCTTTAGATCTATTAAGATCCTGTGATGTGGGTACTGCTTTTATCCTCATTTAAAGATGAAGGAACTAAAGCTCAGAGAAGTTAAATAAGTTATCCCAGGTTGTAAGGCTAGCAAATGGCAGAGTCTGGTAAGCCCAGCTCACTCTAACTTGGAAGCTATACTCTGACCTTTGTTACTAGTGGTTCTCAAAGTCTGGTCCCCAGTGCAGCAGCATCAGCATCACCTGGGAATTGGTTAGACATGCAAATCTCAAGCTCCATCCTGAACCTATTGGATAAGAAATGCTGAGGGTGGAGTCCAGCAATCTGCACAGCTTCCCAGATGGTTGTTATTGTTGAGTTCCTAAGTCATGTCCAACTCTTTTTTGACCCTATGGAAGTGCTTGAAAAACTGAGGATCGAGCTTTGCAATAGACTGCAACCACATCTTCAAAAGAGCTGATGCTATACATTTTTTAAAATGCATTTTTTAAAAATCATGTTAGAGTCCTGCCAAAATATTGCATTAGTGTTTTATTGCTTATGTGTTCAGAATTTTTCTTTGGGGATTTCTTGAGTGTTTTATGCATTAGTTCATAATTGAAGCTTAAGACAAAAGCACCAGAGTTTTCAGTAAGAATGAAGGCCGAGCCATGGTGATTGAGCACAGTTGGCACTTCCAAACTATCCTTACGTTATTCATGTATGGTAAGCTGGGTTAGGATTCAGCTGAACAGATGACTCCTCCCCCCAAAAAAAATTGCTGTTACATAAATCAGTCTTCCTGATTGTGAATAAGAAAATGAAAATTAATTTAAAAGCAGATCCAGTATGTAGACATATTTTTCGAATTAAGCAGATTCTTTATTGGACATTACAACACCACCACAGTCTTAGTTCTGTTGACCCAGTGCAGTTTTTAGGCCCCAAAGTCTCTTATCTTAGCCCTGGTTTATATGGTTTGGTTTGGTTTGATTTTTGTTTTTTCCCTTTACTCTGATGCAGCTACTGATGAAAGAAAAACACTTATATTTAGAATGTAATTTACATATTTCTGAAGTCTAAGGCACTTTAATGGCAAATGTATTAGATTTTTAAGAACTTAGATGTGATTGGGTATAATTTAATATAGATATGACCAGCCTTGGTGTCCCTGGGTAGCTGAAATTCAATTTTTTTTTAATTAGTATTTGAAAGGGAAGACCTCCTCTAGTCATTGTAATCGTATTTTCACTGTATTTTTATTCCTTTCCAGATCTGACTGTCTTAAAATTTAATTACTGTTAGCAAGACCTTTATGGGAAGAATAGAAATATTCTCGTAATAGTGTTAGCATATTAAATGTAATTTTCAGGTAGCCCTCCTAGGATTCCAGAACTCTTCAATAGAGCCAATTTAGCTGCCTTTTTTTCTGTCCTGGCAGTCCACATGCATTCAACTTACAAATGTATCCTTTCCCTGACTCCTCTGATGCTATTAGAACTTCGCTGTCCTAGTATATTAGAGTGTTCATTCATTTGTAATAAGACGGTCAAAACTGATATGAATTTTAATGCTGTTCATATGAATATTATTAAACATGTTGATTATAGTCTTTCTGTGCCTTAATGCTGACTTGTATCGGTTTGTTGTTCTGTTGTTTGTTTCTTTTTAACCATGCTAATTGTTTACAATTCAAAATAGAAGGGTTTTGAAAAAGAAAAATCACAGATTGTCATATAAGAACATGAAGAAAAAAGGAGATATTTTTGCACAAAAACCAAGGAAATAATGAATCAAGGATTAAAATGAGTTTTAAAAAATGTAACCCTAACCAAGTATTAAAAAAGAAAAGAAAAAAAAGGATCTGGAACTTCCTTGGTGGTCCAGTGGCTAAGACTCTTAGCTCCCAGTGCAGGGGACCTGGGTTTGATCCCTGACGGGGGATCCCACATGCAGCAACTAAAATCTGGTGCAGCCAAATAAATCAACAGAAAGATGACCTTAAAAAAAAAGGATGAATTAAAGGGATATCAGACCTGAAAATCTGAAGACATGTGAGGGCCAGCTTGTTTGGACCGATGAAAGCTCAGGGCAGTCTCCCTCCAGTGCCTTGGGTATCTCACTTCTGCTGAGAGCGGCTGAGTTGTCGTTGGGCTCAAGTGCTCTCAGGCAACTCCTGGCACATCTAATAGGACAAGGACAGACACTTTCAGTCTTCTATTCACCCCAAGAGGTGATTTGTCATCCTGTAGGCTCCTAATTACTTGGCATTAGCATATTCATATTTCTGTGTTTGGTTTTAATTAAGATGTTTCTTCCCTAAATCAGAAGCAACATAAGAATGTAAATAAGATGTCTCTCACATTTTGATTGCCTATAATAGTATATCCTCTTTTTTCTTATAATACATACAGTGGTCTGTTGAATTAAAATAAATGAGGACTCCTAGCTTCTGGTGGGTGGGATATTAGTTCTACTTTTAAAAAGCGACACCCAGAGCAGAGCAGATAGCAGAGCTCTGTGTATGACGGTTATGTGTAGGGATCCAATAGTTTGGGTTATTCAGTTTTCAGCTGCCTCTTAAAAAGTGAGCCAGAGAAAACTTGATGTCTGCTTTTCAGGACTAGACCACATTTTCATTCCATTATTTTTATAATAATACATGATAGTAAATAATTCTAAAGAGCCTGAGTTTATTGCTGCATTTTGCTTTCTGTCAGAGAAAAAGACAGAGAGATGACTATCTGGGCCTCATTGTAGGATCAGTTAATGAATTTTCAATTCCCATTTCATTTATGCTTTATTATTTAAATTTATACAAGCTTGTGCTGTCATTCCCAAGTGATGTGTGGTTTTTTGCAATTTGCCGAGATGAGAAATGCCCATCCCATCTCAATCTATCAATCATCTATCTACCTATCTATCTATATATCTCCATGTGTGCTTATTTCACTTATATATGTGTGATGTTTCTTTTGATTTGCAGCAAAACTAGTTGGAGAGCACCTAAACCTGTTGCTAGCATACTTGATGTTACTTTAAGGATATAAAACACTATATCTTGATGCTAATGCTTTGTGACACAGAATAGAAAAGGAATCCATTGCCGAAAATATCAACATTCTTTCTCCTTTCTGCTTCAGCCTGCCTCTCTCTGCATTGTTGCCTACCCTGCTCCCTCTCCAAGACTGCCTGTGGGAGCCTCTATGACCTGCAGAGAGTCAGTCCCCTGGGAGTGCAGTGGAGTGAATGAAAAAGTCCAGAGCCAGTTCAAAGAAGCCTTACAAAATATGAACCCTTAATGGTTTGTTTTCTCCCTGAGCAATTAGGGAGCTATAAGAAAGGCAAAGAATGGACAGCTTTGGAGAAGGCGAGGATGGGATGTTCTGAGAGAATAGCATTGAAACAAGTATACTGTCAAGGGTGAAACAGATCACCAACCCAGGTTGGATGCATGAGACAAGTGCTCAGGGCTGGTGCACTGGGAAGACCCAGAGCGATGGGATGGAGAGGGAGGCGGGAGGGGGGATCGGAAAGGGGAACACATGTAAATCCATAGCTGATTCATGTCAATGTATGGCAAAAATCACTACAATATTGTAAAGTAATTAGCCTCCAACTAATAAAAATAAATGAAAAAAAAAAAAAAAGGAATGGGCAGCTTTGGCATTTGCTCAAAGTATTTTATGTTAAAAAATAAGTAGCAACAGAGTTCCTAATCAGATGACCTTAACATTGAGAGTCTGTCCTGGGTTATCCTGGTAGGCTCAATGTTTAATCACAAGGGTCCTCAAGAGTGGAAGAGGGAGGTTGAAGAAGAGGCCAGAAGATGCTGCGTGAGAAAGAATTCACCAGTTATTCTTGGCTTTCAAGATGCAGGAAGAGGCCAAGAACCCAGGACTGCAAGCAGCCTCTAAAAACTGAAAAAGGTAGTGAAACAGATTCCTCACTAAACCCTTCAGAAAGGAATGAAGCCTTTCTGACACCTTGATCTTAACCCAGTAAGACCCCTGCTGGACTTTTGCGCTCCAAAACTGTTAGATGATAAATCTGTGTTGTTTAATGACACTAAAAAAATAAACAGCCAAGGTTTTGTATATCCACAAAGAACATCAGAACTTACCACTTTAAATAAGGAAAGGACATATTCAATGGATTTATTTTCCACTTTTAGCAGTTCCTAATACAGAATTTTTTTAAATGGTCTGCAAATATAACTGAAATAGCAATGTATATGAACTCCATACATATTAGTATGTGGATATATATATACTTGTATACACATGTGTATATTCCATTTCTTCTTTTCTACTTAGTCCAATCTCTACCCTCCGGTGAAGGTCAACTTATATCTCACCCTTCAATATGCGCTTTTTTGCTTATTCTGGTCTACAAAGTAAACTTCCTGGACTCAACTGACTTTTTTCTTATAACCTCAAATACTTCATAATGTAGCCAAAGAAGAAACTTCTTGTCTACATCATTTATTTAAAGCATAGCTAAAATCACCCTGCATTTTTATTTTCTAAATACTGCTGACTCCCTAACCATGTTATAAGTACTCTAAGAACACGCACCAATAATTCTTTCCTTAATTTTAAATGCAAATGGTCAGTATAGTGCCCTAAAAGCAGTTATAGTTGATAATGACATAATGGTGATGAGAACTTGGAAAGACCTCTTCTGTAAGCTTTAAAATAGCTTGAATACATTGATAAAGACAAAATAATGGTGTTAGTAGGAAATGCCCAAAATGTACCTGTATTGAAACTACAGAAAAATGTATGGTAGTCCTAGGGCAGCCTTCACCAAGAGAGCTTTGTAGGGTTATAGAAATGTTCTCTCTCTGTACTTCACAATATAGTAGCTACTAGCCACCTGACTATCAATCAAGTGCAACCATTGTCACTGAAGAACCAAATTTCTATGCTTATTAACAGAAGTTTAAATTAAATGGCCACCTGTGGCTACCATATTGGATAGCATGAAGACACTTTTAGGTTGGCAGATCATTCTCCTAGTTCTCAGGGCTAGGGTAATAAAGGAATATGGTCATTTTCATCTCACCTTAATGGTTTTGTTCCTGCAGCAATTAATTCATAACAGTAGGACAGTGGTACCCAAAGAGTATCCTGTAATTCAGATCTGTCAATGAACTGCTGTTTACTGATCCATGAAAAATTCAGTACAGAAGTTGAGAGTAAGCGTGTAGAAATGACTATAGCCCCTTGGCATTGATGTGACATCCAGCTGTGGAGTGATTGGCCTCGTCTCATTGAATGGGACATAGAGTACTCCGGGTGTTTGCAAAGGCAACACAGCCTTGAGCGCCATCTGGCACCAGTACAGGCAGGTGCAGTAAGACCACATATTATACTGGCCTGTGAAGGAGTAGGAATATTTACAAAGCTATCCTGTCACAGAACAGCTACAAATAGTTTTGAGAAGCCCCGGTGTAGCAGGCCAGGAATCAGAGGCCAGGAGACTAATCTATTCACCATAAACTGGCTAAATTATATTCACTAGAGCTCTCCGAAAGATGTCTCAAAAACAGAAGCACTCTTAGAAATTATAGACTCCAACCCCCAACTGACAAATGAAAAGAAAACAAACACATTCTAGGAAGAATGTGACATACCTCAACACTTACATCAGAGCTTGAAGAACGCCCATCCTGGCTCTCAGGCAAGCTTTATTCCGATTATGCCAAATGGATCTGGGCCAAGAGACATCTTCTAATTTCCTAGCACAATAAATGGAAGTCTAAGAACATGACTACAACACATCTGTAAAATCTACTTTGCAGTTGGCGTGTGCCTGTACCAACTGAGGTTTTCCTCCCCTCTTTAATGTATTGTTGCCAAAGTGAATTTTTAAAACCAGAACTAACAAAGAATCCACAGGGATCTGTGCGTATGAAAAAAACAAATCAGTGAGACTAACCCTTATACTAAAGTTTTAGATTTTGAATAAGCTACTGATTAATTTCTTTGTTTTCCTGAGCCATAAAAGGATGCTTTAACTTTTAATTTTTCCCTTGACTTGTTCCTAGATAGTGGGAAAATGATAATGGGATGCTGTGGTTTATGGATTCCTAAAAGAAGCCCAGTAAGAAAAGAGTCCAGCAAAACAATATTCCTTTCATAAGAAATGGGGCAGCCGTTTGTGTGCATACTGGACAGTGTTGATGCTGCCTCCAGATCCCCTGTGCCAGCTTCCAGACCCACAGCCACACCTTTCTCTTAGAGACTGCCCCCATCACAGGAGCCATCTGGCTTGAGAAGTTTCACTTCTTTCCCTTCCTTTTCCTCTAGGAGGTGAGGGCAATCTGTCACCAAGGAGGAACTGACAGACAGTCGGTCAGCGCTTCTTATCTCACAGTCTCTAGGTGTTTGGAGTGGAAATCGACCCAATAGCTGTCCCTTGACTCAAGGCAGAATTTACCCTCTAGGGCAGCTCAGTCTCCAGAGCTCTCTGTAGGATCAGGCTGATACCAGCCTCTGGCTGGAAGCACACCACTGCTGGCTCCATCCTCATCCTGCCTCTCACTTACAGATTCCTTTTGAGTGTATATCCCCCATACACCTCTGGTACATGAATCCTTGTCTCAGGCTCTGCTTCTCGGCAATGTGACCAACAACAGAGTGTAACTAACTAAAAACTTTTGAATAGCTACTAATGTGTTACCTCAAATGTTTTGTGCTTTGGCTTGATTTGAATTCAGAGTAACGTTTAATTATCATCTTCTTAAAACAGAAAGGAGCTGTCTGAACTTTCAGACCCTTTGGAAATCTCTTGAAAAGTCTTCTCTGCATTTTGGACTCTTTATTATCTTTGACCATTGATTTCAGAGCAAAACTTCTGCTCTTTTCCAGGGCAGCTAGCTCTATTCCTGTGTTGTGTTAATTGCTCTATATGAGAACACTGGAAAAGTTTCTCTGCAAGAACATATCTCGAGTACATGACTATTTTCTTATGCAAATAAAAAATACCCCATCTTTTAAAATTGATGAATATTTCAGCTATGTTCTTTAGTGGGACAATTAATCATCCAAAAGTTTGTCCTTGTAGGGGGAGCAGGAGAAGCTGGCTTCATTAATTTGTGATAAATAAAAATTTGTTTAAAATAACAAACAGGAAAATTTAATTTTCCATTTTATATTCAAATCATGTCAGTGGCATAGGAAATGGAATTTATTAGGGGAAATGCTATAGCTATTTGCATAATTTTCTGGTGCTGAAACATGAGAAAAATCTGGCTGCTTATTACTCTGGCTCAGTTTAGCTTCGCTTTCAGATGTTCATTCACCCACCTAAGCCTTTTTCCTTCCTCAGTCTCTGTTGTGCTCATATAAAATATGCACTTAAGCTCATGTAAAAATGATGCATTCTTTCATTTTCTACAAACCTTTTCACACCCTCCTGTGTTTGTTAATCAGTTGTCAGTCATCTCTTCTTGTGATGGTATGGGAGCCATTAAAATCCCAATTGCTGTCTTCAACAGTGTTTTATTTTTCTTTATTTTATTTATCCACGTGATCTAGCTTCTTACTAATCATTCAAGAAATATCTGATGAATGATGTCTTCCTTTTCTTCTATTTCCTCTTAAAATCATAGTAGTACTGCAGAATTCCTTTCAAAGTTGGAGAACTCCAAAAAAAAGTTCCATGGAAGGATGTACTTTGGGTGAACACAACCAAGCTAGAAATTTTCTGTGATCTTAAACAAAAGCAAATCATTGCTAATCATTTCTAACTTTGATCATGTGCTGATGGGGGCCCATGATTTGCTACAGTTCAACCAGAGCAAGACTTTCCCATACAACTATGAAATATACATTCTTGTGCATGATTAAATAAATATTTATTGTTAGCCAATGGGATTCAAAACTGCACTCCCTGTATTCAAAGCAATCAAATTCTAAAGGAGAAGACAAATGTAGAAAAAGCAATCCTAATACAGAGTGATTAGAACCAGATGTTTGGACAAGAGTCTGGAAGCAGGGAGAGGTGGGGAAAACTTGCCAGTCTGCTGTTTGGGAGAGAGTTAGGGGGAGGTCAGGGAAGAATTTTAGACAATATACCTTGTAAATTTTAATCAAAAGGGTTGGTTGTAAAGGTATTAACACTAAATTATTTAATTTGCTTATTGATCATTACTTAGGTAGTTCTTTTTTTCTTTGGATCAAAAATCAACCTGGCCCTTCTGTGCTAAAAGCTTTCATTTCTCTCATAACTTCTTTCCTTCCACAGTCACCAACTTAGTAAGGATTAGGTGTGTCTACTAGTGACAGGAAATCCAAAATAACAATGGCTTATATAAGATGGAGCAGATTTTCCCAGCTGTTGGATTGTAAAATACACTGTTGATCAAACTCTATAAAACTGGCTTTTCCTTCAGCAACACCTCCTCTGCCATATGGTGTTGACATGAATTTATACAAAGACAGCCCCGCTGTTTCTATGGCCTGCCTGCAACCCTCCTTCTCATGGCTCTACTCAAAAGACTTTTGGACATACTCTTCAGAATTTTTTATACTTACGTTTGGGAAATCTAATTCTTAATGAGAATAAAGAGATCTATGTCACTTCTGGAGGCTCCCCTTCTATGGTATGGATCTGGAAGGTATACATTCTATGTTGGGTTGCTATTTCAGCTATTTGAAGAAGTAAAATGTGCCTTTGTCTATCTTTGACCTGAATCCATGAGAAAATAAAAATATATTTAATAGGGAATGTTTCTGTAGTAGTCGATGGTCAGGAAATTTTTAATAAATATCATTCACACGAAAGAAAAATTTATGCAAAATCTGAACCCCAGGAATGTACATGTTTTTAGTAAATACTAATTGCCTGTGCAGAAATCAAAAGTCTACTTTGGGAAATACTGGGTGCATCAAATGTAGGTGTTTATCTCCTGATGATCAAATTGTTTTGAATATATAATTGAGGCTAAGTGTTTCATTAATTGGTCAACTGAATAATACCAACTTACAGATATGTGGGCAAATAGCAGACCTAAAACAAAATACTTACTAAATTTCTAGTTTAGTTAGTGGCAAAGGCATTTACAGCCTTTTTACATTATAAAAGCCTGTGTAACTGTTAAGACGACCCCTGAAAGAAAGAGACAGAAAGACGGAAAGCAGAGAGAATTATTCAAGCCTTCAGTATTGAACATCTCTCTGTCTGTGAATACTATTACTCGGTATATAGTTTGTGTGTAACATCACTAACAGGGAAAATTGTTCTCAAGAGTTCTGGGCTGATTAGAAATCCAGACAGTAACTGGTTCTTTGCCTCATGTAAACTAGAACACCAGTATGGGGAATAAAGAGCAAATGAAACTTTTCCTGAAATCACACACCTGATTTTTCACGTGCTGTGCTTCGTCGCTCCGTTGAGTCTGACTCTTTGCGACCCCATGGACTGTAGTCAGCCAGGCTCCTCTGTCCAGGAGGATTCTCCAAGCAAGAACACTGGAGGGGGTTGCCATGCCCTCCTCCAGGGGATCTTCTCAACCCAGGGATCGAAATCGAGCCCAGGTCTCCCACAATGCAGGCAGATTCTTTACTGTCTTATGTTTTTCCGTAAGAGAAAAAAAAAAAAAAAGAAGAAAGGCGCAAAATTATTTAGTTGGAATTTGAAGGGCAATTGCTCTTTTTATTTTTCCTGTACTAAAAAATTATCATAAGACACTGTCTATTTTTTCAAGCACTGGGGCCTCCTGCAGCTTAGAATTGTGCTGGCCTCCTCTGGTTCCCAGGATTCTGATTGATCTCAGCTGTCTTGTTTTGATTCAGTAGCTCCCAGAATAATCCCAAATGTACATCATCACAGGGCTATGAAGCGACATAATTATTGAAGAGGTGGGTGCTATTTTTCTTTCTGTACATGTTTTGACATTATTCTGGGCATTATTTGATGCGTGAAGTAGGCTTTACATAAGTAATAAAAAAAGCTGTTTTGCTTTTATTGTCACTTGGTTTTTAATCCCTATAATAAAACAATACCACAGAATGAATGCTCCAAAACTGAAACAAAGATAAAAGAGTAAAATGGGATCTCGAAAAGCCAAAAATGCATTCATTTTACATAATGTGATCATTAAGTAAATTTTGTGAAAATTTCTTTTTACAACAAAGAAATAGATTCAAATTTATTGTAGCACTTTCCGTAGATGGCACATAAAGATACTTGTGTCAAAAATGAGATATTTGTGTAGATAAATGAAGACTCTGAGCAGAGAAATTAAACATGTAGTTTTAATTTTTATTAAAGAACCCTCAACTATGGTTTCACTGAAACTAGATAAATATTGCAACATAGAGAGGGAAAGATCTTGTTTAATTGCATCTGTTAGGTTGGTCAAAAAGTTCATTTCATTTTTTCCATAGCATTGTATGGAAAAACTAGAACATGGGCAAACTAAAAGGCATACCTAAACTCTAGTTCTACAAGTTAAAGCAAAAACTAAAAATATTTTTTTTCTTTAAATCATTAGCTGCATGTGTATTTTTTTAAATGAGGCAAGGGGCAATATCTTGATAAGTATCTCTGACTCTATTTGTGTAATTAGATATAAGCCTAAAGATGGCATCTCCAATTGAATAACATTTCTTGCCTTCAAATAACAGGAAAATCAAAGTAACTGTGACTGAATCCAAATAAAATCTATTTTCTTATCCAAATAAAGCCCAGCTGTTACCAGCACAGAGTTGACACCATAATTCTATAATCAATAAGAACAGCCCAAGCTCTGCCATCTCCACACGTGGCTACTTAAGGGTCCAAGAGATTGATTGAACTCTTTAAAGGAGATTAAACCACCACATCTCCTTTCCAGCTAGGAGGAAAAAAATCTCAAAGAGTGTCATTTGTTTTCCTCTTTTTTATGCAAGGCAAGCAAGTCAATGGAGTTTTTTAGTCTCATTAGTCATCTTTTAATTTTATTTTATTACTACCAGATAGACAACAGATCCTTGTAGGGTAAAGGCATGAATTGATCTCCTACTCAAACCAGTTTCACTTTGAAGAGCAAAGCAGGGACGTCCCAGGTAGTCCAGTGGTTGAAACTTGGGCTTCCAATGCAGGGGTGCCCGTTCAATCCTTGGTCTGGGAGCTAAGATCTATGTGCCTGGCTGCAAAAAAAAAACAAACAAAAACATATCACAGAAACAGGATTGTAACAAATTCAATAAAGGCTTTAAAATGAGCCACATCAAAAAATAAGAAATTTTACATGAAACAAATTTGAATGTAGCATGACATCATTTAGGCTTCCCACATAGCACTAGTGGTAAAGAACCCACCTGCCAATGCAGGAGACGTAAGAGACTCGGGTTCAATCCCTGGGTCAGAAAGATCCCCTGGAGGAGGAAATGGCAACCCACTCCAGTATTCTTGCCTGGAGAACCCCATAGTTAGAGGAACCTGGCGGGCTACAGTCCATAGGGTCTCAGAGTCAGACACAACTGAAGTGACTTAGCATACATGAAAGTGGCATCATTTTAACATCAGTTTTTTCTTTTATTTTTTTGTTGTTTATGTGGGGGTTTTTTTTGTAATTTATGTCATTTACACCTAGAGTTTCCTAAACAAAACTTAGTTTTGTTTTATTGAGTGGTTCTGTTTCATCAGAGCTACCTGCAAATAAAGACATGCTTGAGTAGCAAAGTTACTTATGTATTCATTATTTTAGTTTTCGTTTAGTGACATCTGAATTTGAAGCTCACTCATAAACATTAAATTCTGTGATATTACAGATAGTTCATCACCGAATATATTTTCAGGGCTAATGAAGGATGTAACAAAAGTTAAGTATCATATTACAATTTTATGGGAAAATTTATTGGGAACAAAGATCAAGTAGGGTCAGTGGAACCCTTAGGGTAAGTAGGTAGAAGATAAGAAATGAAAAACAAAACTGTAGAAAAATAAAGACTTGGGTAACTTTGGAATAACATGAATTCAAGTGTATTTCAAAATATGACAGACAACAGGAAAGTGATGACTGTATATTACAAACTATTCTCAGCTTGTTTAGCAACCGTTATACTTTAAATATTTTTCTTTTAATTATATTATTAGAATCCATCAGTTGTAAAGACATATATAGAAGACATATAGACATATATTAGAAACCACTAGTTGTAGAGACATATAGACATATATATATATGTAAAGAATAAAACATTTATTATTCACTGTTCTGTCTCCCAGGGAAAAAATGCTAGCTATTTTTGAAATTTTGTTATGTGTTTTCTTAGTATTTAACATGCATTTATAATGGTGTATATTTTTGAACTGGGTTAATTTTTTACACGCTGTGCTACAAATCATCTACTGTTTTGCAAATTATCTGTTTTCGATCAACTTGAGAAAATGCTTGAAAAATAGTACTCAGTTGTGCTGTAAAGCATGACTTGAACGGTTGCACAATATTTTTGTCATGTGTCCATTGCACAATTTGTGGTGGTGGTGTTCAGTTGCTCAACCATGCCTGACTCCTTGTGACCCCATGGACTGCAGTGCCCCACGCCTTCCTGTCCCTCAACATCTCCCGGACTTTGCCCAAGTTCATCTTCGTTGAGTCGGTGATGCTATCCAACCATCTCACCCAAAATTTAATTAGTCCCGTATTGAAAAATCTGTTGGCTGTGGTGTTTACTGTGCACATATGGTAGCAGACCAACCTCTGTTCCAATCCTGATGACATCTTTACTTTAAAAACAAACAAACAAAAACTATGGATCACATTTAATCTTTGGTTTCCTCACTTGTGAAGTGGGACTAATATTAGGACCTACCTCATGAGTATATGCTAAGGATCAAAAGCAGTCCCTAGTAAAGACTTATAGCTATGAGAAAGTTTTATCAGACTTTGGATGATCTCTAATTTTCTGTTATCATAAATTCCTGTTGACCCAGAACACAGCTGGATGAGCTGTAAATTGTCATTGTAGTCAAACACACATACATATTTCACTCCTTCATTCAAGCAACCTTTATTGATCAAGTACCATTTTCCAGGTTCTCTTATATTTCATAATGAGCCTCTTTATCATATGCCTGATTAGAACCACTTGTCATTGTTGAGATTAAAATTTTTAACTGCAATTATTATATAAAGTTAATTCTTCAAGTAAACGATACTTCAAATATCTGGCAGAGATTCTATGAAAAGAGGAGTCTTGAAAATGTAAAAGTGACTTTAAATCTGACCAGTCCTATGAAAATATTCTTTCCACAGGGATTGCCCAGTATTCAAATTCCTGTTTGATCGTTCATCAGAAGGGTGTCACTTTCCTGTGTGTAGGGGCAAAAAGCAGTGGAGTAAAAGTGTCATGTTCAACATTGTTTCTTCACAACCAAAATGCTTTGGAGCTTAAATATTCAGCAGTTCCTCTTTACTCTTCTTGATCTCTGTTGGAAAGCCTTGTCAAGATAAAGGAGTCAATGGTGGTACATTTTTTCCCATTATTATTATTATTTTGCATTTGAAGAGAAGTTATTTACAAAATTTGCAAAGATCTGACCAGATCTCAAGAGGTAGAATGTTTAAGAATGAATAAAATGACCTCAGAGTGGATGTACCCCTCTCATCCACAATGGGTCCAAACCTCCCCCTGCCTCTCATCCTGCTCCTTTCCAAGCCCCTCCCATTTGGCAGAAGGGTCTTCCTGACTCTCAGTTGCTTCCTGATTGTCTTCTGAGGGTCCCCATCCACTCCATTTTTCTGTTACTTACTGATTCTAAAATCTAACTTGGGTTCAGATCCCTGAGTTCCTGTCAGAAACACTGAATCAGAAACATCTGTGTGGGGGGCTTGAGAATTGTTATTTTAAAAAAAAGTTTTCTAAGTGATTCTAATGCAGTCTGAAGACTAGCATTTGGAAACTCTTGCTGTATGGTCGGGTTCTATGAATCTTCCCACCCCCTTTCATCCTCTGCTCCCCAAATGACCTGGGTTCTGCCTCCCTCCATCTTAGTTCAGTTCAGTTCAGTTCAGTTGCTTAGTTGTGTCCGACTCTGTGACCCCATGAATTGCAGCATGCCAGGCCTCCCTGTCCATCACCAACTCCCAGAGTTTACTCAAACTCATGTACATTGAGTCAGTGATGCCAGCCAGCCATCTCATGCTCTGTCGTCCCCTTCTCCTCCTGCCCCCAGTCGCTCCCAGCATCAGGGTCTTTTCTAATGAGTCAACTCTTCACATGAGGTGGCCAAAGTATTGGAGTTTCAGCTTCAGCATCAGTCCTTCCAATGAACACACAGGACTGATCTCCTTTAGGATGGACTGGTTGGATCTCCTTGCAGTCCAAGGGACTCTCAAGAGTCTTCTCCAATACCACAGTTCAAAAGCATCAATTCTTCTGCACTCAGCATTCTTCACAGTCCAACTCTCACATCCATAAATGACCACTAGAAAAACCATAGCCTTGACTAGACAGACTTTTGTTGGCAAAGTAATGTCTCTGCTTTTTAATATACTACCTAGGTTGGTCATAACTTTCCTTCCAAGGAGTAAGCGTATTTTAATTTCACGGCTTCAGTCACTATCTGCAGTGATGTTAGAGCCCCCCAAAAATAAAGTCTGACACTGTTTCCACTGTCTCTCCATCTATTTCCCATGAGGTGATGGGACCAGATGCCATGATCTTAGTTTTCTGAATGTTGAGCTTTAAGCCAACTGTTTCACTCTCCTCTTTCTCTTTCATCAAGAGGCTTTTTAGTTCCTCTTCACTTTCTGCCATAAGGGTGGTGTCATTTGCATATCTGAGGTTATTGATATTTCTCCCGGCAATCTTGATTCCAGCTTGTGCTTCTTCCAGCCCAGTTTCTCATGATGTACTCTAGATAGAAGTTAAATAAGCAGGGTGACAGTATACAGCCTTGACATACTCCTTTTCCTATTTGGAACCAGTCTGTTGCTCCATGTCCAGTTTTAACTGTTGCTTTCCTGACCTGCATACAGGTTTCTCAAGATGCAGGACAGGTGGTCTGGTATGCCCATCTCTTGAAGAATTTTCCATAGTTTACTGTGATTCACACAGTCAAAGACTTTGGCATTGTCAGTAAAGCAAAAATAGATATTTTTCTGGAACTCTCTTGCTTTTTCGATGATCCAGCAGATATTGGCAGTTTGATCTCTGGTTCCTCTAAAACCAGCTTGAACATCTGGAAGTTCACAGTTCACATATTGCTGAAGCCTGGCTTGGAGAATTTTGAGCATTACTTTACTAGCGTGTGAGATGAGTGCAACTGTGCAGTAGTTTGAGCATTTTTTGGCATTGCCTTTCTTTGGAATTGGAATGAAAACTGACCTTTTCCAGTCCTGTGGCCACTGCTGCATTTTCCAAATTTGCTGACATATTGAGTGCAGCACTTTCACAGCATCATCTTTCAGGATTTGAAATAGCTCAACTGGAATTCCATCACCTCCACTAGCTTTGTTCATAGTGATGGTCTCTAAGGCCCACTTGACTTCACATTCCAGGATGTCTAGCTCTAGGTGACTGATCACACCATTGTGATTATCTGGATCCTGAAGATCTTTTTTGTACAGTTCCTCTGTGTATTCTTGCCACCTCGTATTAATATCTTGTGCTTCTGTTAGATCCATACCATTTCTGTCCTTTATCAAGCCCATCTTAGCATGAAATGTTCTCTTGGTATCTCTAATTTTCTTGAAGAGATCTCTAGTCTTTCCCATTCTGTTGTTTTCCTCCATTTCTTTGCATTGATCGCTAAGGAAGGCTTTCTTATCTCTCCTTGCTATTCTTTGGAATTCTGCATTCAAATGGGAATATCTTTCGTTTTCCCCTCCATGTCATCTATTGCTATCTCCAGCCCCTTTGCATGCCACATGCCAGCTTTAGTAACAACAAATGACATTTAGCAAGTGTCCTTTTGTGTTAGGCCTTCTACTATATAAAAGTACTAAATCAATTAATATATTCAATGCATAACATTAAATGATACATTTGTTGTTCAGTTACAAAGTGGTGAGCAACTCTTTGTGATCCCTTGGGCTGCAACATGCCAGGCTTCCCTATCCTCTACTATCTCCTGGAGTTTGATTAAATCCATGTCCATTGAGTGGGTAATGCTATCTAACCATCTTATCCTCTGCTGCCCTCTTCTTTCGCCTTCAGTCTTTTCCATAATCAGGGTCTTTTCCAATGAATCAGCACTTTGCATCAGGTGGCCAAAGTATTGGAGCTTCAACTTCAGCATCAGTCCTTCCAATGAATATTCAGGGTTGATTCCCTTAAGATTGCCCAGTTTGATCTCTGTGCAGTCCAAGGGACTTTCAGGAGTCCCTTAAATATCATTTATATATATGTATGTGTGTGTATATATATATATATATATATATATATATATATATATGTGTGTGTGTGTATATAATGTTAAAACCATGTCTGACACATAGAAAGCATATAATGAATGTTAATGAATCACATCTATAATTAAATATCATAGATCATGCCATGTACTATTATTTTTTTTCAGATTTATCAAGATATAGATGACATATGTTGCGTTGGCCAAAAAGTTTGTTTGGGTTTTTCCATAACATCTTACAGAGAAACTCCAGCAAACATTTTGGCCAGCCCAATAACATTGTATAAGTTAAGGTGTATAACATGATGGTTTGCTACACATGTGTGCTGTGAAATGAGTACCAATAAGCTTAGTTATCACATTGAGCACCTCATATAATTACTATTTGTGTGTGTGGTGAGAATATTTAAGATTTATTCTCTTAGAAACTTTCAAGTTTATGTTAATACAATATTGTCAGTCAGTATTATGAATTATTGTTGCTTTTCTGTACATTAGATCCCCAGGACTTATTCATCTTTTAACTGGAAGTCTGTACCCTTTGACCACATCTCCTCATTTCTCCCATCCCCTAGTCTGAGACAACCATCAGTGTATTCTCTGTTTCTATGAGTTCATCTTTTTTAGATTCCACAAATAAGTGAGACCATACAACATCTGTCTTGCCCTGACTTATCTCACTTAGAATAATGCTCTCAAGGTTTGCTCATGTTGTCACAAATGGCAAGACTTCCTTCCTTTTTTTTAAACTGAATAGTATTTTATCGTGTATATGTATATATCACACTTTATTCTTTCATCCATTGATAGACACTTAGGCTGTTTTCATTATCACTTGGCTGTTGTGAATAATGCTGCAGTGAACCTGGGAGATGCAGCTATCTCCTTGAAATAGTGATTTCATTTCCTTCAGATATATTCCCCAAAGTAGGATTGCTAGACTGTTTGATAATTCTGTTTTTTGATAGACTGT